>NW_025335873.1:4578539-4900089 GCF_004798865.1 Varanus komodoensis | reverse complement strand
TACATATGTATGCATATGTATGTATGTGTGTGTATGTTTATATGTTATATATGTGTGTGTGTATATTTTATATGTTGTGTGTGTGTTTATATGTATATATATGTGTGTGCATACACACACACACACTCTGAGGAAACCAAGTGTCTCCTGTGGTGGGCCCCATCTACCTTTTATCAGGACAGTTGTGTTAAAATACACAACATGCAATCCGATGTGAGTTCAGGCAGCAGCAAGGTCTGCAGAACCCAGAGAGCACAACCAGCCCTTCTCTGCGCCTCTTTTGGCTTAAACTTGCACAGGATTGCACACTTAGTGTCCATAATACCACACCAGTCTTTTAAAAGATGATTTAGGAGTAGATGGTGCAGAAATGAAAAGAGAAGGGGATTGAATATTTTAAAGGAACACGTGTTTTAAAACCTGCTGTTAGCGAAGATCAGGGCGCTAATCTGATTCAGAAAGGGTGGCACGTTTAGCAAAAGGTCTATGTTAACAAGAGCTACATTTCGGCCCTGTAAAAGCCAAAGCAAAATAAAGATGACATTTAAGGTGAGCAGCCTGAAGCACTAGGGAGAAATATTGTGCAAACGTAGAAACAAAGGAGCCCTCATGGCTGGCTGGAACCAGTGGGGAAGTGCAGGTTTTTCTTTAAAGAAAGCGCACAGGCTTGAAACTCAACATTAAGAAAACTAAGATCGTGGCATCCGGTCCTCTCACTTCCTGGCAAATAGATGGGGAAGAAATGGAGGTAGTGACAGGTTTTATCTTCCTAGGCTTCAAGGTCACCGCAGACAGGGACTGCAGCCAAGAAATTAAAAGACGATCCTGGGGAGGAAAGCTATGGCAAATCTAGACAGCACACTAAAAAGCAGAGACATCACCCTGCCAACAAAAGTGCGTATAGTCAAGGCTACGGTTCTCCCAGTTGCAATGCATGGCTGTGAAAGCTGGACCATAAGGAAGGCTGAGCACTGAAGAACTGAGCCCTTTGAATTGTGGTGCTGGAGGAGACTCCTGCGAGTCCCTTGGACCGCAAGGCGATCCAACTGGTCAGTCCGAGAGGAGTTCAACCCTGACTGCTCTTTAGAAGGCCAGATACTGAAGATGAAGCTCAAATACTTTGGCCACTTAATGAGAAGGAAGGACTCCCTGGAGAAGACTCTGATGTTGGGAACGATTGACGGCAAGAGAAGAAGGGGACGGCAGAGGATAAGGTGGTTGGATGGAGTCACTGAAGCAGTCGGCGTGAGCTTAGGTGGACTCTGGGGGATGGTGGAGGACAGGAAGGCCTGGGGGAATGTTGTCCATGGGGTCGCAATGGGTTGGACACAACTTTGCAACTAACAACAACAACAATAAAGATGGAAGCATTCAAAAAATGTTGGCGGAAAGCTTGCAAATACCCTGCACTGACAGAAAATCAGACATGTGGGTCCAAGATCAAACCAAGCGAGAGCAGAAATGACCAAACCGAGGGGAGATTCCCTGGAGAAGCCCGTCACAGTAGGGAAAGTTGAAGGCAGAAAAAGAAAAGGAAGAGCAAGGAAAAGATGGACGGACTCCATGGAGGAAGCCGCAGCCTTGAATTTAGAACAGCGGAGTGGGGTGGGACATTTTGAAAGGCGCTCATTCTTAGGATTGGCATAAGTCGGAGGCGACTTGGCAGCACATAAAAGCATCCGACTTTCCTAGGGCTGCACCCCAAAGAAAACCGGAGAGCCTTTGCATACACATCACAGCTGAGCCGCGGCTCATTTTTTCGCAGCTTCCCATCCTTGTGCGACTGTTTCCCATGAATTCTGAAGTGCGGAGCCCAGAGGGCATCCAGCAGGTTCAGGGTGAAGCTCATGGGCTCACAAAGAAATCCACCTCCCTGCTTATAGAAGGCTGGTAAACCTAACACTCTTTCCTGTTACACAAACGCTTTCACTTCACAGTGTTTTGATTTCTTTTGCATGGAAGTGCATTTAACTGGGTTGCAAGGTCTTTCCACTTGTAAGGTTTGTAGCATATCAGAAGATAGGAGAGGTTGGCAAGCAGGGCAAAAGAGGAATTTGAGGAAAGACTGGCAAAAACAGATTAAATACCTTATATGCAAATAAGCTTGATTTGCATACTGTGCTGGTCACAGAAATCAGGCGACGACAGCAGAATATTAAGAGCTGGCCTCCTGGTTGCTCTTGTATAATTGCTTGCCTTTATTTTAAAATGCATTCATTGATTGCATCAATTAAAGGAGGTGTGTAGCACCCTTCAAAACAGCTTCCTGGGTGGTTTTGCACAAATAAACAGCTGTTTACGTTATGGATGTTTCCTTCATGGCACTCTCGGTAGAGCATGCTTAAATTGTTATTGGTAGCTGGTAGCTACAAGCTATCTCACATACTTTTGTCGCAATGTTTTCCTGTCTTGGAACCCCGCAATCAGCTTGCATGCTTAAAACATTTTTTGTTTTTTGTTTGTTTAAGATGTTACAGGAACCTTGTAAGAGTAACAGCTGCCCTGGAACTCCCTTTCCTATTTATGGAAGCAAACAATACCCATCAAATCCCACTTCTGAGTCAGCACTGGCTACAGTTCCTCTTTTATTTATTTATTTATTTTAGCATAGCAGGGATGGGTGGGGAGGGGGGAATATACTTTCATGAAAAAAAGAATGCATCTTGTAAAATGGCAAACTTTTCCAGTGGGAGGATTCTAAAATACAGCCCCACAAATCCTTTCCAAAGCCCAAACGATGCACCATTCTTCTGACAGCCAAAATTTTGCCATCCTTGAATCCTTCAATATGGATTGCCTCCCCAGAGTAACCCCAGAACAGTGAAGGAACTCACAGTATAACAGACCAACAGGTGGAGAGAAACTTACTCTTCTTGTCTTCCTACACTGGCTGCTGAAAGCGATGCTGCCAAACTGGGCCCTTCTTGACTCTGAAGGACGAATCTTGGTGCCCCATCGCAATTCCTAGGCAAGTGCCATGCCCCCGAATGTCCTCCTCCAGTTTCGGGTTTAAATCTGAGCCAAAGGGGGAAAAACACAAGGTCAGCCACCTTCAAAACACCCACCGACCTCTCTCCCTACCACACTAGTAAACATGGGACAGATAAATACGTGGGTGGAAGGGATACTGGAAGGGACGAGATGGAGGGAGGGTCCTGGGGGCAGCCAGAGGGATGGGTCCCTTCATTAAAAAAAAATTACACTCTGGCACGGTTTTCTGCACAATTCACAGAGAATGACAAGCCCTCTGCTCTAAAACAGGGGCGTGAATGGCTATCGATGGCTGGCAGCTACTTCTTTGCTCGGGGGCAAAGTATCTGCTGGAATGCAGCCAGCCAGAGAGAGCACTGGGCTTGCGTTCAGAGCATTGGAGGTTCAACCCGCAGCACCCCCCCGGTTGGGGCTGGGGAGGGCCCTTTGTCCTAACCCTGCCCCTCCCCAGCAACACTGTCCGTCAGCACATTTTGCTTGCCAAGGAACCCCGTCCCAGGAAAGACCTCCCCATGGAGCCAATGGGAAGCGGGGCTATTGCTCCTTCCCTCTCTCTGGCGCTCCTTCCCCTCCCTCACACCCTCCTGCCTCTTAGAAACATGGAAACAGAGCGAGTCAGAAGGGGTCTCCCGGGCCATCTAGTCTGACCTCCGGCACCAGCCGGCTCCGCTCACGACATGCCCTCTATGTGCACGTCTAGCGTCTCGCGGCTCCGTGTAACAAGCTGAAGCCACCCTTACAGGTCAAGACACTCTGGCTGGCTCTTCCCCAGAGTTTTCTGATCCCTCTTTTCAGCCAGGGGTGGAGCTGTGGTGCCCCAGTGGCATGATCTAATCCGGCCCTGTCAGTCAGAGGCCAGCCCCCCGAACAGCAAGATGGGGCCAACAGGTTTTGGTGGCATGCCAAAGCCACCAGTCCTGTTGTTGAATCACAGGAAGACAGAAAACAAAGCTGATCCACTCGGAGTGAGTCAGTGGCCGCAGTTGGGGAAATGTGAAAACAACCCCAGCTCTCCACCCCGGCGCACGCACTGCATATTTTAACAAAACAGCAACGCAATGGCAGCGTTCATTCTCGAATGTATCCGCAATGCCCTGTCTGGCTACCTTGCGGGGGGGGGGGGCTGTGGAGCATCTTTCCATCTGGCCAGATACCGTTCCTGCCTCCTCCCTCTTGGCACCCTGACGCTGCCCTGGCTGCATTTGCAAAATCTACCCATCTCTCCAGGAGTCGTCATTCCCCTAAACCTGTTGCACAGGCTCCATCCTTCCCCAATCTCCAGGTATGCGTTACCGGGACAGGGTACAGGAAACGGGGAGGAGGTGTGGGAACCGGAGGCCAAGCGGAGATCTAGGGGAGGAGTCTTGGAGGTGGGAAGTGATGAGGGACGGCTGGCCTGTTTTCCTTCTCCGTGCGTGTATAAATATCCCCCTTCCTGCGCCTGCAGATACGGCTCCTTGCGTGCCTGTCCCACCAGCCTTGCCTGTTGGAAGTGGGAAATTAGCACGGACGCCCGTGGAAAATCTGCAGAGGCGTTTCCTCTGCATGCCTGACACACAGGCCCGGAACAAGCGCTCCTGCTCATCCTTAGAATGACCTTTCCGCCGGTGTCCCCGTGGAAATGGCTGTGATTTGGATGGTGTAGAGGAGAAGCCTATTGAAGCTTGCACAGTCTGAGACTTTCCAGCCTAACTCCAAGCTGGAAGTGGGTTACAAGCATCCACAGCCATGATGGGAGTGGGGAGGGGAGGTATGCCTGATGACTGCATACCTCAGTGAGCACATGTAAGCGCACACCACCTTCGGCAAACCGTTACTGTTTACAGAAAACAGCCTGGTCTTATCTTCTGCATGCCATCACGGCCATCACATGGCGCACGGCGCTGGGCTTGGAAATAGGAATCCTGTAATAACAAATTACAAGTGTCAAGATGGCCATTTTGCTCCAGCTTGCATTTTCTGCCCTTGCCTTCCCCCCATGTAGTCCAGCACCAGCCCCGCTCAAATTATCCCATCTCTTTTCCATCCCACCTCCCTTCCTGCCCAGTTCCAGTTTCCGAAGTGCAGCGATTCATGAAGAAGGAGCACAGGAGCCTTCGTGCCTTTCAGTCCCCAGTGCCTAGTGCATGGCAGAGCCCTGGGAAATGTCGTTTTTCCAACCGCGACTGGCGTTGTCAAAGTGAGCTCTTCTGGACTGCAGCAATTCACACACGGCTTCGTTTCATGCAGTTTGGACTCAGCGTTCCGCCTCTGCCGTGGACAAACTTGTGACCTTGGCTAAAACCCTTCCTTTGCTTCTGTGCCTCTTAAAAACCCAGGCTGCCTTTTCAAATTGCTTTTTGGGAGTTTTGGCTGTGGGGCAGTATAGAAATTAAATAAACGCAAAGAGAAAATGGGGTGAAAAATTCACAGCTAAGCCTCATGTTGGTTTGTTTATTTGATTTATATTTGATTTATCCCTTTCAAGAACTCAGAGTGGCTTGCATCCTTCTCCTCCTGCTGCGCTCCATCTTATCCCCACAACAACAACCCTGTGAGGTAGGCTGGGCTGAGATTCTGTGGCTGGCCCAAAGCCACCCAGCTGGCTCCATGGCTGAGTGGGGACTAGATCCCAGACCACTGGAGTTCCAGCCCTGTGCTCTTAAGCACTACACTGGCTCGCAATGTGTTGGCTTCACTGAAACAGAATAAAACATACACGTGGATTTTAACGGTATTTCAATGTTCCTAAGAGGAGGGCATATCCCATGTGCAGGAGGCAGCAAGATTCATCCCTAGTCCCTCTAATTAAAGAACAGGGCTTGATCGCTGGTGAAAAAGGAAAGAACGGCAGGTAGATTCAGCGTCAGTTGTGAACCTCACTGGGGTTGTGGAGCCCCCATGGCCACAGGCTTGCCAGGGTCTGACAATTTCCCGGCTGGGGAGGGGGACATGTGGACGTCCTCCAAAGCAGGGAAGCCCCCAGTGCTGGTCAAATTCATCCCGGTGCTTGGATCATCTCCAGAAACTGCGTATTGCTGCTAAAAAGTGTCATGCAAACTACATTATCCTTAAAAAGAGAGAGGAGGAAAGCAGAGGAGCCAGACAGACGAGTGGATGTGACAGTACAGATACGGACTCCAACATTGCCCTGATGCTCACGGCTGGAATCTGTAAGATATAAAAACTTTCTTTTCTGTTTTTGGTAGAGGGAAAGACCGCACCCAACAACTGCCACGAGCTGGAGGGGCACACAAGCAGGCACTGTGCTCTTCTCCTTCACCTCCCATGTCCCTCGACGTGGGCCAAGATTGTGGCCAAGAGCACAGAAAGAGCAAAACTCATTTTTTTCCAGGCAGCATCTTAAGGCTCTGTGTTTCCACCCAGCTGCACTGTTTACTCCCGACTCGCCTGCCTAGGTAAGAGAGTAAAACTTTGCAGCCCGTTGCGTGCCTGCCGATACATAAAGGCTCCAGTTTATTCTGCCTGGCATTGCTTTCCTTGGCAGATGGAGGAAAGGAACATTCTCGAAAGACTGCCAGAGCTTGGCTGGGAGGTGCCTTCCTTCGCTGCCTGTTGAAACACTTCCCAAGCACTTCCAGGTTAAAGAACATGCTTGAATCCATCCAACTGGCGCAGTGGGTTGCCCTTCTTATTTTGATTTGTTAGCTAGGAGGGGACGGGATGTACGGGTTGCAAAGTGAAATCCTTCTACCCCTGGGGGTGTAGTGGGGAAGGTGACTCTGCAGCTTGTTAAAAGGACCAGATGAGCTTGCTAATGAACAGGAGCCATATAATCAAACCAGAATGTCTCCTGCCAAGACCTCAAGGCCTGTTCAAAGTGTATTTACTTCTTGGGTTTTTATTGCATCTTCCTTCCAAGGACCTCAGGGTGGCATAGGCGCTGTCTGCCGCCCTGGCCCACTGCCACAAACATCGTAGCTTGAATCATTTACTGTGGTTTTTTGGTTTTTTTACTTTGGATTTATGGCGCAGTTTTAAGCTGTGCAAAGTTTTATACAGTGTTTTAGCATGCTAAATTTTAATTGCTCTGAACTACCCCGAGCACTTCAGCTCTTGGGTACTATGAACATGTAAAATCATTTAATATTAGTTTTATGTATTATTATTTATTTATTGGTTTTATGTATATGCCACTCTATAGCCTAGAGACTCGCCGGGCAGCTTACAATAAAGCATTTGTAATTTAAATACAATTTAAACCGACAACAACACAATTAAAACCCTATAAAACCAATAAAACAAAGCAATACAATATAAAACACAGAAAATAAAAAACAAAACCTGTTCGGAATTAGTTATAGAGTCCGGATCATTTTCAAAGGCAACTCTTCGTAAGGCGCATCACAGTAATCCAGGCGAGAGGTTGGCAGCGCATGGATCTGCAAGGAGAAATTAGTAAGGGGAAAGTTATTTGTTTTCAGCAATGGGACTGATGTAAACCATTGGGCTTTGTGGATGTTGGAACCTGGATCCTGGTCTCCCTGGAGTAAGGCAGTTGTGTCTAACCACCAACCAAACAGTTCGGGACCAGGATACCTGAAGGGACGTTTTCTTCCCTATATGCCCTCGTCTCAGCCCTTGAAAGCTGCAGCAGAGGCCCTGCTCCGGGAACCCTCCTTGAAGGAGGTTAGGAGAGGGATCTCCCGGAGGAGGGCCTTCTCCGTGGTGGCGCCCGGCTGTGGAATGCGCTCCCCAGAGAGGTTCGCCTGGCACCGACTTTCTATTCTTCGGCACCAGGTAAAAACCTCTTTATTCAGCCAACATTTTAAGGTTTAAATCATTTTACTCTGGTTTTATTAATATTCTAAGTTGCACTTTGTTATTGTATTTTTGATTGTTATGTGTTTATTTATATTGTATTGTATCTTGTATTTATATTGTAAGCCGTCCTGGGACAATTGGATTGTGTAGCACGGGATAAAAATATTCCAAATAAATCAATAAACTCTTGACACATCCCTTAGGTACTGAGTCAAATGGAATATGCCAGAATTTATGAACGATAATTACACATTCTTTCATGGGCTTCATCTGCACATTGTGCTTTTCCCTCCAGGCTGGATAATTCCCTGCTGCTGTAGACTTTGCAACTCTTCTTTCAGTGGCTACATTAAAGTTGTTGGTTTATTCCTCTCGAAGAGCTTAACCAGCTTGGGCTTTTTCTGTTGATCGACACTTGGATGTCAATGTAGAAGTGAGATTTGTCACATTCGTGGCATTTCTATCCAGAACTCATTTTATCTTGAAAGCGCCCCTCACCCGAGATCTTGCATCACTCTTTCATCTAGGTTTTCTTCTCCCTGTAGTATATCTGCAATGTATAGATAGGATGAGATTCACTATCTGTCCTCACAGGGCTATAATCCTGCTTTTGGAGAACTCCTTCAAAATCTCTAGGCCTTTGTCCAAGCAACGGTCCATCTTGCACTTGAGTATCCTGAATTCCACACACTCTCTGGTCCCTTATCAAGCAGTCCTTGATATGTCCAGGACTGCAAATAGATTACACCTTTAATCTGGTACGATATTCCTCCATGCCTTCCTCTGCTTCTTGATCTTGATCTGCTTCTTCGACATCTTCTATTTAATTCTTTCTGAGACTGCAGTAGCCATCAGAACAACTTATTGTAGCTAAAATATACTGCATTTGGAAAATAGTTGCATAGCTGAAATATCTCCCTGTCTCTAGTCAAATATGGAATGCGCAATTTTCAGACTCTTTTTTATCTGTCCTTGGAATGTCAAAGACAGATAAGTCCTCTGTTTAAGTCTTCTTTCTAGGCTTTCCTGGACTAAGTTCTGAGCTTGTATTTTTAATGCACTCAGTTGCTTTAGGTTCTTTCATTCTCTCCTTGTCATCATCTTCCTCTTCTCCTTTTGGCTAACTCACAGTTGGTGGTTCTTCTGCATAGGATTCCACCATTTCCACCCCTTTCAGAGTCCATGGGTTGCATTTTATAGAAGCAGACACTCTGTTGTGTAAACAGAGTTTTAAGTTTTATTTAAACAAGAGCTCTCAGGCCATGGTTCATTTCTCCCCATTCCAGAAATGCTGAGTGTTGCCTTCAGCCGCTTGCTGGTTCCTCCCAAAACACACAATCCATTTCGATCGAGCTGAGACTTAATATTGTTGCACCAGTGCCAGAACTGCAAAAAGTTTCTAACTCTGATATCCCTTGTCCTATTTCTCCCACAAATTGCTGGCTGCCAACTGATCGGGAACCATGTGACCGGTCCGTTCAGTTAGCTTGACTAGCTGACTTCCATAAGTAGTCCGTTGAATCGTGTGGACAGAAGTTTTGCAGCTGGCTAGTATCTGCAAAGCAAGCTATAACATGGTGCAAGATGAGATCTTTGAGATCTGCAGGAGAGTCCCTTCTCCGGGAACCCTCCATGAAAGAAATTAGGAGAGTAAGTACCCAGAGGAGGGCTTTCTCTGCAGTGGTGCCCAACCTATGGAATTCACTCCCCAAAGAGGTCCGCCTGGCACCGTCGTTACTGGTTTTTCGGTGGCAGCTAAAGACCTTTTTATTTAAACATCATTTCAATTGTTAAAACATATGATCTGGCCAGGGCAACTTCTTCTTCCTTCTCTTTCTCCTCCTATATTTTTATTTTATACTGATAATTTTAATTTTATATTTGTAAATCAATGTATTTTTTGTATTTTTGTATTTAATGGTAATTTATTATGTACTATTGTATTTCAATGTATTTTATCATGTTGTAAGCCGCCCTGAGGTTTCGGCAAGGGGCGGCATAGAAATGTTATAATAATAAAATAATAAAAAAAGATGAAGGGCTTGTAAAACTGTTCCCAACCCTTCCAGGTATGATTGCTAAGATGTGAGAACATAACGTAGTGATGAGACGCATATGGCCACCCTCCTTCATCGTGTCCCAAATTAGGGCTGGAACGAAACGCAATGGAAGGAGGAACCTCTTCTCTTACTCAGCCCAGCTGAGACCAAGTCTGCAAATACTCACCGAACGAAGACTGAGCCACCAGCAATGTTCTCCCATGTCGTGGAGAACATTAGCGAGATCAAGACCAAAAGTGGTCCTAGCTGCAGATGTCACCCTGTCCACCATTTTTAGGATCTTGAGCTCTTTTTTCTTGGCCTGTCCAAGGTGGCCTCTTCCAGCTTTGTCACGGGGAAACATTGCAGGATGGAGAGAACCTCATCAATAACCAGGCGGGGGCAGGTGAGGGGAACAAGTAACGAGAGAGTCTGGTCAGGTTCTGGAGACTGAAAGAACTGGATGTCCACCTTCACCCCAAGGGCTGAAGGTTCCCAAGAGCAGAAAAGAACCCCACAAATGGCACACCTGAAGCAGTGGACCTCGAGTGTCCTATTTCCCCCGTCGTGGCTAGCAACGCAAACTCCAAAAGATGAATGTGGGAAGACATGAAATCTGATGATACGGGGTTATGTTCTCCGTACCGGTGACACTATGCACATATGTTTCTTGAGCAGGTACAACTGGTGTCATTGATTATCCATCCCATTAAAACGTGACCGCAATACCAGCAGCTTGAAAACCAAAGAGGAACCGTTTGCCGCCTTTGCTTCAGCAGTTGAGTGGACATGGACAGATAGCCCAGGACAAGGTGCCTTCCCTGAACCCCAGTCCCTGTCCTGAAGCATGACGAGCCAGAGACAGTACAGTGGGATGGGTGGAGTGCAGGATTAGGCCCCGGGAGATCTGGGTTCCAATCCAATTTTCAGCCATGAAACTCACCTGTTGGTCTTCTGTGAGCCACTGCCTTCCAGCCAAACTATTATCTTGACCTTGGTCTAGAAGGCAACTTATTGATGGAATGCTGGATGATGGAATTGCTTCAAGATGGATTGCAACCAGGGTGGACACCCAATTTTCTCCAGAGGGAGCACTGCCAAGTGCAAAGAAGGCCTTGGGTTCAAGTCCTGTGTTTTACAGTTAAAACGCCTGGCTAGTAGGAGATCAGGAGGAGCTCAGCTGAAGACCCGGGATTGCTGCAGCTGATCAAAGACTACACCCTGGGATAGGCCAGGGAAAGCCCAAGAGCTTCCCAGCCCAGTCCTCACAGAGGAACACAAAGAGCTCGGCACACGGCAGCTGTTCAAACACTCCTGTTCAAGGAGACACAAAATCTCAAAATTTGCTTTCAAATTTGCTTTCATTTCACTTAAGGTACTCACATTTTGCATCTTGCTCCATCCCTCTGTGGTCTTGCACCTTGAAAGATATCCCACCCTAGAGAATGGGAAAGGTAAGCAGCAACCTTCCAGGTGATCAGAAGCCTTAATATCAGGACAGGATGCACACTGACACCGAAGAGTGGCACAGAATTGCGGTCGGAAGCGTGCCAGTCCAATTCACACCTTTGCCAGCATCAAAGCGAATTTTATTCGCCAGCGGCTCTTTCTTCACTCCCCTTGACTTGAAACTGCTAATGAAAAATGTGGAAGTTAATTAAAATAACATGAACCATTTGCATGGGTTCTTAAAAATGTTTTTCAGTCTCTTTTTCCTGCCAAGCTTCTTTATGAATCAAGCAAACAAACAGCATCTGTCTCCACTACAGAACAAGTCAACCTTCAGAAACCTTTCCTGTTGGAAATATCATTAATGGAGGAAGGAGAGTATATAGTTTTGCACTTTCACTGAATTGCCTTGTAGCAAGAAAACTTCTCAAAGGAAGAACATTGCGGCAGGTAGAACCAGAGGCAGTGCTAGAAAGCTGCCTACTATAGAAGACCCCTAATCTTTTCATCCAGAGCCCCAATTCTCTGCAAGGCCCTCTGGACGGATATTTGCTGAACTAAAGTTGCCTGTTTGTTGGATCCCAACTTCCTTCATCTCCCCCAACAAGCTGTCCCTTTAGGGATGTGCTTTAGGAACAGGTTCGTGTTCTCTCTCTCTCTCTGGCACTGACTGACACACACACAGAAGCACATATAAATTAGCATATGCAAATGTGGTGTTTTGGGCCTCGGTCCCAGACCTTTCTGGTACCAAGAATCACCCCTGAGTAGCACAAATTCTCAGTCAAACCACATCCATCCTTCCCTTCTCTCTAAATATCACCTCTACTTGCAAAAAACCCCCCAGCTGATTCTTTGGTGCTCTCTAGTGGCTGTGAATTAAATAGCTGATAAAACCTGTTGCTCCCGAATGGGGTTTGGGCATGCTTTTGTTCAGCCTCATTCACAGCATTTTGCAGAGGGTTCAGCTTTTCTCCATTCATAATTTCCCAACTGCTGCTTCTGTTTCTTCTCCCGCTTTCTCTCATCACAGAGAATCCACTGAGGAGAAAAACATGGATTACTGCACCGTGTCTCCTGATCGATGGCACTGTTGGAATTCCACATCTGGAAGCGCCCCAGTACTGTTTGTGGGAGAAGAAAAGATGCTTCCGTCACGCTGTCCTTGAAACAAAGCAAAGCAGCTCGATTCAGTGGGGAATTTGCAAACAGAGAAAGGCACACATTCAAAAAAGTGCAGAAAAACACAGAGACTTGCATATTTTTGTATGGGCTAAAAAAGTGTGATCAGATGTGGAAATGGGGCAGAACTAACCTAGTAGTAGTAGAAGGGAAACCAGCGCATACTTCAACACGACAGGTTCACCTGTTTTTTGAAGTCACCAAATGCAACTCTATATATTGCAATCCATGACCAGATGGGAAAAGCAAGGTATACAAAATAAATTTCCAAACCCATATAAAGGAAGAATAAACCATAAAGACATTTTTAAAGCAACTTTTCCATTAACAGTTAAATTGCAAGTTATACCAAAGATTGCCTCTGCTGGAAAATAAAGGCACAATATGTTTTGTCCTGATAGAAATTACAGTTTAATAAAACATGAATCACAGCCTCTAAATTTCCTGATAGTGGCCATGAAGAAACCCTACTTGACTCTCCTTTCTAGCATGGTGGTTGGTAGAGCATTCATAAATGCCAGTGCAAAATTGAGAGAGACCTCTCTATGCTGTTGAGTATCAAATAGTCTTCAGAAAATAACTCATTTTGGCTGTTCTTTGCCCAAAGAACAATGTTTTAATGGAGCAATACTTGTTTCCATTATGTTGGTGTGTACAGCTTGGCTTAATACTCAGCTTAATCTTGCCAGATCACAGAAGAATAGCTGTTCAAAAGAAACGGGATCCATCAGGTAAGAGTAGACAACCAAGATGCACATTTGTGGAGTTTAAGCACGGTGTTTCTAAGCACACAGCAAAGAATCCTAAGAGTTATTCTAGGGACCGAAAAGGGACTGAAATCTTTTGATGGCATTATTTATACCTGCTGTCTGGAATAACAGCTGGGTTACAAACTTGGCACAAAATACCTGTCAGATGCTATAGATTAATTGGGTATTTTGAATATCTGAAGAGTTTGTAGGCTAGTATGGTTCTGGAAGGCCTGGAGGAATGTTGTCTGTGGGGTTGTGATGGGTCGGACGCAACTTTGCGACTAGCAACAGCAATAACAAATGGTTCTGAAGGTTCTGTTTTAAAATATGGTGGAAAAGCAGTAACAATTCAAACTTCTGGAATCAAAACATGAACACAGAATGCAGTTAGATGTTGAACTCCGTATATTTCTGAAGTTTGAGATGCGGTTAGTCCGAGGAGGGGAGAGGAGGAATTTATACTGAAAATGCATATGTCTTAAACAGAATGCACAAGAATGTATAGGTTAGGAAAATACTTTATTTAATGGGGAAATCACCACCACCAGTGTGTACAGTTAAAAAGCACACAAAAATGTGTACATGTGAAAAATGCATATAAAAATACAGGTACTTGGGAAAGTGGGCACAAAATATATGTTATTGTGTGGGGTAAGAAAAATCAGATACGGAATGGCTGAATGAAACTTAGTGGGAAAATAGAATGCAGGTGTTTCACGGAAATATAGAAATCCCACGCAGAGCGTAAAACGATGATACGACTCTCACCAAAGCGACATCTTCATTGTTAATTAAATTAACATCTTCTGTACGCACACACACACATATATTCATAAAGAAATGTGACTTTAAGACAATATCCTTGTAAAATAAAATATTGTCCATCTTGTGGAAGGAAGCGTAACTGTGACCATAAACAAGGCACCCCTTGATAGGAGTCAGGGCTTAGAAAAGCCAGCTAGATCTTGAGGAAGCAAGAGTCCCTGGAGAAGACAGTCCTGCGACAGAAGGTCGAAGGCAGAAGAGGAGGAAGAAGGCCAAATAAGAAAGGGGTCAGTTCATAAAGGCAGCCACAGCCTTGCAATTGGAAGGGCTGAATGGAGCTCTTGTGGGTGGGACATTTTCGAGGGCTTCATTCCTAGAGTTGTCATAAGTCGGAAAAGATTAGATGGCGGGAACACCAAAGATCTGCAGGAGGTCCCTTGGTTGCTCGCCAGTCTTAGCTAAAGCAGGCCGGTCCAACTGTGAAGCCAAACTGATGGGAGGTGTCGCCGTTGTGGAACACGGCCAGGTCGCGCAGAGGCAAGAGGGACAAGTCCTCCGTGGAGAAATGAAAAATGGTGTCGACAACAGAAGATTCGTTGTCCAGCTGAAACACACAGAGAGAGGTCAAGTCCAGGGCCAGGTGGGAGGCTGGTTTCTGCAGGAACAAGCATTATTGGCAAGACATTCCACCTCTTTACAGGTCGGACTTTCATTTTATGCAGGCCGCAGATGGATGCGTGGCATGATTTGGAGACGAGCCAGCAAGGACCGCTGAAAGCTCAAAGGGCAACTGTGGCCAGGTAAGATTTCCAGAGCTTTGGGAATGCAAGGTAGCCCAGCTCACTGGCCCTTCTCATGACTAGGTGCAGACAAGAATACGCGTGGAGAATGCACGTCCCCCACCTCCAGATGCTGAAGAGTTCAGTTTAAAACATCTGTACGGGGTGTGTATGATTTTGGATTGGAGTGTTGGGAATATGGAGGGGTGGGGGGAGTTTAAGATGTCCCCTCAATGCCAGTTGGCTCATCTCACCCCTACCCCTTTACTACTAGTTAGAGTGGGTGGTGAACTAGCATTCTCTTTCTTCCCCTTCCGTGCAAGACTGTCTGCAGAGGGGAGAGGAATTTATATTGGAAGCACGTTGCTAAGGGGACGCTCAACCAGCTCCTGCCTGAGTGACCCCCTCCAGCACCTCGAAAGCTCCTACAATCCCAAGGGGGAAGTATATAAGTGCTGCAAGATTCCTCTACCACTTTGCATCACCGTGCTTGCACCTCAAGTCGGAGAAGAATCCCAGGAGAAGAGAAAGGCCGGACTGCATGGAATGTGGTTTTCGGAACCTGCAACACCACTGCATGGCCAAGGGGGAGCTCAGCATCTCTTACCATGCATCCCGGAAGCGTGGCTACGTAGCTCTGGTCCCGGGTGTCAGCGAGGAACTTGATCTCCTTCTCCAGCTGCAGGTTATGCCCCTCCGGATGGGGCCTGCAGGAATAGGACACCTTCTGCGTGGCCAGGGTGCTGTGGAGCTTCAAGAAGCGAAGTTGGACCGTGCTCAGACCCTGGTAGTCCAGCTGCAGCGGCAATGAGAGCATGGAGACTGGGTCAGGGATTCCTCAAGGCTGCCGGCGCTTGCCAGAGTCAATAGGCGACAATATTGGAGCACCTGGACAGGTCGGACGTCAACAAGAGTGCTTTGGACAGGTGTGAGAGACCCCCAGGACTCAGTGGGCCAAGTCATGCTCATGCTCTGGCTGCAGATTCCCATGCAAACAGGCATGGGGGAAAGGGGAAGGGGAAGGCTGCTTGAGAGGACGTCCAGTCAATGAGGTTCGGCCAGCTCTGCTGGGGGAACGTGGAACTGCATCAGCCACAGCTGGACCTCGTCTGAGCAGACTATTAAGTGCTGGGATGTAGCAGAGGAGGGGGCTGGGAGGAGGAGAGGGGATGTCTGTGCGCCAGACCAGAAGGCGGTGGATCCCTCCCGCTGCAGCCCCCTGCCCGGGCATCCTTGGGCAAGTGGTCTGGAAGGACCTAGCAGGGAGAGGTGAACGAAATGCCGGCATATCCAGACACGAACCTTTGGATGTCAAGTAGGGATTCTGCCAGTGCACCCACACGCAGCTCTGGCTGTAAGCAGCAACTGCAGTCCAACCTGCCCACAGAACTGGCCGCACGCCTGTGGGTCTCCACCCTGGCACCTTCTCAAGAACATCCGACCGATGTCCTGTGGGGTAAGCAGCATCGCTGCAGCTTCCCACCACACAGCCTTCTAGAAGGTCTCTGCCCAAGCTGGCCACTGGCTCTTCTGGGGGAGAGTGGCCCATAAAAGACAGCTGGGTGGTGCCTGGTTGAGCGGCAAAGACTTCCTCAGCTCACACGTGCCATGGTCCTGCTCTCACGCTTTGGTCCTGATTCCCAGCTTGTCCTCCAGCTGGTTTGCCCCATGGATCCTGGCAGCCCCCTTGGTTCTGACTCTTGCTTTCTGCTTCCGAGGACCCATCCCCATGAAGGCTTCCAGGTCAAGATATTCAGGGGTGTCAGCTCCAGCCAAGGACTGGTTTTTCCTATCTTTGCTCTCAGTTTTAGAGGAGGAGGTCTGGCCAAGCGCACTTCTAAGTCAGGTGGAGCTCCTCAGCTGGCACTCTTGGTGTCCTCAGAAGCCCTTGCTGCCGAACAGTTCCTGCTTCAGTCTACTAGCTCCAAAGATGGTCCCCTGATTCTCTCCTCACCACTGGAAACCCAGCCGGCTCAGGCCACGTTGTGCCAGTCCTGTCCTGAACCCCAGTGCCAAACCTGTGGCGGTTTGGTGCTGGAAAAACCAGTGCACTATAGCAAAACTTACTGTAAAGCCACCAGGCAGGGAACTGAGCCATTGGAAGGTGTTTTCCGAAGCATAAGCTTTCAGCCAAGCCTTGATGGGGACCTGAGGGGAAAAGCACGTTAAAAATGGCACCCTGCCCATCCTCGTAAAGCAGTCCCAGAGTGGTCGGTCTGGGGCACACCTTCATCACTGCGCAATTCACAAAGTCAGATTCTGCACACATCGGCCTTCAGCTGTGCGGCTCCGACCCCGAGCCCAACTGTTCATCAAAAGACCAGGTGGGGAATTGCCTTCACCGGCTATCGCGAGCCAGAGCCACAGACCCTCGGCTGAGGCTGCTGGTGGCAACAACTCTGGGCAGGAGTTGGAACCCGTTTCTGGACCTTAATGAGCAGGGCCTTCTTTCTCTCATGGATCGCTGACCCCTGGACACGCTGCAGCCTTTCCTCATTCACATGTTTCTCCTGTGAATGAGGAAGGCAGAGAGCACTGCCGAAAGGGCTCTTCTCGCCCCTCAATCCCACCTCACCCCAAAGAAGGCACCCACTCTTTCAAAGGAACGTGCACCCCTTGGTGAATGGACCCAGAAGCTCTGCCAGGTGCTTTGAGTCCGTGCTGGAGTAACTTCTACTTAGCTTGCATTTATGTCCCCCTTGTTCCCCTCTTGTGGGGGGGGTGGGCAAGGCAACCTGTGCAGCTCCTTGTCTTAGCAATATCCTTGTGGACTAGCTCGGGGCGAAAGTCCCCCCTGGAGCTTCATGGCCAGGTGGGGACTGGAACCTGGAACTCCCACACTGTCGTGCCTGACGGCTGGACAGGGACGTCAACTCGCGAGAAAGAGTCAAACGTTCAAAATGAGAATCGGACATTAGAACAAGATGACTTATACTTGGGGCCCAGTAGCCAAATGGCCCCTCCGCACCCTGGCTCTTTGCCTGCTGAGCAAATGGCTTCGTCGCGGCCTGATCATGAGGCTCCCGAATGGGAGGCTTCTCCTCATCCTGGGGTATGTGAGCAAGTTGCCCCCCCCCCCACCTCCTGACTCTGAAACTGCTGGACAGAGTCCAGGAGATCCAGAAGACGTAACATCTTTAGCCAACGCCAATCTTAGAAGACGTTTAAGACGATTGGAACCAATGAGAAGGCAGGACAGCGGTTTGTCCCGCCCATGAGTGGAAAGACGTGACAGGGAAAGCTAAGCCTACGTGGGCCCCCCAGAGTCTTCACAAAGGGGGGGGCAATGGCACCGCTAGGAGCTTCCCATTATTGCTTGTCTGTTATATCGTAAATCTTGTAGAAAGTAGCAATAAAAGACTTTAGTTTTATGGCTGGCTGGTGTGTGAGTTAATTGGAGACGCGAGTTACGACCCCACGGCACACATCTCCAGGGCAACCCTCTCCCCACTACACCCGAGTGGCTACCTGTGTTTCTGCACATGAGGCCACAGGCCCTAAGCAAGCGCCTGCGTTTGCGCGAAGGCGCTACTTCCAGGGCCTCCCATTTGAATCTTTGTCCAGGAGGAGCAGTGGACTCTGCGATGGGACAGGGCCTCCCGGTGCCCAAAATAAACCCATGTGGGTGGCCCTCAAACTGCTTCCGGTGGTCGTGCTCAGCAGAGGCAAACCACAGAGACACAGACGCTTGAGCAGACTCTGTTCCACATCGCCCACCTGATTTTGCATCGGGGAGATGCAGCTTTCTCCCCCTGCCGTGAAGTTGCAGAAGACCAGCAAAGAGTCTTCGGGGCTGCCTTGGTTGGGGTCTACGTAGTAATTCCCTAAAATGAAAGGGGAAAATTAAGCCTCTTCCTTAGGCACGGTGAACGTCATGCAAAGAGAACTCGCATTGCCCAGCTTCCCAGCAGCAGCAAGAGGTGGGCTGAGTTGCATGTGGGGAGAAGTAACGTTTTGGAGAAAACCTACCCCTGCACCTCTCGCATTCTTTCCAATGTCTGCTGACCACCACCCTCCACCCCAAGGCCTTCGATGGACTCGGGGGACAGGCTTGGGTTGAAGGAGAGCAACTGCCAGTGTTGGAACTGTCCCACCAGGGCTGCCACTGTGAAAGAGGTTGCAAGAATCCTTCCCCTCCTTTGGAACTGCTCGGAAATCCCACCCTGTGTTGCTAAGTCCCCTAAAGGACCTCTCATCTCCCCCACCCCATTTTATGATTATGCTAGTACCCCGGTTGTGAGCCTCTTCACCAGGGGCACCTGGAGCCAAAGCCTTGCCCTCTGGAAGGTCCAGCCTGGCTCTCACTGCTACCTCCGTGCGATGGGGAGTCTTCCCTGGCAAAAGGCGGGGCGGGCGTACGCTCAGAGAGGCTAGGAGCAAAAGGGGGTTGAGGGGGATCTGTCCAGAGCGGGGGACTCCCTGGGGCAGGGCATCCATCCGTGGAACTGGCACCTCCGGGGTCACGACAGCTAGAAGATCAGGAAGGCCCAGGCAAGGAGCAGACTTGATCCCGCTTACCGTCGGGCAGGTGCGGGTAAGCCAAGAAGAGCTCTTTGCAGGAAGCCGCTGGGTTCTC
Source organism: Varanus komodoensis (assembly GCF_004798865.1). Taxonomy (NCBI): domain Eukaryota; kingdom Metazoa; phylum Chordata; class Lepidosauria; order Squamata; family Varanidae; genus Varanus; species Varanus komodoensis. The sequence continues at coordinate 4,880,792 of NW_025335873.1, read as the reverse complement.
CTTCGTGCCGTCTGGGGACTCCACTAATTGCTTCAGTTCCCTGTCCAGGGCACTCAGGAGGGTCCACACCATGCTGCGGTTCAGCTTTCTGGCCGAATAAATCAAGTGCTAGCAAAGGAAAAGGGGAAGGCGATTGAGGGGGGAAATCCCCGGTAAGTTGCTTTTCACAGAAACGCAAAGAAGCGGGTAATGCGATCTCTGCCTTGATGTCCAAACACTGCGGCAAAACAGTGTTTGGACATCAAGGCAGAGATCAGATCCGGCATGTTCCAAAGGATAACTTATAAAAAAAGTTACAGGACATCTTAAAAAGCCTGGCATACCCTTCCAAGGACAACTTCTGTGTGAAAAATTCCAGGCATGCAGAAAGCTAGAATGGTAAGGTCAGGGTAATATGACCTGGTTTTTATTATTTAGTTAAAACACTTTTACCCCGTCCTTCCCAATAAAACATCTCAGGGTGGCTTACAATAATTAAAACAGTAATAATACTAAAATCACAATCAGCAGTAATACTTACAATAATCAAAGCAATAAATAAATAACATTCACAATTCAGCAAAACAAAAGAAAAAGAAAATGCGACTGTAATATTAAAAGCATCTAAAATCCTTAGTTCTTAAAATGATGGCTAAATAAGGTTTTTACCGAGTGCCGAAACGAGTATAAAATCGGCGCCAGGCAAACCTCTCCGGGGAGCACATTCCACAATCTTTTACAATGCCATGCTAATTTTATGCAGGAAAATTAATGGTGTATTGTGGGGGAGTTAGGAAGCATTCAAATATCTTTAGCATTCTGAAATAGTATTCATCCCTGGAGAACAGTATACATGATAAAACGGAACATGATGCCGGGATGTTGAACACATTCCAGTGGAACATCAACATGAAAACACTGGGGAAGATATTCAGAAATACGGGCTGCGATGTCACCACGGACATGCACAAATTTCAGGGCGGTGCATTGAGTGAGTAAACATGTACAATTTGCAAGGCAGTGCACAGACGGAGGAAATGCACACAAATTTTATGACCCTGCAAAGTGGGAGCAAACATGCCAATACCAAGGAAATGTGCTGGCTGAGCAAAGATGCACTAATTGTATGGTGACGCACACAGTGTGTAAATATGCACACTTCAAGGTGGTGCAGTGGCTGAGTAAACATTCGGAAATGTCAAGGCTGTGAACAGACTGAATTTCAGGGTAATGCACAAACTGAGCAACCAGGCACATATTTTAAGGCAACCAACTTCAATATGCGAATTTCAAAACTCTGCACAGGCTGAATAACTCGAACAGATTTCAGAGAAGTGCCTGGACTGAATAGACAGTGACATTTCATGGCCCTGCATGGACTGAGATCTCGTATCTGCATTTCAAGGTGGTACAGAGACCAAACCAATATATGCAGATTTCAACGCTGCAAATTTCAAGGAAATGCCCAGATATTCAAATATCATGGTCCCGCACAGACTTGATAGACATGGACAGATTTCAAGGGTGTAGAAATGTAGATAAAGTATCTTGGTTTATCCTTTGCATGTTTTTAATGTTTTGTGAACACTCGCTGATGTGAGCAGTTTAGGACACTCATAAATAAAATGCTGTGTGTTTTCCACTTCTATTAATTCGGGTATATCTCAGAAGTTGGACTAGTAAAATAGTTCATATGCTACTAACATGTCCAGGTTTCTTTCAGGGTAGAATTAAGGTACCACATGCAGCAAACTCCAAGCTACTCACCTTCAGGTCTTCTTTGGAGATATTCAGTGAAGGTCCACGGAGTCCAGGAACACCAGGCATGCCCTAGAAACAACAAGCAGAATTAACAAATCTTTACTGTAGAAACTGGGGATCAGTTACTTTGTTCTTCCTGAAATTTGGGGAATGGACAATCCAGAATGACACGTAATGCTCATGCCTATGGATTTACCACATAGGTTCCAAAACGTACCACCCTGAGAAATATCTACTTTCATGATTTCAAAACTGGAATGCAACAAACCAAGTTTCTAGTCCTCAAGGCCTCTCTGATAGTGGAGGTTTAGATTTAGAGACCAGAATGGATTTTGGACAAACCTCCCCTAGCTAACTCTTTAATCACAGAATGTTCCAATTTCTCCTCCTGTTGTAACAGTTTTCTGCCTAGTTGAATACCAGTCAGTTCAGCATGGGCTACCTCAGTCCCAAACCTGGTGTTTATCTTCTGAGCACCTTCATGCCCCCACCCCTTCCCTTTGAAGCTTACTGGGAAAGCATAATTAGTCCTAAGTTATGCATGTGGGTGTGTGTTAAAGGAGGCAAGCTGCTTCTAGTCCTCATGAAACACAGCTAGAAGCTTAGGGCTAAAATGAAAAAGAGCGTGACTTACAGGCAGCCCTGGTTTGCCTTTGGGTCCTGGATTGCCTTGCAAGCCTTTGAGGCCCTAGAGAAACAAGAGGAAAGTGGATGGAAGAATCGTGACGTTTTGAACACTTCAGGGATGCTATGTCAGGGAGGGGGCAAAAGAGAGAATTCAGATTCCCGACCTTCTGAAATGCATCCTTAGCTACTGATGTTAGGATGGTGGTGGTGGAGAATTAGCTAAAACTGGGAAGAGGGGAGTTTCTGGTTCTTTCCCACTCCCCTTAACTCAGCTGGATGAAAAGCGAAATGATATTCTCAGACAATAAGGTTCTGGTTGCTAGAACTAGAACTATCACCAAGTTCAAGGGTGTTTCATGGGATCCTGAGGCCAAGAGCAGCCTTGAGAATTCCGCCTGGCGCTGTCGTTATTTGTTTTTCGGCGCCAGGCGAAGACTTTTTTATTCAAGCGTCATTTTAATTGTTAATATTATTTGCTTATTTTATCTGGCCAGGGCGACTTATTTTATATTGTTATTTCTTGTATTTTAATTTATGTTGTGAGCCGCCCTGAGGCTTCGGCGAATGGGGCGGCATAGAAATGTTTTAATAAATAACTAAATAAATAAATGCTATTGCATTATCATTACGCATGAAAACTGGGCAGTAAAGAAAATGCATGTGTTCAAAACATGGAGAGCTGTGCAAATACCCTGGATGGACGAACAAAACAAGGGGGTCCCAGATCAAAGCAAGCCAGAGCTTTCCCTGGAAGAAAAAATTAGGAAACGGAGGCTTCACAAGACTCCCCGGAAAAAGCAGTCATGTTGGGGAGAGTCGAAGGCAGAAGATGAAAGGGAAGAGCCGATAAGGGGATGGCTCAACCCCATTAAGAAAGCCACAGACTTGCCTTGACAAGAGCTGAGCAGGGCTGTCCAGGGCAAAACATTTTGGAAAGCAAGCACTCCTCCCTTCCTCCGTGTGGTTGGCAGCTTGGTCAAAGAGCCTCTTCCCATTTCAGAGTTCCCAGAACCCCCTGGAGCATTCGATGGAGTGGGGGCTACAGTCCCAAGGGAATTATGGGAAGTTGGAAATGGTGGAGAAGATCCATGGATGCAGGAGTGGCCCCGTTTTTCCAGCTCCCTCCTACCTGGGAACCATCCCTGGGATCAAGGAGGACCTTCGGGGATGTTTGGTGCAACCAGAAAGAACCTTCCTACTATGAAAATGTCCAGCTCAAAGGACTCTGGCTGGGTAGAGGAGGAGAAAAAAAGCACTCCAGGTGCTTCCAGGTAAGGTCCTTATTATGCCACTGCTTCACTTTACACCATCTTGTTCTTGGGACCCGCAGCTTGTTCTCCACTCCACTTCCATCTCCCCTGCCTTATGGCAGAAAATCCAGGAAAGAGAAAAGGAAGACACAACTATACAAGTCTGTTCCTCTCTCATGCACAGTACAAGTCCAGCAGCGGAGAGCAGAAATACTTACCTTTTGTCCGTAGGACCCCTGGGGAAGAAATGAGGGGAGATACACACAGATCAGGCATTGAAAACAGCAAGTCCTCAAGACGGCACATAAAGTTTCCGCCCTCCTTCCATTTCTACACCTTTTGGAATGTGGGATGCACACAGATTAGATCAGACTGTTGGGCTGCATAGTCCAGCTTGCACCATTTCCGTGCAAAGCAGGTGTTCTCGCAGGTGCTTGGAGGGCTTCTCTGCCCACCCCTTAAGAGCTGGGCCAGAGGCCCTTCTCCGGGAGCCCTCCTTGAAGGAGATCAGGAGAGTGGCTACCCAGAGAAGAGCCTGCTCTGTGGTGGCACCCGGTTATGGAATGCGCTCCGCAGAATGGTTTGCCTGGCACCAACACTTGATTCTTCTCGGTGCCAGGCCAAACCTTTATTTTCCCAATATTTTAAGGTTTAATTACTAATTTAATTGGAGTTTTATAGAGGATGTGAAGTTGCCCTTTTATTTTTTATTGTACAACCATCCTGAGTCTTTCTGTAAATAGGACAGGATAGAAAAGCTTTAAATACATAAATACATAAATTCCCTACATGAGGTGCTTAACTACTCAGACATCTTCCATTTTTCTTATTGGTGGAAGACTACATCCTTATCTGCCCCCCGCCCTTGATTTTTCTTTCACTGCCTTTCAAAATGCTCTAGTATCCAACCACAGAGTGAGGCTGTAGTTTATAGTGTCAGAATTGCAGCAAGGGGTAATTCTGGTTTGGTCGGTGTCAGAAACTGAACCCGCCACTTTCCTCGTTCTAGAAAAGCCACGAAAATGGCTGGAAATCACAGGACAAGCCCTGGAGGATGAGCTGATCCTGAGGAGGACCCAAGAACTGTTTTGGTGTAGAGAAGCCATCCGTCACTTTGCCTCACAGCCAACAGCAAAAGCAAAGGAAAAGAGGATTTTGGCAAAGCGGCAAAAAGATGCCATTGTAAGATGCATTCGGCAGATCTGCATAGTCGGCCTTCTCAGTGGAACATGTGGATTCACAGGGTGCGCTATTTTGATTTTGTCCCTTATTAATTTACTTTCAGTCCCACTCCCCACATAAGGAGTGCCCAGGGTGGCCAGTAGTAATGAAAGATGGGCAAAACGTGGCATTCGTCAAATACAACCATGGAAGATCGCATCAGTTAAAATAAAGGAGGGGAATATTTGCAGCCACCAGCTAAAAATCCTCATGAAAGTGACTGACTGGTGATGGTGAATTTGCTGGGGTTGCGGGCGCAGCCTTGGCCTGCTAGTGCAAAGGCACCGGGGTGGCTTACTTGCAGGTAAGGCACCAGCAATGAAAAGAAAGCCTCACCAAATGTATACATGTGTTTGAGTGTTTGTTTATTTAAAGCTTTTATAAACTGTCCCTATATTAGTGTCTCAGGATGGTTTACAACAAGCAGTAAGATAGAAATTAAAAATAGCACAGAATGCAGTATAAAACATAAACAGACATTAAAATAATGGGATTGGCATCCTGGACATCCCTGGGCAAAAAGGAAACACTTACGGGAACACCTGGGAATCCGGGATATCCCTGCGCACCAGCAGGACCAGCAGCACCCTGAAAATGAAAGAGCGATGTGATTCTACGATAGGCAACTCCATAATTCATGTGGGGCACCAAGACGGGAAGCACCTGTATCTTGCATCCTCCATAAAGGGTTTTTTTTGGCAGGGGGAGCAAAAGTGTAGGACCAGTGCAGAGAAACAGAGTGAGTCAGACGGGGTCTCCTGGGCCATCTAGTCTGACCTCCGGCTCCAGCCAGCTCCGCTTACAACATGCCCACCATGTGGACGTCCAGCCTGTCCTTGAACACCCTCACCGATGGGGCCTCAACCCCCCCCCCCCGGAAGCCCATTCCACACCCTCGGGGTCCTGACTGTCAGGAAGTGCTTCCTGGCACCAAAACTGAACCTTGGCTCCCTGAGCTTTGCTCCGCTGCAGCACGTCCTGCCTTCCTCTGCAGGGCACAGGTCTCTACCCAATAGGAAACACAGTTTCCTATTTTTGCATCCCATAAGGATTTTTATTTTCCCTGGAATCTTTAATGAGTTGAAACGTTTGTACCCCGTCTTATCCCTTATGCACTTAAGGTTCTGAATGCCAAATTCTGCACCTGTCCAGTGCACACCGCCCATGTTGAAGCCGGTATCACTCAGCCACCAAATGCCACAAGCAACCCAAGCTTTGTTTCAGGGACAGGAAAAGAAAGCACAGCAGCTGCGTACCTTTTCGCCCTTTGGTCCTGACCTTCCAGGTGGACCCCCAGGACCAGGCTTGCCCTGAAAGAGGCATAAGGCAATCACTGAGGACTAGGTCCTTTACCAGTATACGTGCTACTTCTCAGCAACGCATCCTCAGAAAGCATTTGCAAATTCCGTCAAAGTGGCGACAGATTCTCATACGCACCTTAAAACCAGCATCTCCTTGTGGACCGAGATCCCCCTTGCTGCCTCTGTCCCCCTGGAAGAGGAGCAAGAAATGGCAATGGAGGAATGGATCCCATGCTTGAAATTAATTTAGAACGTGGCCTGATGCAGGGTGAAACTTATCTGCCACTTTGGGGGACCCTGCTGGATGGCAAAGAGCACCCACCTTTTCTCCCTTGGGTCCCTTGACACCCTTCACCCCTCGGAGTCCAGGAATCCCCTGTGGGCAGAAGAAGGAACTGCATGACCCCCTGCAGGGCTTCCAAGACCGGCCTCGGCAAGAGGAATTTCCTCCATGGCTACAGTTCACATCACAGTCTGTCTGTCTGTCTAAGACATTCGTATGCCGTCCTTTGCAAAAGCCTCAGGATGGCTTACACGAATAAAATTTCACAATAAATAATATTATATCAATAGCATAAAACGTTCCAATATATCCTCCCTTAATTAATAAAAGTAATAAAATGAAATGCAAATGCATATAAAATAACAATATTAATAAAACAATATTAGTTGTTAAAATGGAGATTAAACAGAAAGGTCTTTACCGGGCACTGATAGGAATAGAGGACCGCTCTGGGGAGCACGTTCCATAGCCTGCCTGTTTATTTATTATTTTACATTTTAAATTTATAGATTGCAAGCCTATCGCCCTATTTAGGGCTCTCCAGGCAGTGCATGCTGTTAAAATCAACAGCAAAATAAAAGTTTCCATAAAAAACAACAATAGTACAAGAAGGATAAGGTATAGCAGCTGGGAACACTAATTAAAAGTTCATAAAAGATGCACAGCATAAAACATATGAAATCAAATCATTCACATGCCTAGAAAATAGAGCAGTAAAAATAATTAAAATTAAAAGTACTTTGTTTAAAAATTAGGTGGCAGCCAGAACAGGCAAAGTCGAGAAAGCCCTCCTGGGACCCTACTCACATGGGGGCCTTGAGGTCCTGGGGGGCCGTCCAAGCCTTTTTCGCCTCGAGCGCCCTGGAAAGGAGAACCAAGAGATGAGGGGAAACCTATGTCTCCTTTAGAGATGCTCTCCTGTTGCATTAAGGGACCAGCTCGTCTGTCACATCAAGGCCCACCATGGGTTGCCTCCTGACCCAGGTGTAGCTGGTTACTCCAGCGGCACAACTGCCCAACACATTCTGGGTAAAAAGAATCATAGAGACACAGAAACAGAGCGAGTCGGAAGGGGCCTCCCGGGCCATCTAGTCTGCCCTCCGGAACCAGCCAGCTCCGCTCACGACATGCCCACCATGTGGCTGTCCAGCCCATCCTTGAACACCCGCACCGATGGGGCCTCAACCGCCTCCCATGGAAGCCCATTCCACTCCCTCGGGGTCCTGGCTGTCAGGAAGTGCTTCCTGGCATCCAAATTGAACCTTGGCTCCCTGAGCTTGGCTCCGTTGGAGTGCGTCCTGCCCTCCCCTCCCCCAGGTGAGGTGACCTTTTCGGACCCGCACACTTTCAGAAAGCTGACAAAGTGTCTTAAGCGCCAGCACAAAATGGCCGCTGCAGGAGCCATGATGCAAGACAAGCAGCCTTCCTGAAAGACTGAATAGAGGGCAGAAGTGGGATATGGACCACCTCTTCAAAACCACAAGTTTCCGCAACAAGAGCACCTTAGTTCTAAGCAATCCCGGATGCTGTTCGGGAACAGAAAAAGACGTTGTTTCTGAACCTTGCATTGGTGTTATGTCAAAGTCCTCATGACCAGCATGACTTAGGAGGCAGGATTTGGAGCAGGAAGGAAGAAGCTGCCGAGGATTCGGGGTGGCAAAGGAGAACTGTGAGTTTTACTTGAAGAATCTTTAAAGGGTAGAGAGGAAAGTCTGGATGCTCCAGCATTAATGCTGCACTGATCTGCAAGCTGCAGCATCTCCGTCCAAAGCATTCTGGACGGCATTCGTTTGCAGGCCAACCCTAAATCCTGCATTCGCATAGCAAGACCTACGTCCGCTGCCGACTTTTATTCTTTTCAGTGCCAGGTGAATATAGACCTTTTTATTCTCCCTGCATCTGAACAGTTTAACTGTTTAACTTTGTTTTCATATACTCCATTTTATTCTGCAGCACTCGCATGCTTCTGTGCTGAATCACAGCAATTGGAATTGCTATTCTAGTTTTTATTTCGGTTTTAATCATTTTAAATTAATGGGTGGGCCTTTTTAGCATTTAATTTTAACTTTTGTGAACCACCCAGAGAGTCTTGACTGCTGGTCAGTATGGAAATTAAATAACTATTTCTGCAGTCTCAGTCGACTACTTCTAAATGCATAATGAATCCTTTCCCAAAAAGAGAAACTTTCTTTTCGTTTCGCTTCGGTCCTTTTAATGCCTTTTTATTTTCGTGTTGTCTTCATTTCTTCTTGTTTCTTCTCATTTCCCTTTCTTTTGTTTGCTTCCGTTTCGTTTAACAGCCTAAAGGCAGAGCAACTCTGACCCTGCCAGGATGAGATGTTTGTTCAGCAAAGCGATCTGGCCAGATAGCGCAAGTGAGAAACATTTCTGGCTTGGCCCTGGGTAAATAGGAATGGTTGCATTACTCTGTGGCACCGGTGTTCCATTAACCATGTTCCTGCATGTCTGCCCTGTGGTGCAGAGTTTCGGAAGCAGAGGTGGGAAGTCCATGTCTGGGAGAGAGGAAAGCTATACCTCACCTGAAAAGTGGGTGCATGTGTCAACTGGGGAGCTGCTGAATATATATGATTGAAGTTGTGTGTTTGAGAATGTGATTAAGTTTCTCCTATTTCACACAGTGTTTGTCTCATCTCAAGCACAAATGGGAACCAGTGTGGTGTAGTGGTTAGAGTCTGAGACTGGGACTCAGGAGATCCAGGTTCTAGTCCCCGCTCAGCCATGGTACTAACTGGTTGACTTTGGGCCAGTCACTAACTCTCAGCCCAACCTACCTGACAGGGTGGTTGTTGTGAGGATAAGATGGAGGAGAATTCTGTAAGCCGCCTTGATTTCATTGGAAGGAAAAAGGCGGGATATAAATATAATAAATAATAATAATAATAATGAACATGACCAGAAAGACCTTTGCCTACCTTGGGGCCTTTGAAACCCCTGGGAGACCTGGATCCAGCTTTGCCACGTTTTCCCTGGGAGGAAACAGACAAACCGGAAAGAAGTTGGCTTGCCAGGATTCAGATTTGGGCCACAATTATGGAGACTTTGCCTTAACCTCGGAACATTTAGGGAACGACAACAGAAATGTGGGGTGATGTGGGTTGTCTGGAAGCTTTTGAGTTGGGCTAATCTTTGAAACACAAATTGAACTAATATTGCATGCTAATTTTACATTTAGCAAACAGAAAAGCTAAAAGAACAATCTGTTTTACTGTTCTGTAAAGCTAAGTGCACTTAACAGAGATTTGAATATCTTTATGTAGAGATTGCATGGGGATAATGTAAATAAAGAAATGGAGATAATAGCATGGAGTTTGCATGTAGCCACAAGCAAACAGAAACACATACAAGTGTACTGAAAACTGTCAACACATGAATACATGTGTAGCCAATTGAATTTAGCTTCTGCAATATGTATAGTCATTAATGCCTGTGCAATACAAAATTGGTTTCCACAGAAAAGGGAAGTACAGGAAAGACATTGACTGGGCATGGTGCTAGTCCATTGCATAGCATTGTCCTGGGGGGACTTTTAAGATGAGGTGGCAGTCACCCTCCATCTATCTAAAAGATCAGCATTACAAAAGCCTGGTTTGGGAGGGAAAAAGTGAACTGAGGGATATTCTCATGACACCCCCCCCTTTTTTTTTTTAATAGCAGCACATTTCTCCCAGGAGAACTTTTAATTTTTTGCTTGGCTGAATACAACATGCTTCCATGCATTCCGTGCACCTGGCACCCAAAAGCCTGGATATCCAAGGAAACATGAACAGACTTTTCAGCCACTCTATCTTCAGTACTTTCTTTCTTTCCCTATTCTTTTAACTGAGATCATAACGTAGCAACAGAATTGGCTAAGGTACGCCCTTACTAAGATTTGCCGATATGAAAGCATCGCGGCATGTCAGCTAAACATGCCCACGTTCAGCCGGAAGCGGCTCAGCCGAGGGGAGGGATTTTAACAGTAGCCCTGCTTACCCTTTTGCCAGGACTGCCGGAGAACCCAGGCTTCCCATCACGCCCCCGCTGCCCCTAAGGGAAGAGACAGACAAAGGGAAGAGACAGACAAAGGGAGAAGACAGACAAAGCGCGCCAACGCGTCCTGCCGACACATCCTGGCAATGAACCGCGGTGGGTTGGCTCTCCTCTTGGTCCTCTGGCAGATACGCCAGGTGGCAGGTGTGAACTGCCTTGAAAAGGTTGCGCAAAAAATGTTGGTGCACATCAGGGGTGGAGAAAATGGCTTGCAACCATGGAGAACCGCCGTTTCACAATAATGATGGTGAGGATGTCAACCCACTAAGGAAGGGGACCTCATGAAGATGCATTTCCAAGATTAAGAAAACAATAGAAAAATTATTTTATAAGGAGGCATTTCCAAGAATCTTGCAAACACGGGAGCTGGCCCTGCAGGCCTGGAAGAGTTCTAAAACACTTAGCAAAGTCTGTAGACAAATACCTTTTCTCCTTTGCAGCCTTTCTGCCCATCCAGACCTGGCAGCCCTTGCAACCCCTGAAACATGTAAAAAGATATGGAAACTCAGCTTGCATATTCCTAAGGCCACACTCATTGCTGGGTCTTTTCAGGCTGTGGAAAAAAAAACCCTTGAGAGTGTGGAGAACAAGAGTTAAACATTAAGAAGATGATGCTTAGTACTCTAGATTCCAAAACTTGTACATCACCTTTTGGCCTGGTTGCCCAGCTGGTCCTGGATCACCTTTCTTGCCTGGGAGACCCTAAGAGGAAAAAAAACGAGTTTCTTTCATGCTGCATACAAGGAGGCGCCTTCACACGATATCCTGTTGTTCTAGGGGGGCATTCCAGACCTTTGGGTTAGCCCTTCTGCATGGTAGGGTCTGAATATTTCCATCCCATTTCTTTTCTCTGCATTTCATTTCCATGCCCCCTGAGCAGCATATAAAAGTTTTGATCTCCATGGGCAGGTATCCCCCGTTCTGTTCAAACTGGACTGGAAAAGCTTAAGTGACACCACCAGCCCCACAAAACTTGTACAACCTGGAAGAGATTATTAACCAGTGGAGGGGGAGACACCCTGTTACAACGTAACCATCATAGGATAGGGAAGAATGGAGCAGGGGTCCACCTTCCACGTATGTATGAGGAAGGCAGAACTCCAGAAGAAAGGACAAAGTCCAGTGCAGGAAGCAGCATGGAACAAAAAGCACTCCAGGACCTGGGAAGAAGGGCTCGTCTATCTTTGTTCTCCTTCCCTCTTTTCAGAGTTAACTGCAGCAATTAAAACCCACTCACGTCCAAGCCAGCTCGTCCAGGCGCTCCAGTTTGGCCAGCCGAGCCGCGCTCACCCTGAAATCGACGGGAGTGAGAAAAAAATATACATTGTGAACCTGATGTCATAAAGATGAGAACAACAGTGACCAAAGATCCCACCCTGGGCTTGCAGTCAAAAGAGGCATAGTCCAGCCTACGTCTCCAAGAAGCTTCCTCCTCGTTTCACTGCATTTGAATATCACACCATGCAAACACTTGCTGATAAAATGAAGCAGATCTGGTTTTCCTTCTCTTAGGATTTCTCTCATTGCCACATCTTTCTCCCCAGCTCCCACCCTGTGAGCAACGGCGCGTGGGCTTCTGACCCCCAAGTCAGCCGCGATCTCAGTGCTTCCTTCAGCAGACATGAGCCACGGCTACATGGAAAATTATTTTGGATCTCCTCACAAGGTTTTGGAGCTGAACCGAGTGCTACAGGCGTCCTACTTCTCTGAGCAGGAGGGAATCAGGAACACTGCTGAAGTGTTCAGGATTTGGGAATGAGAAAGAATTGGAAGATTAAGACAGGTCTGGTAACGTTGCTTTTGTCTACAAAAGCACAAGGAAAAGAGAAGGAAAGCAAATACACGCCTGCATGTAACACCGCTGCTAAATTTATCTTTCAGTTGACTCTGTCCAAAATATCCAGTCTATTTTTCACTTGTTCCTTTCAGAGTCCAAAATCAGGACCTGACAACCAGCTCTTGTTTTCCTCAGTCCTCACCCACTTGGAGGGTGTTGCCTCCCAAAGCTGTGGGGAGCTTCTCTGCTATCATTCTCTTTCTTGTGTTCCTTTTTAACACAAAATTTCTAACCATTCATCAGTCATCCATTCGCAGCAAAAAGCCCAAACACCATCGTGGTGATGGCAAGACAACAGCATTATCATCCAAGAGCTGGAAGTTACCTGCTGGCCGTTCTTTCCCTTCTCGCCTGCATCTCCTTTGGGTCCTTCCAGGCCATAAAAACCCTGGAGCCCTCGAACCCCTTTGGCACCTTCTGGGCCTACTGCCCCCTAGGAAACACAGATCAGAAATATCTCTGACATTTCTTCCAAAACAGTTGCTCTGATTTAGTGGGGCTGTGCTGTACATGACAAGAGAAGCAATAGAAGGTTTTTCTCAGCGTGGTTTCTAAAGACCAGGCATACCATGGCAAAATACCATGATTGGGTTCAGACAAAGAAACACAGAGTGAGTCAGAAGGGGTCTCCTGGGCCATCTAGTCTGACCCCCGGATCCAGCTGGCTCTGCTCACGACATGCCCACCATGTGCACGTCCAGCCTGTCCTTGAACACCCGCACCGATGGGGCCTCAACAACCTCTTGTGGAAGCCCATTCCACACCCTCGGGGCCCTAACCATCAGGAAGCACTTCCTGGCATCCACTCTAAATCTTGGTTCCCTGCGCTTTGCTCCATTGGAACGCATCCTGCCCTCCTCTGCAGGGGAGAACAGGTCATGACCCACCTCTGTAGGTCCCCTCTGAGTCTGCTCCTTTCAAGGCTGACAGCGCGACAGTGGTAAAAATCCACCATGGCTTGTTATGTTGTCTGAACTCAGACTCCAGTTAAACATAAGACCCATCCTACTGGATCAGACCAATGGTCCAGCCAGTCCAGCAATCTGCCCACGTGGTGGCAAACCAGCTATGCATAGGATCCCTCCAGCAGGATAGGCATCTACCCAAGCTGCTCAGCAGCGGGTACACGCAACCATGCTTCTTTCGGGCTTGGCTGGATTTCCCGTGCCCACCTGTATCCACAGCCTTATCAAAGCATCTGCCCTTCCTTGGGGAACAAGAGCCCACCAGGAGAGAAGCTACACCGAGTATGAGCATGATCTTCCTCTCTCAGGAGATGTTACGCAGCAGAAAAGCGGGTCTCTTCCAGCTGCTTGAAGTGTCTTGTGCTCTTTTCTTTCTTTCATGCAAGTCCTCTGAGCATGAACCGTCCAGGGAGTCGTTTAGTGCAAGTATATGTTACCCTTGTGCTAGATGTCACTTCGAACAGAAGGCTGGTATGCCTTGCGCTTCGTTAAATTATTGCCATTTCAGTGGACTGGAACTGAGTTAACGCTATATTGCAAGGTATGATAATGATGGTGATTACAATAGTTGGTGCTGCAAACTGCGTTGAGTGCAACGTATTGTGGAAAATGTGCTATATGAATACATTGACCAGGACAAGGAGACATTAAGGATGAAACATTTTGCCCGAAGAGCGTCACTTACATTTGGACCTTGCTCACCCTGGTCTCCCTTCCCGCCTTCTTCTCCTTGGAAGCCCTAAAAAGTAAAGTACCATCAGATAAAACACTAAAAATATAACGCATATTCTTCTTCCAATTATACAATACCTGAGTCTTTAAAAAACCTCAAATGCAGGGTGTTAGTCATGCTCAGAGCAGATCCACTCAAATCATTTGTACCAGGTAAGGATGATTAAGGTCGATCTAACCATGGCTAAGGCTGGACCCATGCCTGCTCTTTCGTCGTGAGACCCCAACGAAAACTAACTTTGCAAGGAGCCTGTTGGAGCTCAGAATTCTTATTCCCGTTTCTCAGGATGACATTCCTGCAGTTCTCACTGCATCACAGATGCAGATGTGTGCTGGAAGCCATGTTCGCAGGCAGCTACAGCGGCAATGACAGAGGGAACACCCAGGAAACCAGGAAAATCAGTTTGAATTGTGCCCAGCGCCCACCCCAGGACCACCCTTCCAGAGATGTCCCAGGAGCGACGCGACGCCATGGCCTGGTCCCATCCGCAGCACACGTCCTCCAACGCCCCATCTTCTTCCATTATACCCTAAGGCAAGACCAGCTGTGCAAAGGGGCCCTAAGGAGGCATCTCTTCTCTTAGCACTTCTCCTAAAGAGCTTTGTGAGGCTGCTGTTGGAACAGGTTTCACCGAGGAGAAATTTTAATGTGTGTTTTCAGTTTTGGTCCGATCATTTGCTATTTATTTCTGGTTAAATTGTTAGTTGGATTTTAGCTGTTTTATGGATGTTCCAAGGCATTTGGAGAGGGTTCTTTTGTTCGACAGGAGCAAAAAGCATTGGAAAAAGAATATATATTTTTAAATATAATATAAAATAATATGAATAATAAATAATATTATTTAATATTTTCAAATAATAGAATAACAAACTGAGAGGAGGAGGGATAACCTATCTTCAGCAGTTGCTTTTTCAGTGAAATATCCTCTTCCATACTCTTTACACACACACACTCTCTCTCTCTCTCTCTCTCTCTCATTGCTGGTGGAGATAAAAATGTGAGAGTGCAGGCCAATTTTAGAGGGAAAGGAGCTTGGGAGGCAAGGGGTTAAACGCCTCTTCCTCTTCATTCTTCTTGTCCAATGCCCAGCTCCACCTTCACAAGATGCTTTGCATGATTTGTCACTGGATTAACATCACGCACATGGAGAACGCCTGCAAAAAGGATGACTTCAGCAGGATGGTTCCTTTTAATTAATTTACTGAAGGAGTCTTCTGTTTGAGAATCAAGGGGAAGCAAACATTAAAGCAGGAAGTGAATCAGAGCAAGGAGTGAGATTCGGCAGCCAATTACCATCATCCCTGTTGCACCAGCTGGCCCCGTCACACCACGAGGACCTGGACTCCCCTAGGAGGAAGCAAAGAGAATCATGATTTGGTTCCAATGATACAGAAAGACCCGCGTTCATGGTAGAGGTCCCAGATCTGCGGCACACCCTCCCAGCACTGCAGGGCATAAGCCCATCAGTGGAGACCTTGAAATGGGCTCAAAAGATTTACTGAAGTTCAGCCGGCCCTGAAAGGCATTGGGTTCTGCTAATCTGCAATTGGTTTAAAAGGCTTTTGGTATTTTAGGCCTTGGTTACTGTGTTACACTCTTTTTATACAAACTTGCTTTAGAAGACCGTACTTTATGCTTGATATAAGCCACCTTTTGTGGGGCTTGGTTTAAAGCATAGTTTGGAACTAGTGGCCTGCCAGAGGTTGGTGACCTGCAACTTCATCAGCCTTGGCCAGGGTGGCCAATAGCGAGAGATGATGGGAGTTGTAGTGCAAAAGCAACTGGAGAGCTATGTGGTCCGCATCCTGGTCTAATGGGCTACCTAAAAATGAAGAGAGTCTCTTGCTACCTGGAAATCAGGTGCCTCAACTCCCCATGAATTCCAAACATGCAGCGCATGCCTCTCCCAATGCTCCCTTTCCCAAAAGCCATAAATGCCCTCAAACCCCGCTTCTCCTGCCCCGATAGCTCTGCCATGGCTTTGGAATTTGTCTTTGTACCTTCAGGCCTTCAGGACCATCTCCACCAGGAAGCCCCTGGAGACCCATTTCACCCTGCAACACCAAAACAAGAGACATTTCATAGAATAGCAGAGTTGGAAGGGGCCATGGAGGCCATCAGGTCCACCCCCCTGCTGTTGCAGGACACCAGTTTGCACCATCCCACTCAGGTGGCTGCCCAGTTTCTTCTTGAATGTCTCCAGTGTGGGAGAGCCCACAACCTCTCAGGCAGCTGGTCCCACTGCCGTATTGCTCTGACAGCGAGGAAAGTTTTCCTGATGCATAGTCTGAACCTGGGTTGCCCAACTTGACTTGATTATTCCATGTCCTACACTCTGGGATCAGTGAGAAGAGATCTTGACCTTTGAGGTACTTATGGAGGTACCATGTCCCCCCGAGTCTTCTCTTCTCAAGGCTGAACATGCCCAGTTCTCTCAGCCTCCCCTCTCAGGGCACTGTTTCCACACCCTGGATCGTTCTCGTTGCCCTCCTCTGGACCCTTTCTAATTCTTCTGCATCTTCCTGCATTTCCAACAACACCCATTTCTTTGGCTTCCTGCTGCTTCTCGTGAGGCCCCCAGGAGTGACAAGTTCAGAATTCATCACAGAAGTGACATGATTGGGCTGGAATGCCCAAGAAAGGAGCAGAGCGTGGGACAGTGGGGCACCTCGGGCAGGCTATGGAAGGAGACAGAACGTGAGGCAAAATGAGTCAAAGAAAAAATCGTGCTGGATCAGACAAGCCTAGACTCTCCCCGCCTCCCCCCACCATTCGTTTACCACTGCAATCTCCCGCTATACCTCAGAGTTGACATATATGTGTATGTCTTCGTGTGTGTGCCATGTGTAGAGAGAGAGTCTGAGGAGAGCCAAATTCCTTTTTGGATACTCTGTCTGGACTCATGTACCAGCCCTTCTCATGCCCCCCCTCTTCTCCCCAACCCCCTTGATCATGCTGGTTGTCTTTTCCAAAACCAGGTCAGGTGAGACATTCCAGGACCCAGGTGCGGGTCTTCTCCATTGTCTATTCCAAATATTTTAACTGGAAATATCAGAGGCAGAACTCCAGAATTCATCCATGCAAAGCATGTGGCTTCCTACGTAGCTGTGAGCCCTTCCTCATCAGGAAAGATGCCTCGGGAATCACTTTCGTCCAGGGGCTCAACTGAGTGGCCCCTTTAATGAGCCAATGACTCTGGCAACTACCTAATCCTGCCAGCGCCTACAGATCTCACGCGGGTCAAACCTTTACAAGTGCACAACCATGATGCACGGCATACCTGAGAACCTTTTCCTCCTTCAGGTCCTGCCATTCCAACCACGCCTGATTGGCCCTTCATGGAAAAAACGGAAGAGAAGGGAAGTTACTTAGCCCTCCCAGGTATTCGCAGCAGCCCTGTGCGGTGGGTTGGGCTGAGAACGACCAACGGACCAAAGGTTCAGAAGACTTCGTGGCTACCATGAGGAGAACCTGGGTCCCTCAGTCCCAGGAGGACACTTCAGCCATGACGCTACCTTGGCTCATTAGAGGACCCCTATATTTGAGTGCTACACTCACCAAGAAGCCTTCCTGCCCCTTTTCACCTTTGGGACCCTTTTTTCCAGCTTTGCCCATAGGTCCAGCTGGTCCGGGCAGTCCCACAGTCCCTCTTGTGCCAACATTCCCCTGTTTCAGGGAAAGAAAGAGAAAGGTTATTCCCAAAAGCTGAATGGCTGAAGGAATGGAAATCTAAGCAACCTCACTTTAGATGAGTTGGTCCTCATTCTTCCCGACCCACTCCCAAGTAACGTTGCACCCCTGCTCCTGCAACCGAACACCCAATAGATCGGGAAAGGCAAGACAGAATTGCTCTTCACCACCTTGTCTCCCTTTGGGCCTGGCTCCCCAGCATCCCCGGGGTCTCCATCTTCACCCTGAGGAGGAGAAACACATTCTTAGACAGGGAGGTTTGCATCGTCCTCTCAATCCTCCACTGCTAAGTTGGGCTGAGAAGCCTGTTCCACGGCAATGCTGCAAATTTACCTCTGTTCCCAGTTCTCCGTCTTTCCCAGGCTGCCCTTCTGGGCCCATCTCTCCAGTCTCCCCAAGGGCTCCCTTGACCCCTGGATGTCCAGGGAGTCCTCTAGCACCCTGAAAAGGTGCAACAGCAGGTTAGTGCCTCTTCCCCCAAAATGACGACTCAGACCTGGGTTTTCAAAGCACCTTTGAAATACTGACCTGTTCCCCTGTGGCTCCAGGTGGACCTTTCCCACCAGGTAGACCTGGGGCACCCTGCAAGAGAGAAGCAAGGCTCTTTGGCACTGCCACACACATGCACCTTGGCCACAAAAGGTGGAACACCAAACAGGGCGGTCAGCGAACCTCATCAGGTTTAGGGTTGGAAATTTATTGGCTGCATGGATTTCCTCTGCCATGGAAGTAAGGATAGCGTGCATGCGGGTCCTCGGGCACTCTCCTATCCAGACCTTGACTAGCCCCAAAGGCGACTACCTCACGTGCCCTCAGACCTTGCTCTGAAGCATAATATGATGGGAAAGGCAAGCCCCCTCCCCCCCCCTTTTCTCCTTCATCTCAGACTAAACGCTGCCATCTTCTTGGAAGAGGAATTCTGGACTTTCCAACACTGAGTGGTGGTGAAGTATTCAGTTCAGCACAGCTCAGAAATGAGTCAAGACATTTCCCCAAAAGTCAGCTTCTTTCTGAAGCAATCTGGTGTGCTTTGGAAGAAGGGGGCGGAGAGCAACATCTATCCTTTAATGTATTGTGGGTCTTTTTGTGTTCCCAGGGATGTAAAATAGAGAGGAGGCAGGGGAAGACAAAGAGGGTAAAGATGGAGAGGAGGCCGTCTGATCATCTTCTGTACCTGCTCTCCATCTAGTCCATTGATGCCAGCTCCTCCAGGGTGTCCGGCTTCACCCTATAGAGACAAAGGCATTCAACCATGTAGCAAAAACCTGGGAAGCCAAGGATGGGCTGGGAGAGAGGGTCCCCCAAAACCATGCTTTGTTCTCTGCCCAGGCCTCTCAGTGAGAATTTGAGTAGACATTCCTTCCTAGCCTAAAAGAAGCCCTCTGACACAACCAAACCATGCATACTAGAAGGACTCCATTTACGTTTCTTAATGAGTTTGATGAGCTTTCATTTAGAAGGAGGTGATTTCTGTAAAACTGGTAAGATCTGGATGCTTGATGGAGGAAACACAACTTCAGTCCTCACTGTGATTTCAAGTAATGGGTACAATGGGATTTAATCGCAGGTCAGGGTATGTAGAATTCTACCCTTAGACTGAAATCATGTGCACACATATTCTGGACCAAACATCATGGAACAGAGGGGAAATTGCAGGGAAAGACACTGCAACACGCTAACATTCCACCTTTTTCCCAGGATGGCATGCATAGTCTTCCTCTGCTCTATTTTACCCTCACAACAACCCTGTGAGGTAGGTGGGAATGAATGACTGTCCCAAAGTCATGCAGGGAGCTTCATGGCCCAGTGGGGTCTAGCACCCGGATCACCCATCTCCCCAATCCACTAACACTCTAACCACTACACCACATGGCTCTCCACCAGAAGGGCTGTTAAGCTTTTATCTCCCATGAGCAGGCTTCGATATTGCTTTCCAAAATTTATTATCCCACCCCACAAAGAATTAATGGTTGCTGTAAAAAGGGGCAAATTTCGAACATGTCCAAAAAGGCATTCCAGGCAAATGATTTAGGCCTTTGTCCTATAACACCCCTGATTGTGTGGGGCCCCTTGGACCCCCGTCTTGCCATCCTTACCATTTCTCCTTTCTCCCCGAATGGCCCCTCAGGCCCAGGCAACCCTTGTCTTCCCTATAAAAATGCAAGAGCGAGACTGATGAAGGAGGAACACAAATCCGAGAGGTTGTTATTTTCCACATTGGCTCTGACCGCTGATCTGTCCCACCTGCTTTCCAGTTTAACTCAGGAGTTTGGCACCCAGGCAGTCCGTGGTTTCAGTCCATGCCATGCTCTCATTTCCACATGCCCGGTATGGGTGCAGATGTGTGAAAGCTTGGCTTTGCTTGCAAGATAATCTGAGCGCATCCTGCAGCCCTGCCTATTGGAAGGAGCGCTTCTTCCCAGTGCCACCCCCACCCCACAACAAACCAAACTCCGAACAGAGCAATGCAGAAGAAGAAGAAATAAGGGCAGGTACTTACTGGGTATCCAGGTGGGCCAGGAACTCCCAAGGGGCCAAGAGAGCCAACCTCTCCCACGGGTCCCACTTTCCCTGGGATGCCACTTTGTCCTTGTATGCCAGGAAGCCCCTGGGAAGGGTACCAAAAAGATGTCTAGACATGCCCGCATGCATGGAAAGAAGCATCATCGAGCAGGGGTGGGCAGGCTGTGGCCTGGGGACCACGTGCGGCAACTCGAGCTAATTTCAAAAGCCTTCTGCAGATGATCAGTTTGAACTAGCAGCATGATCTGTCTGCGCCTTCATGGGCAAGGATGGGGAGAGAAAGGGGGCAGAAACAGGAGGAGGGAAAAGAAGGCCACACCTATCTTTGGCTCCAGCCCCCCACCTATGGCAAAATTCCCCACCCTGGTCATAAAACAATAGAAACTCCCTTTGGCATGCGCAAGTTTGAGGCCCAAGCATTTACAGAGGTTCTCGCCAAATGAAGGAAAGACAGGAGGTAGGTTCTAGTAGGGCTAAAGTGTAAGGGAATAGCCGAATCGCCCTTCCAGAGAGCTCCTTTCAAAGTGCAGAGATCTGGAAGGCATCTGCAGCCCAAATGGGATGCTTTGCGAAGCCACAGACAAGCCAAGTCAAAGATGACCCTCCTGAGGCTTGAAGACTGAGTAGCAGGAGAAGCCAGAATGGAGGAGGAGGAGGAGGAGGAGGGGATGAGGCTGCATGGAGCGGGAAGAAGAACTAGGACAGGATCAGGGCCAAGCAGAACTCCCACCACATGCGTGCCATACTCAGATAACTTCATGCTTACCGGGAGTCCGGGGAATCCTCTAGGACCCAGGTGACCCATTCTACCCTGAAAGAGAGCATTATTTCTGCAGGCAAATGATGCCATTTCCTCATGTGATATGGCCATCAAAATTATGAGATTTAGATCCTGCTTTTATTTTATAATGAACTCAAAGCAGCTTGCATTATTCTCCTTCTGCTGCTTTCAATCTTATCCCTGCAACAACCACCCTGTGAGGTTGGTGGGGCCAAGAGGCTGTGGCTGGCCCAAAGTCAACCTGTTGGCTCCATGGCTGAGCGGGGACTAGAACCCAGGTCATTTTGAGTTCCAGCCCCATGCTCTTCACCACGACACCACACGGTATCTCATCTTGCGAATAAGGCGGTATAGATAAAAAATCTATCTATAAACAATAGGTTTATTATTAATATTAATTAAAATAATATAGCAACCATCTTTTATCATCAAAGGAACCAAGATCATTTACAAAATAAAACTGATGCAAGGAAAGGAAAGGAAACACACAACCAATACCCAGGATACCAACCAGTACCAAACATCCAACTTTGGGCATGCCCGCCTGGATAATTTGTTCAGCTAGTTGGTGGAACGACTGCACCAGAGTTGTCCAACGGAGTTCGAAGGGAAGGCCCCTCGCAACTGGCGGGCTTCTCCATCAAGTCACCAAGAGATGAATCTCCTTTAATTGTGGTGGGGTCATGGAGGGGCTAACCAGATGACCCCGCTGGATGGGCCGGGCTATCTTATGGGAGGACGCACACCTCTGGCCTGCTCCCCCCACTATCTTCCCCCGTGCCTCAGCACTGATGAGCGGATCAATATTTAGGTGCCCCCTACTGTACATTTTCCTTCCTTGCATGTGTCACTAGAGAACATTTTAAATCCGAAGATCAGAGGCACAGAAATTGAGGGAGCTCAGAGAAGAACCAGAAGAGCAAGTGAAGGAACCCAAGCCAGATACTCCTTAGTGGATCAGGAAGTGTGAAAACGCAGAGGGGAAGTTTGATGGGGACCACAATCATGAGACATTACCGAACAATTTTAGGAGAAAGACATACCTGTGGGCCAGGGAGGCCTTTCACGCCAGGTGGCCCAGGTGGACCCTGTGCAGAGAGAAAGGTTGGGAGGAATACAAAGATCATTTCTCTGCAGCATAGCCTCCTGGTCATTCATTTTTCGCATCCCAGCTCCAGAAGGGGACTCGCTGCCCTGCTCTGGCTGCGTGTTGGCGCCCCCACTGCAGATGGCCAAAGGGAGTATTGCACCTTCCAGTTGAGCTGAAGCACCTTTCGTGCAGCTGCAGCCTAATGCCTGCGAAAGCAGGAGCGTCTACAGAGGAACAGAGTTCCATCATCCCGTCACACTTACGTGAGGGTGACCAAGACTGATCCTCTCCTGCAGCCAGTCCAAGAAATCAATCTGGAAAGGATCTCAGTCATTGGTTTTCTGCAGCCATCCTTCCATTTGAGCAGCTCTTCATGTTTTGTCCTATGATTTCTGGCTCACAAATGTACTGAAGTGCAGATAAAATGCCTATTTTAGGCTGATGCCTATACAGAAATGCACTTTTTAAGGATAAAATCCTTCCCAAAAAATCACAGGGTAAAATCCATACCATGATGCATTTTTTCCCCAGACCCATTTCATGTAGTGAATGCCAAGTAAGATATAGAATGGGCTGAAGAATGAGATCGGATGCCAACTGAAATGGACCAGAAATAGGAAGGCTCCCCTTCACGTCGTTTCTGCCCCAGCCACCCCTCCAGTGCCTTGAGGAAAAGGACACTCACTTTGGAGCCAAGCTTTCCCGGAAACCCCGGGGGTCCTCGCATTCCAGGCTCTCCCTGCAGAGAAAGAGATGGGGAAGGAAGCTGACTGAGATGTGGAGTCCTCCTTCGGTACACGGCCACCACTGAGTAGGCAGAATGGGGAACTGGACAGAAAATATTGGGACTGGTTTAGGAAGAGCACCAATGTTGCATTTCTTTAAAAAGATGTGTGAGGTGGATCAGGCCCAGCCCTATTGTCCAAGCCCTTGTGTGAGAGACTGAAGAAGCTTACTCCCAAGGGCAAAATCTGGGACCCTAACAAAGGAGTCAGGTCTGGGTTTCCAGGTTGGCCTCAGTCATAAGGAGAGATTCTTTTTCCTTCCTCAAAGTTATTCCTTGCTCTTTTGCTGGAAGGAACGGCACTAGAGTCCTTCTCCTCAGAGCCTTTGGGAAACTTCCTGTCTGTACAGGAAGTGGGGTGCCACTTTCTCTATGGATACCTCATTAATGCATCTTACAGCATTGGCTGGAGCTTCTGTCCAACACCACGTGCCCCCTGATCCTACATCATCCACTGCCGTTTAGGGACTTGGCGAATGCTTCTTTATTGCTTCTGCCAGAAGAAAATGAATTTGACATATTCATGACATATCCCTAACTGTAGGGATGAGACATTTATTCGTTCTGTCTACATCATCCCCTCTCTCCCCATAAGTCCTCCCTAAAGCCATCATTTGATGCCAATAGAACTTTTGGGAGCAAATGGGTGAGAGGAGGAACTCTGTAGGGAAACCACGCAAGAAAGTGCTATTCTTAAGAGAAGGGATGGGTTGCAGCTCACCCCTTCTAGAGAATACGTTCTCGGGTCATCTCCACCTTCTGGTGACCCTATCAATGAGTGGCCATCAAAATGCAATGTCCTGGACAGCTCTGCGTGGCTCTGGTCACATCAAGGCTGCGGAGCTCCTGATGGAGTCCATCCATCTTGGGTTTGGTCTGCCTTTCTTCTGCCTTAACTTTTCCTAGCACAATTGCTTTTTCATGATGCGCCCAAAGTATGACTGTGGATTTAACAGAGTCAGATCCTAGAAAGTGCTTCTCCCCAGTCAACAAAGGATGACACGTACCTTTTTGCCCATGAGTCCTGGCTCTCCTCTGTTTCCAACCTGTCCTGGATAACCCTGGAACAGAGGAATCTATCAGCATCATCATTAAGAAGCATTCCGAATCATCCATCTCTGCACTGGGCTATTTACATATCGCCACCAATGTCACTGGTGAGCACTGAGGGGCAGAGGAACCCGGGAAATCACCAAGGATTTCCAAAGTCCAGTTTCCCGTGAGCAAACTCCTCTCTGCGGACAATCCTTCACTTACATTGATGCCGACAAGTCCTTGTAGCCCCTCCCGGCCAGGCTTGCCAGGAAGACCCTGCCAGAAAGATCAAGAAAGATGCTCTAACTGCCCTCCACAGAATCGATTGCTTCATTTCAACTTGGAGCATTTGGATTAGTACTTACCCTCAGCCCTGGAGAACCTGGCTCTCCTTGGGCTCCATTTTTCCCTGGAGGGCCCTGTTTGGAAAGAGAGGTCATCAAAACAGGGGCCTCCAAAAGAGGCAGTGGAGAATTAAAGGCTGTCAGGAATCTGGGAAGCTGTGGGTGAGGGAATCGTCCCAAGCCGCTTAGGGGTGCATGAGGGTTCTGGTTTGGAGGGGGCACTCCATCAGATCGGCTGCCCAGACGATAGCGTCCAGTAGCTTCCTTCCTTAAGTCCTTCTCACTCAGAATGTTTGCTCGGACATCCAGCAGGGAGCAAGTTTAAGTGGCGTTCTGCTTCTCTGCATTTGATTTGCAGGCTTTGCATATTTCGTACACAGAATTGCATGTTTTGTGCAAGAAGTCGCTGGCATTCCTGAGTATTTGCAGGCCTGCTGTCAGCTTGGCTCACATCCTGGACAGGACCAGATGTGGGAAAGAGGTCTGGTAAACACACAAGGACTGGCTTCCACCCTGATCTTCACAACTCTAGAGCCACTTACTGTTGATCCAGGATGGCCATCATGTCCTCGCTCACCTTGGAAGCCCACAAAACCCTGCGGAGAAGGAGATCAGGCTACAGTCAGTTCCCGGAGGAAAGAATGTGTTCTTTAAGGCAACGGCCTGGCCCAGAGCATGACAGCTGGCTACAGACGCATTGTTTGCAGCTTTGCTATAGGTAGGAATTGGTATGGAGCAGAAGCTACAACAACAACTAATCAGAACGTAATATTTGTCTAGACCAGGAATTAATACAACTTAAAACTTTTTTTTTTTTTTTGGTAAATAGGTTAAAGAACTGAATCAATAGTACTGAATAACAATGGGCAAAATTGACTGGACAAACAGTTGTGATTTTCATCTGCTGCAGTTCCTGCAACTCTATAAACAAGAATAAAATTCGTGTAGATTTGCACTAGCTTGGACATGCATGATATAAGAAAAATGAACAGAAGAAAAAATATTCCCTTTCTCTCTTTTGATTTAGAAGATTTGATTTACCATTATTATTATTATTATTATTATTATTGATTTTTCTGTGTAATCTTGTGATATCATGCCACATTGCTGGCTCCAGAGATCGGCACTCACCATTTCCTGGAGAAGTCCTGTCCTGCAGAAATAGCTACCCCCTTTTTTGGAAAGCACCCCTTCTTTACGCCAAACTAGTTCCATGATGAATAAGGAGAAGTGGTCAAAGTTCAGCCTTGGACAAAGAGGACTACGAGGTATCATGAGAGCACTCTGCAGGTCCCTCAAAGGCTGACAAGGACGACCCCTTCTCACTCAGCCCAGAGCGTGGGACGTGCTACAACGAACTTAAACTGCAGTACGCCAGGCCAGATACAAGGAAGAATTCCCGAACTGTAAGAGCCATACAAGAGTGGAACCAGCAGCTTAAAGAAAATTGGCATAAAGTTACCACTAAGCAGAGTAGTTAGGATGCCCTTTGAGATGTCAAATAGATCCTTTTGAAGTTACTAGTAATCGTGGTAGTGAGGAAGTTATTTTTTATTAGAAAAATGGATAGATTTTGAACTGTTCAGAAATGTCTAGAGGAAAATTTATCACTGAAGAAGAAAGAAGATGTTGCAATTTCACCCAACTTGGAGGAGCTTCCCTTAAATAATGGTCAAGAGAAGCAGGACTTTGCAAGGAAAGAGGGGATTGATTTTACCAATAAAGAAGATGGAAGAAGGAAGAGAGTGACTTCTTTCAAATTTGGGATTACATTTTTATTTGGCTGGAGAAACGGGACTTGGTCTTGATGCAAAGATGTTTTCATGTTTTTGTAAAAGGATTATAGAATTATGATCATAGAATGTTAAAAGACATGTTGCAGGGGGCTGACCCAGTAAATCTGATGTGTGTGATGTTTGATATGTGTAGTTTTAGTTTAAAATCTTAATAATTTTTTTTTTTAAAAAAGAGTGGAACCAGCAGCCAAGAGAGGTCGTGGGCTCTTCCACGCTAGAGGCCTTCAGGAAGAAAACGGACAGTTATCTGAGCGAGATTGTGGGACTGGCATCCAGCACCAGAGTGAGTTGGACTCAATGACCTTCTTGGCCCTTCCAGCCCTACTGTTTTATGATTCTGTCCCCTTCCCCTGCTCCTCCGCTGCACTTTTGCTACCATCATGTTGGAGAACATCACATTGTAATCTTTGGTCTCACACACGTTGACAGACAAGCAAGCGATCCAACTCACCGGTAGACCATTCAGGCCAGGGCTCCCCACGGCTCCAGGAACACCCTACAGAAAAAATTTAAAACGATAGTGAGGATCTGGAGAACCAGCCAAGCAAATCTCTTTACCCTATTAGCCACAGCAGGTCAAGTGATCCACTCTGATGCTTATTGGACATGCCACCCTGGACCAAAAAAATTAAAAAGGCCATCTGTTCCACCTTGAGCTCTGGGTTTCTTTGCCACAACCTCAGTTGGTTGGTGGCCGGTTTGCAGGGGAAGCCGTATGAGGCGAGACTGAGGGAACTGGGTCTCTTCAGCCTGGAGAAGAGGAGACTCAGAGGGATCTGTTGGCAACATGCAGGTATGTGAGGGGGTGTCACACGGAGGTGGGCAGAGGCCTGTTCTCCTCTGCAGAGGAAGGCAGGACGCGCTCCAATGGAGCAAAGCTCAGGGAGCCAAGGTTCAGCTTGGATGCCAGGAAGCACTTCCTGACAGTCAGGACCCCGAGGGTGTGGAGTGGGTTTCCCTGGGAGGTGGTGGAGGCCCCATCGGTGCGGGTGTTCGAGGACAGGCTGGACATGCACATGGTGGGCATGTCCTGAGTGGAGCCAGCTGGAGACGGGGGTCGGACTGGATGGCCCGGGAGGCCCCTTCTGACTCCCTCTGTTTCTCTGTTTCTGTTTCAGTGGCTTGGAAACCGGGTCCTACAGGCCAATGTTGGTACATGAGGCAGCTCAGGACCACCAATCAGAAGAAACCTGCCCTGCCGGGGAGGGGCAGCTCAAGCCAGGAGGGCAAAATAGGTAGCATAGAATGGGAACCTGTGTACCAGACTTTCCTTCTGGGCCCTTGAGTCCCGGAGCACCTCGAAGGCCCTGCAAGGAGATCAGAGGGACCGGGTGGGTGGCAGGGAGAGAAGCACTGCCTAACAACAACAACAACAAATTATTATTCTCGTTAAACCAGTTATGTGAAATGTGTGACCACCACCCCGATGCTGACCATTCTTGCTATTGCTTCTGCTGCCTGTTGTGGATGGGACTTGTAGTCCAATGCCAGCATTCCTGAACCCTGCTCTGAACGGAACCCCGCGGATTAGAAGATGCAGCTTTTCCTGCACCACCTGATGTACACAGCATATGCGTGTACATGCAGCAAAGCGGATCTTTTGGGGTCCCGACTTCAGAATGCCCTCCTGGGGCGAGGGGGGCAATTCACAGCAATTTCCCAAGGATCCCGTAATGCACGCACTTTCTCTCAGTTTAATTTTCAAGAAGCAGGACAATCCAAGGTGTGTTACTGCAGCACCTGGCAAATTGTTGCAACACGTTCCAAAGTGTAGAGTTGACTCATGCCCCAATTCCTGGGCGGGCGCCTCCTTTATCTCTTGCGAGGGGCTTCTTAACTACTGTTTTTGGAAGGAAGTGGGAAACACAGCTTGGCTGGAAGCGGGATGTGCCAGGAAGGGAGGCTTAAGGATTTCATTAAGTCCTTCCCCTCCTCCGCACACATTCCTCTTCCGTAATTCCAGCACTGACCTGTCCGAACTGCCAAGCTGTTTTGAATGCCAGTGCTGATGTCTGGAACGCGCAAATTAAAAGCAAGCAATATTGTGGGACGCAGGCCAAGCCTCGTCCTTCACTGCAGTGCCAGCCCACCCACATCTGGGTTTGGTCTGCAGAACTTCCTGAGGGCCAGGCATGGCTTCTTCTCGGGTTCGACCCCGGAGCCTTTCTTTTTACCCTTTCAATGGCCAGATCCTGGCCTCTGCGGGTGACCGCCCCGCATCCCAGATCACATGATGAATGTAAGGTAAGAGGCTGCCTCCGTGCAGCTACCCTGCCTTTTCTTCCATAATGGATTCTTTTTTTCTGACAAGCAAAGAGATGGAAGAGGTGGTGGAGACACCAAGAGGGCTCCCATGCAAGACGCTTTGTGATGGAGGCAGCGTGACCGCACAATCCAAGCCTTTTCCAGGAGAACCTCAATTCCTGAAAGCAGGAGAGAGCAACATGGAGGCCTCCAGATGCTTCCAGCTAGGATGCCCATAAGCCTCGCTCAACATGGCCAGTGGTCTGGGATCATGGAACCTGCATCAAGTTCAGGATACCTCCTCCCCTGCAATATCGGCTTCATCGTGGTTGGTCACACGGGAAGACTATTACTTACTGGGGTTCCTGGCATTCCAACGAGCCCACGCCGGCCCATCTTGCCCTGGAGAGAAACCAACCATTATTCAAAGCCTCATTACTCAACAGACATGTTCAGAAAACCTCCGTGCTCTTGAGCTAAGAGCGTAAGAACATACGTCCTGCTGGATCAGGCCAATGGTCCATCTAGTCCAGTACAGTGTGGCAAACCAGCCGCCCACAGGATTCCTGAAGCAGGAGGGGTAAAAGACCTGCTGCTGTCCCAGCTCCTCAGCGACTGGAGGATGCAAGCCATCTTTTGCATCCATGCTGCTTGAAGGAGGAATAATTGAGGGGAGAATAATAGGTGTCATTATTTACCCTGCTTCCGCGTGGCCCTGGCCTTCCTTTGGCACCATCCAAGCCCTGGTTGCCCTGGAGTGCAGAGAGAAAAATCCAGTCATCTCATGCAAGGCTGAATGCCTTACAACCTTCCTGTGCCCTCTAGTGTGACAGCAGATGCTGGAAGCTGTGGTTGAACACCTCTGGGGGGCCCCTAGTTTGGGCAAACCGTTACAGCCACATGCCCTTTCCGTGAGTCAGGGCCAAATTATGGGTGATGCCAAAGATCTGTGGGCTTCAGACTTCTCTTTCTTCATGTTCATGGCAGATGGAAGACAGGAGAAGTGCCAGATTACTGGAGAAGAGCTAATGTTGTCCTTAACTTCAGGAAAAGAAAAAGAACCCAGGACCACAGGCCAGTTAGTCTGACATCGATCCCTGGGAAAATTCTGGAGCAGGTTCTAAAGCAGTCGGTCTGCAGACACCTTGAACACAACGCAGTGAC
The DNA here is from genome assembly GCF_004798865.1 of Varanus komodoensis. NCBI lineage: Eukaryota > Metazoa > Chordata > Lepidosauria > Squamata > Varanidae > Varanus > Varanus komodoensis. The sequence goes on along the minus strand of NW_025335873.1, from coordinate 4,851,334 downwards.
TACTAGAAGCCAACATGGACTTCTCAAGAACGAATCCTGCCAGACTAATCTGATTCCCCAGAGAGGTTCACCTGGTGCCATCCCTGTATTGTTTTCAGCACCAGATCAAAACCTCTTTTATTCTCCCAATATTTTAAGGTTTGACTGTTATTTTAATATGGGTTCTATTGTCAGAAATTGATTAGGAAGCTGTGTTTTAATTTTTGCCTTACTGTTAAACCATCCTGAGACTTCGGTAAAGGATGGTCTCATATAGTTTTAAATACATACATAATAAAGTCATTTTTTGATTGGATAACATCCCTGAAGGACTGGGGGAATGCTGTGGACATAATCCATCTTGACTTCAGCAAAGCGTTTGACAAGGTGCCCCATGATATCCCGATGAGCAACCTAGCTCAAATTGGGCTAGATGGAACAATGACTGGGGGGATCCAGAGTTAGCTTCAGAATCAGACCCAGGGAGTGCTCATCAAAGCACCCACTCAAACTGGGGAGAGTAGCAAGAGGGGCTCAGTCCTGGGCCCAGTCCTCTTCAATATTTTTATTAATTATTTGGATCAAGAGGTGCAAAGAATGCTTGTCGGATTTGCAAATAACATGCCATCCGAGTGGGATGCTGCAAACTGGTGTCCTGCAAGAGCAGGGGGTTGGACTCGATGGCCTTCATGGCCCCTTCCAACTCTTCTCGTCTACGATTCTATGAAACTGGGTGGGGTGGCCAGTACCCTAGAAGACAGAAAGATTCAAGGTGATCTTCGTAGGTTGGAGTGCTAGGCTGAAAACAACAGAATGAAATTCAGTTGGGACAAAGGCCAAGTTATGCACCGAGGAAAAAGAACCAGAGTTCAAGACATGACAGAACAGGCTCAGAGTTACAGGAAGCCAAGTTCGACGTTTCGGGAAAAATTTCCTGATAGAGCAATGTGACAAGGGAACTAATTGTCCTGGGAGGCTGTGGGCTCTCTCACAGTAGAGGCATTCAAGATGCAACTGGACAGCCATTTGAGCGGGATGGTTTAACTGGGAGTCCTGCATTTGGAGTCAGTAGCCTTCGGGCCCCTTCCAACTATATTATTCTCTGATTCTGTGAGATGTGGGCAGCTCCCCTTCTGAGCACCAGAGAAAAAGTGCTTAATTCTTTCTTCTCTTGGCTCTGTTTTCCTATGTAACAGGAAAACTTTGTAAACTACAGAAAGAAAAATACTAGCACCAGCTGAATGGCATTTTGACCATTTCTTAGTATAGTTATGATATGTATTAGAAAAGGCATTTTTTCTCAAAAATATTTGAGAGGTGAGAGGTTGGAACACATTTTTTTATGTCCTTATTACAAACAGGCATGTAATGAGCTCTTTTGGGATAATCTGATTCTTACTGAAAAAGCCAAACTTGAATTTCTTCTATCAGATAAAGATGCTAAGATCACATATCATGCAGCCAGTTTCTACAGGGCAATACTTAGGGTAAAAAAACTTACACTATTTAGTTATAAATTTATACATTTCCTACAACTAAATTGCAGTGGGTTTTAACAAAGTTTCTGTCAGTACTACCATTATGTATATGTTTGTGGCATTATGTGTTTTAGTTATGTGGCTGAGGCAATCTTAATTTTTTTAGTGTCTATTACTTAACTTGCTTTTAGTTTAAACTATTTTAGTTGAGGTAATGGAAAAGCATTGTTTAATTCATTATGTTGGCCCATGTTGGTTCATGCTGGCCTATGACGATAATAAATAAATTATTTTAATTTAAAGTTGATACTTTAAAAGCATGTGTTCATCAGCAAATATTATTATATATAGGTGTGTATCTAACATATGCTCCCAGAAGGACAGGAAATAAGAATTGGTTTTCACTGTCCAGCAGAAGAGAAGACAAAAACCAAGACTCAGACTAACCTTCAGTCCTTCGGTTCCATTTTGACCAGGGAGACCTAATTGTCCAGCCTCTCCCTGCAATGGCAAAAAGATTCTGTCAATGCCTTCACCACCAATAATTTCTGCACAACTTTACCTGCACTGGCTGGAAGTACTCTGGAATGCGAGGCAGGAAAGGTGGAAAATAAGGTCACTGAAGGGGAGCAAAGCTGGCCAATGAGCATTGTGGGGTTTAGAAACTGAGTGAGCCAGAAGGGGCCTCCCGGGCCATCTAGTTTGACCCCCGGCTCCAGCCGGCTCCGCTCACGACATGCCCACCATGTGCACGTCCAGCCTGTCCTTGAACACCTGCACCGATGGGGCCTCAGGCACCTCTCATGGAAGCCCATTCCACACCCTTGGGGTCCTAGCTGTCAGGAAGTCCTTCCTGGCATCCAAATTGAACCTTGGCTGCCTGAGCTTGGCTCCGTTGGAGCGCATCCTGCTTTCCTCTACAGGGGAGAACAGGCCTCTACCCACCTCCGTCTGACACCCCCTCATGTACCTGCATGTCGCCAACAGATCTCCTCAGAGTCTCCTCTTCTGCAGGCTGAAAAGACCCAGTTCCCTCAGTCTTGCCTCATATGGCTTCCCCTGCAAACCGACCACCAACCTTGTGGCCCTGCGCTGCACTGACTCTAACCTGGCTATATCCTTCCTGTAACGAGGGCCCCAAAACTGAGCACAAGGCTCCAGTTGCGGGCGCACCAGAGTCATTTAGCACATCTTCATGCAGACTCTGTCTGGTTCCCCTGATGATGAATATGCAAACACATGTTTTGGCTGAGACCCAAAGCTTGGCTCCAAGGTATGGAAGCAACAAGCTTGTGTGTGTATCTCAAAGAACTTCCAGGGGATGCTTTGCATTGTGGAAATGCATTATCTCATTCACAGAATTTTGCAGGGGTCCAGAATGACCCTGACTTGGTAGCTCTCCTTTGTTTTCCCACCACAGCTTCTGTCTTTTTTTCCTTGTTAAAAGGAAAAAAACAGAGCAGCTGCCCAGAGCCTTTTTCTGAGGATTCAAGCCTTCATTTCATTTCACAAGTCCTCAGGATGTCTCCAGTAGGGGGACCTCTTATGCCATCCTTACTCAATGTGAAAAACTTGGGGGTAGCACAGAAGGAGGAAGACAAAATTCCAAGAAGTAGCACATAAGACTTCAAAACAAACAAGCAAATGGACTAAGTCAACCTTCCCAACAATGTTCCAGCTACTCCAATACAAAGGACTCCAGTATGTACAATTTCTTGCCACAATACCTCCCTTAACCTTCCAAATGCCACCATAGCTTGCTGCAAACACACAACACATCACCTTCCAGAATTTCTGGAATAGCTCTGTCAGTAAAAGGAAAAAGCATCCTTACTTCAGATCCCGGAAGACCGGCAAGTCCTTTGGGCCCAGGAAACCCTTGAAAACCCGGAGCACCCCGAACCCCTGGTGGTCCTCTGGTCCCTCGAAGGCCAGGATTGCCCTGGAAAAGATGGAGCAGCACAGAAGAGGGTGATTAAATATGGCCCTTTTTATTTTTTGGAAAATATAACTGCATGGGATCCCAGTGGAAGCCATACCATCTCAGCTAGAGAGCTCAGTCGTAACCCTGGAAGGGAACATGTGAGCTGGGTTTGTTTAGTGTGGAGCTGTAGGGACTTTGGATTGGCACACGGGCGCCTTTCTAAAAGCCTGTCGCAGGGCTCAGCCGCAGCCCTAAGGGGAGGCAGGCCTGCAGCAGTGGTGCCCCTAAGTCAAGGCACTGGGGCAGTAGTCCAAGGTCCTGCTCAGCAGAAGGAGAGTGCATCCGTGTCACACAGCTAGGGAACCATTGGTTTATCTATAAAATGTGTATGCCGTCCAATTACTTGCGTCTCTGGACAGCTTACAGCATAAATAATTCTTTTCTTTTCTAACTTCTTTTCTTTTATAACTTCTTTTATATCTTTTATATTTTTATTTATTTTATATTGTTAATTTAATTTGATATTGTTATTTTTGTATTTTATTGTGTTGTAAGCTGCCCCGAGGCTTCGGCAAGGGATGGCATAGAAATGTTCAAACAAACAAACAAACAAACAAACAAACAAATAAATAAATAAATAAATTGATGACCCCCCCCAAAAGGACAATTTAAAGCAGCTAAAATATGACCCCCTGCTCAGCACTGCCCAAGATCATACGTCAGGAGAGATCCAGTCTGAGTCATGCTTACAGCAAGACACCCTGAAACCAGTGGGAGATGATTTAGTGAGAACCAGAGGAGGATGGAACCTAAGAGCTCTGAACAGGTGCCACCTGGGTTAGGTATCAAGAATTAAACCCTGAGCAGGGCTAGGCACCATCCATCGCCGCCGCATATCCATGTACCTGGTCGCCTTTGGTTCCGGCAGCTCCTTTTGCTCCATCCGGGCCTCTTCTCCCCTTCGAAACAGCAGAGATTGAAAAGAGAAAAGGCAGAGCTTGAGAAGGGGGGATTCTCCAGACTCACTTTAGGTGCCATCAGTCATCACCGTCTGAATTCCACTCCTTGCAAAACCAAACCTTTCCTTTCAAACTGTCTGTGGCAGGGCTCTTCCTTCTGAGATGCATAAAGCCAGGCATAAACACATAAAGCCAAGTGCTGGGGGCGCTTGCACAACGATAAACTTACTAACGCACCGAAAGGGAAGCTCATTCAGCATGGCAGTTACAAAAAGATGCTTCTCTCGCAGACGTAACAGTGTCCGCACTGATAAATGTAGAGTTGCAGAAGTGCTGCAGATTCTAAGGAGATAGAATGGCCCCTTATAGCCCAAAAGTTACCCCTTCCCACTGAGATCTTCCAGCGTTGCGTTGCTTCACTTACTTGTTCCCCAGGAAGGCCTTGAGGGCCCGGTACCCCTGGCAGCCCCTTGGAAAGAGACAAAAGACATTAATTTTATTTATTTATCTATTTAAAACTTTTATATGCCGTCCCCTATGCATGGCATCTTGGGATGACTCACAATCAGTAAAATCAAATACATTAAAGCAATCTAAACAATGAATAACAAATATAAAGCATGACCGTTGCATTAAGATACTATTTAAAAAACAAACAACGGTTAAATAAAAAAGTTTTGACCTGCTGCTGAAAAGAGTATAATATTAATATATTATTATTATTATTAAGAATTCTTATCCTGATTACCCAACTCCTCTAGAGGCCTAACCTTTCTTAGGGGGCATCATGAAGGAGACATTGCAAGTCCTCGGAGAATTTGGCTGGAGGAAGAGGACTGGCTCGTCCACCTTTTTCACAGCTGCCTATTTTCCAAAGAAGATGCTCTACTCCATGACTGGTGTCCACCGTTTCCAGAGGAAAGGGAATGATGCTACAGGATGAAGGTGCTCCATAATCCCCCAGGGTTATCTGGAGATTGTGTTTTGTGGGGTGGAATCCTGGGTACCAGAAGGGTAACAGCCACCAGAAGATCTGCTTTGCCACCCAGTGTTGCCAGCTTAAATAACCTGCTCCAACCACGCTCCCGGGACAGCAAAGTCTTGACCAAGCACTTGAGTTCAGCCGGAGAGAAGACAGACGGGCTAGTCCATGCCATGCCCGCCTTGGCGGTGAAATGTGGGAGGGAGGCTCTGGGGGTGAAATGCTGAAGAGGCTGAGAAAATAGTTCGCAGGTGCGCCTTTGTCATATGTGCCCATGGCCTCATTTCTCAGTGTCAAGCACCTGACATGCCGGAGCTTTGATCCACCAAGGAGCTAGTGAAGAAGCAGAACCACAGGCTGGGTAGAAGGAGACCTCCCGGAACATTCTCCAAGAGTTTGGCCACAGCCAGGAGACCCACAGACCCAAGAGAGGAGCGGGGGAACAACCTGGAATGGAAAAGCTCCACAACCATTGCATGTGCACAACGCGCACCCTTTGAAGGAGCTGACTTTGAGTTGTGTACTAAAGCAGAAGGTACATGGGAAGCACTGAGCCCGTGTGCTTCCGACAGCTCAGCAGTCTTCACATTTGCACCTGCTGCTGAGCACATTTTTTTCCAGGGGGTGCATAAATAACCTCACAAGCCCAGAGAGGAAGAGTCTTTGACCACTGATTGCCCCTGAGAGCATGTTTGGTCCAGAAGCTGAAAACTGGCTAAATCTGGTTAAAAGAGGGATGGAAACAAAGTTTAGAAGACAAACCATTGGGCCTTCTTGCCCCTGTGTTCCTCTGAGGCCAGGAAGACCGTACTCCCCCTGTAGGAAGACAAGGTTCATGTCAGGGACAGAGGAATTCAATATTTGGGCAAGGCAGAGATGGTGATGGGAGGCCAAGTCCCCCTGTTGGATCAAGGAACCAAGCCAAAGTGCCGAGAAGGGAGAGACCCAAGCAGCCCGCTTGGACATCCAGTCCTGGCCTGATTCAGCAATCATGTCTATTCGTGACACAAGCAGGACAACAAACTGGGCCCAGCCTGGAATAGGGAAGAACCAAAGGAAAACCCGCCTAAATGCAAATTCACACTTTGCTGGAAAAATGCTATTATAACTATATATTCTATAATTATATAGGCCTGTCTTTGATCTCTCTTCAGCTACTTTTGCATGTGTATTCTACCCATTGATTGTAGACTAAACTGAGAAAAATAGGCAGAATGTTATATGTCAATGAAGTTCCGCAATCCAAGTTTACAATGTAAATTGTCAGACTTCTTGCATCCTTTTCCAAAGGGGACAGAAAATCCCAATCCATCCATGAGTGGATGATGGAACAAAAGATGCAGAACAACCCATGGAATGCAGACAAAATGGATTTAATACAATCTGTACATGTCTGGCCTCAGGGGGGTGGATCTGTTGCTTTTCTCTTCTGCCCCAATCTCTGACGATTTTTGCTAGGATGAAAAAGGTCCAGGTAACTGAAGAGTGTATTTAAAAGGCAAAGGGAAAAAAGATATTGGTCTTACCAGGTTTCCTTTGGTTCCTGGGAATCCTTGCCTCCCAAGAGGTCCCTAGAAAGAAAAGAAGTTTGTTTAGTTTGCTTCAAAGGGAAGTGATCCATCAGTAAATTGCATTCCCCCATTCATACATTCAGTAAATTGCATTCCCCCATTCATACATTCAGTAAATTGCATTCCCTCAAAGGTATAAGCTACTCACCTGTAATCCTCTGAGACCTGTGAATCCGCGACTCCCTTCCAAGCCTTGTGGACCCTAAAGAGATTGCGAATAAAACCAAATTCTGTATGAGAGCAGGGTAGGGGATCTGCGATACATTGCTTTCTTATTTAGCATCCATAAGTGCCCGATCCTGCCTAATCTTGGAAGCTAAGCAACATCAGGCCTGGCTGAAATCTGGATGGGAGACTTAAATGTTGCAAACTGTCCAGGGGGCTTTGGCTATGGGCGGTATAGAAATGTAATGGATAATAATTTACAGTTTAGTGTATATTCTTCTTTTCCATTCTGAAAACAGATGTAGAAGCAATCCATTTTCATTTTCCCCATTTGTTCCCACTTCCCCGCTGTTTTGCCTAGGAAACTAGCCAGTCTTCTGCCTGAAACTTCGATGTTTTCCATGCAAAAGTCACAACTATTTTCAGGCTTTTCGCCGCTTCATCAGGGGTTCATACAAACTATATACAAACACACTGGCAAGAGGGCCCCAGTTTTGGGCAATGTTAAGACTGTGCACACCTTTTAAAACATCCCCATGGCTTACAGTGGGACTGTCCACAGTCCTTCCCTGCCGTGTTTAATGCCTGTTGTCACAACTCTTTGATCCTTCTGTCACCCCTCCAAATGGCCAGAGCTACCAATTTTCAGGTAGATATGATGAAAAGCCCCCATTCTAGAGGCAATTTTAAAAGGCAGTTTGCTGGAGAATTTTCCTTCCTAGAAACCTTTCCCTGACCTGAACAGGCTCTGCCAGGCCTTTTCAATTACTTCCCAAAAGAACTAAATGAGAAAAGAATGCTTTTTTCTTCCATCTAAATTCCCTTACATGTTTATAAAGTAAAACAAATGAAATTAAAGGAGCCAATTTGTTTCTCTCTCTCTCTCTCTCTCTCTCTTCTTTTAAAAGAAAGAAAGAAAGAGAACGAAATGCACACCCCAAGAGATTAGGTTGCATTGCGCCTTTGTGGCAAATGAAACCAGACATCCTGCCTCCTGCAACACCCCTGCAGACCCAATGGAACCACGTTTCCCTGTTCATTTTATTTTATATTATACATTGCCCCACTAGCCATAGGCTCTCTGAGCACCTTACAACCCTTCCGCACCTCAGCGGCTTCGGTTTCTGGAACCAGGTCGTGCTACAGACAAGGGGGCCCAACTGCTACCTTGCCTGCAAGAATAGCAACAGACCCCCCCCCCCCCGCAACTAGATCTGGTACAGGAAATGGAGTGGGCCATCACTGCATCCACAGCAGGAGGTCCCCACCAGCCGCTCCCCCTCCAGGACTGGAATCCCAACTGCACCAGGGGGCAGATGTCCAGGACCAATCAACCTGGTTCTCCGTACTAGGTTGCAGGGTTGGTGAGCCAACGCTTGAGTTTCCCAGAAGGCCCTGGGGCATTGGGTGGCCATGATGAGGAATCTTAGAATGGGAGCTCAGAGCTACGAAGGCCATCCGCGCAAGAGGGCTTCCGCCACTGGACAGAGCCCCTTTCACCCTGGAGCTGACCTCGTTTTCCACTTTGGAGCAGAAGGGGTCTTAGGGTGCTTTGATCTATGAAAGAGCGAGTTTGTGGGCATGGCCCATGTTCCCAGCCCCACATTTACATCAAGGTACGTCCCCTGAGGGAAAGAAAAAAGAAAAGGGGAGAGGGAGAGAAAGAGAAATAGAGAAATAGAAACATCCTTTGCCAATAAGGCGTTCCATGCTAAGACCTGAGTATTGAAGGTTCTAGTTGGGATACGGTTGGACACACAGGAGGCTCAGGTTGCAGGCCGAGGATGTTGGAAGCTGAGTTTGGAAGCAGCTTTGCTCGGCAGCAAAGGATCAGCGATTTAGGTAGAAGTGCTTATTATCAGAAGACAAGGCACCCGAGGGGTTTTCTGCCTCAGGAACTCGAGACGTATCAACCTCTCCTGAGGAGGGACAGCTCCAGCGACAGGAAAGGAAAGGAAAGGAAAGGAAAGGAAAGGAAAGGAAAGGAAAGGAAAGTGCATACCTGAGAGCCGGGAGGTCCAGGCAAACCTGAGGGTCCCATTTCTCCCTTAAGACAACAAGAACAACATGTCTCAGATGCTAATTTTTACATCTCTGTGTCTGTCCACTTATACTAGAGGGAGGGGAAGGATAAGGAACAAGGCAAGTCAGGTGCCCATCCTTGTGTCAAAAGACTTATCGCTCTCAGGTGAGTGGTTATCGCAAAGGATGCTTTCCTGTCCTCAGATCTTAAGACAAGGAGAACCTTTTTAAAAAGCAGCTTTTAAAATGCTAAAAGATGGCTTTGGAAAAGTCAAAAGTTCCTTTAAAAGCTGGGCACTGGAAAATGCTTGTCGTTGCGCCTTTCATGGTCTTCCTTCCAGTTTATACTTTTACATGGTCTCCCATGCTGTGTTCGTCTATACCAGTGTGCTTGTGTGCATGTATTTTGCTCTCTATGCACACAGACACAAGTGCATGTGTGTGTATGGATATAGCCCCAGGGCCTGTTGAGAGTTACTTCTGAGTGAACTGTTTGCAAATTTTTTCTGTCCATCTAGGATGGCTGTTGAAAGAGAAGGCTACTAATATTGGAGGGCTTTATGACAAGGCTTCAAGAGGGTATATCTTAAACAGATTTATTTTATTTATTTTTTATTTGTTTTTGGATTTATATCCTGCCTTTTTCCTACAAAGGGCTCAAGGCAGCTTACAGCATTCTCCTCCTCCATCTTGTCCCCACAACAACAACCCTGTGAGGTAGGCTGGGCTGAGAGTCTGACTGGCTCAGAGTCACCCAGTGGGCTCCATGGCTGAGCGGGGACTAGAACCCAGATCGTCTGAGTCCCAGTCCCACACTCTTCACCACGACACCACACTGGTGTAGTGGTTACATGGAATTGTCTTGGAGTACACTCACAAGCACGAGTGTTCCCACTGAACACCCTGTGGCATCGCCAACCAGAATTTGGACAGAAGTGCAATTAGAAGCAAATTGCAACATTTCCGCTCAGCCAAAAAACCCAAGCGTTTTCCAGAAGGGAGCCAAAATACCTTCCAGTCACTTGAGAGAGATTCCCAATGCAGAATCGAGATTCTTGTGTGTTAGTGTGCCATATCCTTGGATGGCCATCAAAGATTTGCCAAAAATAAAACATGGAATGAAGATCTGAGGAATTTCAAAATGAACTCCAAAGTATGGAGAAATGCCTTGGAGAGGGGATGTCCATGTTTCCATACTCCCAGCTTCTTCAGGGCCCTGCGACGCCTCACCTGAGAGCCATTGACTCCTTGCCGTCCAACTAAGCCCGGCTGTCCCGGCTGTCCCTGTGAACACAGATATCGTTAGCAACAGACATGCATGCAAGGGTAGGAGAAGCAGTTGGTGAGGATACTATTTTAGGGGAGCCATTCTGAGGTTGCACTTCCAAACCAGTCACTGAGCTAAAACTTAGCCATCATCCTTAGAAAGCTATACTTTTCTGAATTTTCCAATGGGAAAAAATGCATAATATACATATTGAGAAAATTGCACGCAAAAATGCACGTAAGTCAAGATAATGCTAAAACGAACATAAGGAAAATTGCTTGCAAAAATTGCAGGCAAAAATTAATGTCACTGGAGAAAGATATGAAAAGTGTATTCATTTGCACACCTTTGGAAACAAATTCTCAACATGCAGTATATATTGATGTTAAGACTGGGAAAATGAGAAATGGGGAAAACCAAAACCAAGAGACTAACCCATCCCTGACACACACACACACACACACACACACACGAGAGGATATTTGCTGTAACGCAACTCTGCATCTTCTGAGCTGGAGTTGCCCATGCAAAAAATGAGTTGGGTGCATTGGAACCATTCTTGCGTCCCTTAACAAATGAGTAACAGCTGCCTTGCCTACATAAATGGCCAAGAAGTGTCCTAAAGGACCATCTTCTACTCATTCATCATTGGGTTGAAACTGTCATGGTGTCCCCTAAAGAATCCTGGGAACTGATGAAAACGCTTGACTTCCCACCCATAAAATTACAATTCCAGTGGTCACTGGGGGGAGTAAACGATTATTTAAGCAGCATTTCAACCTCTGCTCTGGATATTCCCAGAGTCTGGAAATAGGATTAGATGGCTCTTATGATGCCCCCATGACACAACAATCCCACCGTTCAATGACCAGCTGCCATCTTGGTTCCCAAAATGACCACACAGCATGTTTTGCCACATGTCTGAGCCTCAAAGGTTCATAGGTTCCTGGTAATCACGGTGGTAGGTTGAGCACAGACGGGATTTAAGCCCTGACTTGAACGACCGCGGAATTATTACCATAGATCCAAGAGGTCCAGAACAGCCTGCAGAGCCGGCTTCTCCCTGAAACACAATCAAGTCATTAAATGACTCATTAGCTTCAGAAACCACTTTGAACATGTATCTTTTTGGTCCTACTCTGAAGGAAGAACAACGCCTAGAAGTTAAGTGGTGGGACATTGTCATGCCTGGATCTTGCATGCAGCAGAACATCAGAATTTGTGGACTTCCTCAATGTCTCTCGATGGCTATCTGAGGAGGAGGAGGAGGAGGAGGAGGAGGAGGAGGGAGAAAAGGGAGTCTTGGTCTCATGCGGCAGGATTCTGCTTACGTTTTCTCCAGGCGAAGGAGCCACATTATGCAAAACGGCTTGGGTCCTGGTTACCTGAAGGAGTGCTTACGTCCATATATGCCTGCCCACCCCCTGAGATAGTGGGAGGGGCCCTTCTCCGGGAACCCTCCGTGAAGAAAATTGGGAGGGTAAGTACCCGGAGGAGGGCTTTCTCTGCAGTGGCACCCAATCTATGGAATGTGCTCCCCAGAGAGGTCCGCCTGGCGCCGTCGTTATTTGCTTTTCGGCGCCAGGCGAAGACCTTTTTATTCAAACGTCATTTTAACTGCTAATAGTATTTATTTATTTTATTTTTGGCCAGGGCGACTTATTTTATATCGTTAACTTATTTTATATTGTTAATTTATATTATTTTAATTGATTCATGTTGTGAGCCGCCCCGAGGCTTCGGCAAATGGGGCGGCATAGAAATGTTCTAAAATAAATAAATAAAAAGTGAGGGTGACCCCACCTGTCTGATCAGTCGGACTTTATCTAGTCCGTAGAAAGCAGCTTTTGGCTGGTGCAGAATTTTGATTTCCTTCCCCACCAGCAATACAGCTCCAGACTTATCAACTGTCTCAGCAGAAATCTGGCTTAGGATTCTTTAAAGGGAGCTAAAAATGTAGACGCTCTGGAAGCTCCAGGCTCGACTGGGACAATGAGCAACAGCACACAATTAACTAGCTGTGCTCATGTCAGTGAGGCGCGGCTCACAGTAAGGCCGGTGCGGCAATCGGATGATTGGCAGTAACTGGGACCGACACCAGTTGGCCTGGAATTAATAGAAGCTGTGAAAACATCCTTCTTGGAGCAGAGGAATGACGGCAACAAATGGAGACCACTTACCATTGGCCCAGGGGGGCCCTGGAAGCCGGGAAGGCCTTTGATGCCCATCATGCCCTATAAAACACAAGTGGTTATGTGTAAGAGCTGTCAAGCCATAAGGCAACGCTGTCACGCTCATTTTCGGAGACGGCGAGGATAACAGCAATGACAAAAATGTGCTTGTTTATTCAGCGCTGCACACTGCCAATCAAATCATGTTCCACAATTCAAAGCAGGCAATTAAGGGGAGAAAATAATCTAGCGGGAGAATAATCTAACTGGCACAAAATATTCAGGCGAGCTGGCTGAGCGCTGGCCCAGACACGATGTTTAAGGAGGTGGGAAATGCACCATTGGGGGCAGACGTAGCTCTCAGAAAATGTAGCTCTCCAAACTGGGCGAATCTATGGAGAAGGTCCCCCTCTCTGTTTTGACTGGAGGTACCTAGGATGAGAGGAGGCGGCGACGGCCCAGGAGACCCCCACTGGATTGCCTGAGGCCCAGGAGAGGGGGACATTTCTGTTGGCTGCTACATCGGCGGAAGGCAATCCAAGAGTGGTGGAGGGCTGAGCTGAAGGTTGGCAACGCTTGAGTGAAGACTGAACAGGGTTCCCTTTTCCTTCTGTGTTGCCCTCTCAGTGGGCTGCTGGGGAAGGGACGGATCCCTCTCACCAAAGGTCTCAAATAATCACTTTGACGGCTCTTGAAATTAAGCTGGCTGCTCCACAGGGTCCTCAGACCACAGCTTGCCCACCCTGACTTAGGAACTGAACAAGCTTGAACGGAAGGTGCCAGAAACTGCACTGCCACTTCTTAGAGAAGGACCATCCAGTTGGCCTCTGCCAAGGTTGGCCCATTGGCTTCTACTGGGCAAAAAGGAGTATAAGAGAAATTTCATCTTGGTACAATGTTGAAGCTCTTCCCAAGCTCTTGCATGCCTCCCCATTGCCCCTGACTCCTGGTTCACCCATGGGCCCAATTGTTCTTCCAGGTGGAATCCTGCTTCCCAGTTCATAACTTATTCCAAATAGCCACAGTCAAGCCCTTTCTTTTCCTGGTTTTAAGAAAGCTTTATTTCAATGGACATCTATTTATAAAATTTAGATCCCCTGGGGTCGGAGTGGGTCTCTTGGTGTCTGGGCATTTTTGACTACCACTCTCAGACACCTCTGCCAGCACGTCCAATGGTCAGGCATGATGGTGTTTGTAGTCAAGCACATCTGCCTGCCCATAAAGATGGCGATGAAAAGTTGAAATGGGACGCAGCAAGACAAGAGGTGCAAAGGGCAAGAAATGTACCCGAGAGCACGCCCTGCATTTCAACGTACTCCCACTGCACGTGGGCTTAAGAACTTGCCCCCTTTGATGGATGAGTGGATGCCTTAGGTGGCAAAAGCGATATTGCTAAATGGCTTACCGGGACCCCAGCAGGTCCAGAAGGTCCACGTTCTCCTTTGACCCCCTAAAGAATGACAGAAAATGGAGGCACCTGAATGCAGATAACCTTCTTATGGCACTGGCATTAACCTTCAAAGAGCTAAATGGTTTGAGGATGGGTCACCTGAGTCTCCTGAACCTTACATGAATCTGCTGTAAGGCCAGACTGTGTTCACATCTGCTGCTGATTTAATTTTAAGCCACTCTTTTGATATGAACTGGTTTTCAGTGGGTTGCTCGTGTTAAATGTTCTTATAATGTTTTCATCTCTGCATATCATCTCGGGAAAGCTAACCACCCAGGGACAGCCCACAAGAGCCAACTATTATTTTTATATTGTTATTTTTGTATTTTACTTTATGTTGTGAGCGGCCCCGAGGCTTCAGCGAACGGGGTGGCATAGAAACGTTTTAATAAATAAATAAACAAACAAGTACAACATCATTCCCAGGAAATAGTCCTCCATACTCACCTTTGCTCCTTTTTCCCCCTTTTCCCCCAGAGCACCAGGATCTCCCGGAAAGCCCTAAATGAAGAACGACAGAGGAAATTTATGTGAATGGTTTTTTTTAAACTTGCCCAGTTTTCTGATCCACATTTAGTGACCAGGAATACAGCTGAGTGAATTGTCATGGCCTTGCTCTCTCCAGTGAAACATCCTTACACTTGGTGGTTTCTCTAGTTCCCTCACTGCCGCCCTCCCGAGTCCCAGTCTTCTAATTTCTTGGCCGTCGTTTCCCTTTGAACTGATAGCTGAATCAAGGCATGCGAAATCATTATTAGCCCTACTGAACTTTTCATATCATAGCTGGTTCACGTGAGTATCAACCAGCTTTCCATCCTGATCTATGCAAGCAACAGAAATGCAGTGGTAGACTCCCAGTGGAGGGAAGGGACAGAAGGGGCTATATCATATCAAAGTGCAAGGATGAACTGGTCCAGGATTCCCAAACATGCATCAGAAGTGTGCCAGGAGCACACAAATCATAGCCAGAAGTGTGGCTTCCAGATCGAGAATGGTATTGCTACCAATCTATATGACTCTGGTGTGCCTGCAACTGGAGTATTGCGCTCAGTTCTGGGGCCCCCATTACAAGAGGGATATAGCCAGGTTAGAGCCAGTGCAGTGAAGGGCCTCTAGGATGGTGGCCGGTTTGCAGGGGATGAGACTGAGGGAACTGGAGAAGAGGAGACTCAGAGGGGATCTGTAGGTGACTTGCAGGTATGTGAGGGGGTGTCACACGGAGGTGGGCAGAGACCTGTTCTCCCCTGCAGAGGAAGGCAGGACGTGCTCCAACAGAGCAAAGCTCAGGGAACCAAGGTTCAATTTGGATGCTGGGAAGCACTTCCTGACAGTCAGGACCCCCAGGGTGTGGAATGGGCTTCCACGAGAGGTCGTTGAGGCCCCATCGGTGCGGGTGTTCAAGGATGGGCTGGACATGCACATGGCGGGCATGTCATGAGTGGAGACGGCTGGAGCCGGGGTCAGACTAGATGGCCCGGGAGACCCCTTCTGACTCACTCTGTTTCTATGTTTCTAAATCACTAATCCACCAACCTCCACTGAAAGCTGCATATACAGCTTGCAAATTCAACCCAGACACTGAAGGGTTGACAGGCAAGGATTTGGGCTTGTAATAAAAACATAGCGTCAGATCTGGCAAATGACCCAGCCAGCAGGCCCTGGGCAAGGATGACATTCACATATGGGCGCCCACACACACACACACACCCACACCCACACCCCCACACACACAGCCAAAAACTCTGAAAAGAAACTAAGACAGACTTGAGCCAAAGATGGTGTGCCAAGAAATCGGAGAATATCGCAGAACAAGGATGGGAGACAATAAGTCCCCCCGCCCCCCGGCCTATGGTCCCGACTCACCTGATCTCCTCTTTCTCCAGCAATTCCCTGATCTCCCTTGAACCCTTGTGGGCCCTGTAGAAAGAAGAGGGGAAATGCATCAACCACACCTCAAGAGGTGACCCAAGGTCCGTCCCTGGCAGCATTGATAAGAATTAGCCCTCATAAATCAGGACGTTAAAGGAGGCACCAACACCCTTGCAACCTTTTCCTCCAGTCTCTGGATGACTGATGTCCCTTTCAAGAGTGCAACTACATTTACTACTGATTTACTACAGGGGGAAACTGGAGTGCTAGTTGGTGAGCAAAATCCTTTGTGAACAGGCCTACCATTTTGGACAACAATTCTGGCTAGTTTCTGACTACTTGTCGCTTCCCTGTGCTAATCTTTTTCCCCCCTGGGGAGAAAATCAAGATGAAATGGAGAGAAAGAAGTGCAAGCAAAAGGAGAACAAGTCACGGCTAAATTTAACTCCCAATTATGGTTGAAAAATCACTGCAAAGTTCTAGGCAGGGAAAAATGTGTCAAAGACGTTCTGAATCCATGACCAATAGCTGTGCTTCCCGATCCACTTTTTGCTGGCCATTATATAAACTCCTCTGAAATAGAGCAGGGACAGGAGAGTCTGGGCTTTCATTTTAACGAAGCTTTAAAGGGGACGGGATAAATTCATGTAGGAGGTGACCATCAGTGGCTATTATCACGACAATATCCTCCAGGATCCATTTGTCCGTCTCGCAACATGAACCATTTGCTACACTCTTTGCCACAATCACACAGCATGAAAATAATTGGTGACATTTTTAATGAGTGAGTTCTGACATCTAGAAAGTCAACACGACTGTCTAAAAGGCAGATTCCTACCTGTTCGCCTTGTATGCCAGGTGGTCCAGGCCGTTGATCAATACCTGGAGGTCCATCCGAAGCAGGAAACCCAGCATGTCCTGGAAGCCCTGCAGGCCCAGGTTCACCCTAGAAAAGGAGGCAGCATCTTAATTAAAGAATATCGGAGGATGAGATGTGTGATACTCTAGATTAGAGGGCTAGGTGGGTCCTTCAGGTGCTCAGGACTGGTAGGAGTGGAAGTCAAAACTACCTGGGAGGTCCCAGATCAAGGGAGGCCGACCGAGTTGGTTCAAGGTAGAGGCAAGATTTGGACTCAGGGTTTCCTGGCTTACAACTCCGACTCTTTCCTACTGTGCTACATGTGGAGATGGGGTGCCGTGTGTTCTTACCTGGTACCCCTTCCATCCTTTTTCTCCTGGTTCCCCTGGATATCCGGGAGGGCCCTGTAGATACAAGTTCAACCCAAGAACCATCATGCAAGCATAGCTTTCCCACTCTCGGCGCCCCCAGAAATCCAGGGCCCCATTCCAGCACTGAAGAGGCAACCAGAGTTCCTGGCTTTCTTTAGAGCGACATGAAAAAGCCACTTGAAAACCTCCACTGAATTTGGGGTGGGCCTTCCAACATGCCCTAAATATGTGTAGCCTTGGATCACCGTGTTTGTTGCTACTCGGTCAGAAACAGAAAGATTTCCCTTTTCATCATCTTGGCACTTTGTTCTAGAAGATGCAGAAAGACTTTTGTGGCTGAATGCCTGACGCTTAGCACAGGGGAAAGCTTTTGCAAATGCAGACAGGGGCAAGCAGAAGTGGCATTTTCTGCCTGCAGCTCTGCAAGGCAGCAAGATGTAAATGTTATTTAACTTATTTGTTGTAAGCTGCCCCGAGGCTTCGGCGAATGGGGCGGCATAAAAATCTTTTAATAAATAAATAAAAATAAATAAATAAGAGGTGAAATGGAAAGCACAGAAAAATCCTTGGGGCCCAGTGCTTTTATGAAACCAGAGTTCCATCATGGAAGAAAGGTGGGCTACAGGTAAGTAGATGTGGAACCTGGCTTCATTTTTGGCAGATGGCAGTCCTAAAAATCATTAAATGAGTTTAAAGCTGTGAGAACACGGCCTGGAGAAATTTCAGAGGCCAGACTTGGGTGGGGAGATGGGCAGAAAAATGATTTCTGAGCAAGAGATTCCTGCAAACCCACCCCCTAGTTTTGTGTCTTTGCTATGCTAGTCGCATCCAACCCATTGTGACCCCATGGACAACATTCCTCCAGGCCAAAGCTAAATCTTACACAGCCTTTCAGGTTCACAATTCCAACTTTTCCCTGATTTTTTTTTTTAAACTTACAGGCAATCCTGGCTTTCCCGGAGGGCCTGCTGGCCCTGGAGGTCCTGGCCGACTCTGCATTTTGCGGAAAGAAGCAACACAAGAATTCATCAGCATGTGTGAATCAGCCCACTGGGGTCTCCTGTGCCATGGAAGCCTTGCAGCACCTATTTGTGTCTAGGGAGCTATCCATGGTTCTGAACTCTCCCCCAAGCAACGGCACCAGCCCTAATTCCATGGATAGCTCCTACAAAGCCGAAAATAAAATCTGTAATGGATAAGGAGTCCCTAGTCTCCCCTGGCTGGACTCTTTGTATTTGTGTTGCCCATATGTTGTGAGCCGCCCCGAGGCTTTGGCGAATGGGGCAGCATATAAATGTTTTCATAAATAAATAAATATACACTTATTCCTGCCTTCATTCTCTTACAGCCCATCAGAGGCAACTGGCATCCTGTGACGATCCTATAAGGTGATCAAGGATTGCACAGAATACCAAGGAAGAAACTTGCTTGGTTAGAACCCAGGTTGTTCTGATTGCCCTAAGGGTGGGTTGGACCCTGATTCTGGGTGCCCCCATGTCAGAAAAGGGGACTAAAGCCAATGACCGCTGTAATGCCCATATCACAGAACCTTTAGGGGATCCCCAAAGGTCAGTCTGGTGCTCAGCCTGCCAGAAAGCTCCAACTTCCGCTGGACAGTCAACAGAACTCTTTGCTGAGGCAGATCACCAGTGCATCTGCAAACAATTCCCTTCTTTCTCCCGCGGTGTTTAGGGTGCAAATGCATGGTGAAAACGGGAAGTGAAGGGGCTTCCCCTTTTTCACTTATTGGGGAACAAGCTCCATTCCAAGGAGCTGGTGCTTTCCACTTTGGGGAATGGCAGCTGTCATCTTTAAAATGCTCCCTCGGAACATGCCACGGCATATGAAATTGAAATTCGGCTCAAAATACTGCCCCTCCACTTTCATGGCCTTTGAATGGGGCCGCTAACAGTGGAAGAGGGGTAGAAAGTTGTCAGCGTTGCATGTGAAAGATTGTGGCAACAATTATAGTTTTGAAAGAAAATAAACAACCTGTTGATTGCGGGTTGCATTTTTGCCAGATCCTTTGGATCTTGGCTCCACTTCCCCCGAATGCTTCAACTCAGATGGAGTCTTTCATTCAGAAACCCATGTTATCTTCACTATAACCTCGTGCATTAGACAAGACTAGCATAAAATGGCCAAACAAGCTTTATGGGGATTCAGAACTAAAGCTCTTGATCCTTGTCCCAAACATCCAGATTTTTTAGAATTCCTGACTTAGTTTTCCATAAATATCCTTTTACAAAAATTCACTATCCAGGAATGCTGGGTTCTGTAGTCCCTGCCCCCTTCCCTCAGGAATACAGCTCCCCAGAAAAGCAGGACAACGAATGAGGTCGAGGGTGTGGTGGAAATTTATCCAGAATGCAGTCTTTGGGACAATTGCCTAATTCAGAGGACGCTACTACTTACCGGCCAGCCTGCACGAAGGACCTGATAGAATGAGGATTGCTAAAAAAAAAGAAGAGAGAGGACAAGGCTGTCAATCTATAACTAACATTGTTTTCCAAAGAGACAAGGGGTAGGCCCAACATGCTTTTCTGGCTGAGGTTAAGGACATAACTGAGACTCACACTGGACTAGAATCTTACTTCAGACTGGTGATGGGACAATGTTTTCCCCTGTAGCTGAGGGCAGGAAACTGGATTAGCAGGCAGAGAGCTGCTTCGTTTAATGGATTCAAGTCTTTGCTGCTTGAAGCAGCTGCGTCATTCTGCCAGGGGCTGAGAAGGATAGTCCTACGGTAGAAACCAGTAGAACAAGCCGAGCTTGGAATCTGAAGCAGAGAGAATACCAAAGCCCAGGTCTCTTCCTAAAGAGAGGACAGGCCTGCTAGATGACCTAAATTCCTCCCTTGTCCGGCGAAGGAGCCATTTCGGTGAGCTTGCTTCCCCTGCCCTGGCAGAAAGATCACTTGCGTCCAGTTGAACGTTGTGTGGTCACTGAGCCTGGAATTGAAGAGATGCGGTTCCTGCCCCCAGCCAAAGGACCTGGGTCTCTACGAGGCTTCCCCTGCTGCTTCCCAGAAAGGGCATCAAGCCGAGAGAGATGAAACTGGTCCATCGATGCATCAGCCAGGAAGGGGGAGCCCGCAAGCTCCTTGCTGGCCCAAAGCGCCCTCAGCGCCAAGCGACAATTGCTGTGTGGCTGCAGACTGATCTGCTCTCACCCTTGGCCCGAGGAGCAGAAGCTTCGTTCAGCAAGGGGCCCACACAGAAGCAACCTTCTAGCCCAAAGTGTGTTCAAACAGCATCACTCACCTGGCCTTGAAAACCCTTCCTTCCTGCTCTGCTCCCCACTTTCCTTTGTGCGTCATGTCATTTCAGTTTGTGAGCACAGAAATGGCAAGGTTTGCAGAAGCTCTTGGAATGAGAGGATCCCCAAAGCACCCATTCGAGTGTGAGCCTTCTCAGGTTTGCCAACTGATCGGGGAGGTGAAAAATCAGGCGGGGAGTGATGGGGGAATAGAGTGGAGTTGCTGGGACCATGAAGAAAAGCACTCCGCGCTGCAACATCTTGTTGCAGTCCCTATTTGCTTCTTCCTAGAGAAATGACCAACAATGCCTGCTATTTAGGTATCTTCCAGAGTCCGAGATCTGATAATAGAAGGCTTCTAATATGGTCGGGAGAGGGGGAGAGAGAGCCTGAGCTAAGAAATCTCTTCTAGGAAAAAGCCCAAAGATCTTTCAACATATGGAAATATTTCTAATGAAAAAAGCAAAGCTGCTCTCAGACAGATGACAGATGGGCAAATGTAACACAGGACAAAGCAGTGGCAGGCCTCCTGGCTCCTTTAAAGTTTATCCCAATTTGATTAATGTGAGCAGAAATGGAAAAAAAATGCCAGGACAATCTGTTAGGAAGGGCTGAGGGTCCCCAGCCAGTTAAAGCTCCACAAACTCAGAAATAAAAGTTTGCAGGAAGGAGTTTTCTTCTAAAGCTGTAGGAGGGGAAGAGACAGAAGGATGGGATGGAGGGAGAGTTCCATTCACTGGATGCTTTGGGATTGTGTTTCACTGCATCCCCTCCTGTGGCAGCTTTATTCTCAGGCTACGAAAGCGAGGAGGCACTCGCTACATTTTACATGGCTGGTCTGGCAAAAGCCTAATAAATTTTAGGAGTTATTTTAGGAACACACAGCGTTTTTAGATCTCATTTTTAAAAGTGGTCTCTGCTACTGTCCGGACACAGGAGTTCCATGTCCGCATTTGTGCTGTCGCTAGGAGAGAACTTTGTCACGGCTCGGACGGACAGAAAGACAAGCGCGGCCTGGAGCAATTCAAGCCAGAGTTTTCCCTGTGCAAAAAATGACAAAAAAGCAAAGCAAAAATGGCAAAACTGAAGCTGTTGGGCTTCAGGCATATTGTGAGAAGTCAAGGCGCACTAGGAAAGACAACACTAGACTAGACAGGGTCTAACACTAGACTAGGCAGGGTCGAAGGCAGAGGAAGAAAAGGAAGACCAAAAGGGAGATGGATGGACTCCACCAAGGAAGCCCCCGCTCTGAGTTTAGAAGAATATTTGAGGGCATTTATTCAAAGAGTCACCATACGGTGGGGATGACTGGATGGTGCGTAACACAAAATGCTCTGCACAGAGTTAGGTTAGCTGTCTTTATGCTGCAGGGAGGAAAAATCCCAGCAGGTGGCAAGGCAGGTCTCATGACTAGGCATGTGCTTGAGATTGCAGCTCAGCCGCTTGAGTTTTGGGACAAAGATTCTTAGAAACTAGTATCAAAAAACTAATGAATGTCTACAGCATTTGTAAGCTGCCCAGAGAACCTTCAGGTTATGGGGCAGCATAGAAACAGAATGAAATAAATACAGAAAATCCCTTTTTCACGTCACACATGAAAAAGAGCTTCATCCAGCTCTGCGGTTAAGTCACCAGAATGTAGAGATCAAGCTTGGGAGATGGCTGGGGGCCTTGCCAGTTCCTGGAACTCTTGTCCTCAGCAAGGCTGAAGGTCTGAGGGGCACAGGAGTGGCGTCTGCTTTGTGGAAAGCTCAGCTGCATTTCTGGGGCTGGGCACACGTTGAAAAGCCATGCGGAGCAAACCGGAAAATATCAAAGGCGAAGCTCAGGAGCTGGAGCTGGAATGTCCTCTCATCTCTAGCCAAGCACCTGGCGGGGTACCTCGTTCTCCAAAGGGGATCCCCCAGAGAAGCGAACGGATTTCCCTGCTGGCCTCCCTGCCTGGCCATGTCCAGGTGCAAAGAGCTGAAACAAGCCCTGCCCACCCACACTTCCACTTTCTGTGTTGCTCTCTCAGCTCTGGGCTTTCAGGTTGTTATTTCCTCGGGACAGAGGCTAGTCAAGCATGGTTTTGCAAGGTTCCGTGTGCACAGACAGTGCTTTAGGATAAAGATCATCCCTTGGGCCACCCGGGGAAGTATCTGTGGGCCAAATGACATGTCGCACGAGATCTCTCAGCAGATCTCCCAAGTTATGTTTGAAGAATGCTCACATGAAGTTGTGGGGAAAGGAAGATGGACTGGGGCTGTGAGATACACACACACTCTCTCTCATTCCCTCTTCCCCTTCCCTGTGTGTGTGTGAGTGTGTGTGTGCGTGTGTGTGAGAGAGAGAGAGAGAGACAGACAGACAGACAGCGCGCTGTTTGTGGTCAGGTCAGGGAAGGGTGCACTAGATTGCTAACAGGTGAGAGGGGGAAATGATTCATATTTTAAAACAAAGCTTCCGAAGTCACACTTCACAAACAACCTGCAGACCAGCCTACAGTCACCCTCTGGGAAACAAAGAAACAGAGCGAGTCAGAAGGGACTTCCCGGGCCATCTAGTCTGACCCCTGGCTCCAGCCAGCTCCACTCACGACATGCCCACCATGTGGACGTCCAGCCTGTCCTCGAACACCCGCATCGATGGGGCCTCAACCACCTCCCTGGAAGCCCATTCCACACCCTCGGGGTCCTGACTGTCAGGAAGTGCTTCCTGGCACCAAAACTGAACCTTGGTTCCCTGAGCTTTGCTACGTTGGAGCACATCCTGCCCTCCTCTGCAGGGGAGAACAGGTCTCTACACACCTCCAAGGGTAGAGACCCACCTCTGGGAAGTGGCACTGTCTCAGAATTTCCTGCGCACTTCTCTGACCAAAGAACAGGCGTATGAGAGAAAAATGCATGTACCAATGTGCAAAACAGTGCACCAGATGTACACACATTCAGAGACAGTGATAGCAAAACCGTGCACCCTAAAGCACATTGTATAGAAATGTGCTGCCGTTCAGAGAAAGGGCAACCCAAAATGCGCGTGCCGTTTAGTGCCGCTCGTTTAAAAAGTTCTGCAAAGCAACTTCAGGTTGGGGAGAAAAGAGGGAAATGGAGAGAGCACAATTCAACACGCTCGCACATCCTTGCCACAAACGGGTCGCTCTCTCCCAGAGTCCCTTCAGGCAGCTCTTTCCAAGGTGCAGCCCTTACCCCAAAGACACCGGCATCCACTCCGACTCCCACCCTGGCCACAGTGCTGCCCAACCTGGCTATGGCTGCAGGGCAGAGACCCTGAATGCTGAATGGTTGCACCTGCAAGGGAACACACCCCAGCTCTTAAAAGCCGTCAGGCATTAAAGGCTCCAAGATAGCTTGCCTTGTTTCATGTCGAAGCAGCACCTGGCCCCAATTGTGAAGACACAAGTGAAGGAAAATGAACAGCAGACAGCATGCGTTTTGCAGGACCTCCTGCCTCTGATCAGGAAGGTGCGTGTGTGTTATTTTATGCGCGTGCACGCGCGCGCGCGTGTGTGTGTCTTGACTATACATTTATGATTTAAAACATTTGGATGCCGCCCAATTGTGCCACAGCACCTCTGGACAGCTCATAATGCAAGATAAAAACACAATGAAACATAATAAAAACCATAGCGTATTAAAAGCATCAAAATACAGTAATACATACAAAGCAAAGGTCTAGGGCCATTAGTTATTAAAATATTTTTTAAAAAGGAAGGTTTTTGCCAGGCACCAAAAATAAAGGAAGGCGCCAGGTGAATCTCCTTGGGGAGAGCGTTCCAGATATGGGGAGCAGCTGCAGAAAAGGAAAATTTTATATCATGTTCATGCAGGCTGAGCTTAAAAAAGAGTGAGGAAATAAATGTTTAAGGATAGGCTGGACATGCACATGGTAGGCATGTCATGAGTGGAGCTGGGGGTCAGACTAGATGGCCCAGGAGACCCCTTCTGACTCGCTCTGTTCTATGTTTCTATGATATACAGGAGGGTGGACCACATGCACCCATTCTGCTGGGACAATAAAAGGGGGAGCAGGTCTCCGTTGTCTACCCCCAGCAGCAACCATCGCAACAATCCATTTTATCAGCCTTGTTGCAGGACAGCTGAGTACTTTTTCCTCTACCCTCACCATCCTTTTCTCCTTGTGTGCTGTGCCCTTTTTGATTATAAGCCTGGAAACAGGACTGCCTTGTTTTACTGATGGTCAGCTACTTCAGGACCCCTCTGAGTGAGGCAGAAACATCCTGCTTCCGCGTTGTTCCACGAATGATTTGCTTTTAAAGTCTGTATGAAGAACAGCCCTCTTTTAAAATGCATTTTTCCCTAATGGGCACATGTTCTCATAACACCATCAAACAGCAGTCGGAACATGCAATGCAGGCACAACTGGAGGTCTACAACAACTCCCATCAGCCCCAGGTAGCAAAGCCAATGCTGAAAGTTTAGTGGAGCAGTGTGCACAGCCACATGTTCTCCATCTCCGCTGTCAGATGAGCTTTTCAAGTAAACTTCCCCCCTCTTTCCACACTTTTGATCAGAAACCTGCAAAATCCCAGAGGGAATCTGGTCTGCGGGGCTTGGGAAGAGTTCGTCTTAAAATGCAATCCGGAAAAATGTTGCCTTCTTTAACAAGGTGTTAAATAAACCCCTTTCCATTTAATTTGCATGTAAAAATGTAAATATGCGGTTGGGAGTGAAGATTCCCTAATGATATCTACACGGGGAAGCCAACTCTCATCGGCATTAGCTGAGACTTTCTATGGAACTATGTGCAAATTAAAACTTCAACAGTCATGAAATAATTACTGGAAGAAACCACCAAGTCAGTTCAGCATAAACAGATTAAAAAGAGCAAGCTCTGGCATTGGCCAATCCTGTTGGAGTTAAGGGTTTCATAAGTAGGGTATTCATTTAAAAAACTACATGATGATGCTCTGGTACTCTGAAAACAACAACATGAAATGCTCTTTTCTGTTCGTTGTTTCACCAGGCTGTAAGATCAGCTTTCTCCTTTGGGCTTTGAGGCTGGAAAGCAAACCCTGAAGCTCTGGGTGCCAAGAATTCAATCTTGCGCATTCTAGAGGCTCCCAAAGGGATCTGGAGCGAGGACTCTTAACATTGCCCCACCTGCTGGCAGGTTAATTTCCAGGTTTGGTTTCTATCTGTGGCTTTTCCACTGCATTTTGTTTTAATTTGAGACTGTAAACCACCTTGAGGGATGGCTGGAATATAAACATTTTACTGTATTGAATAATTAAAAAACACTTACTGTAAATATCAGCCAGTCCTCCTCGGAGTTCCTCCAGAGAACCAGGGCTGGCACGCCGGGAACTCCAGGTTGCCCGGGGTTGCCTGTAGTGCCTGTTTGTCCAATTGGACCAGGATCGCCCTAAGAAGAAGAAGAAAAAAGATATACATATGTCGGGGATTTTGGTGAGCAGATGGCCCAGGGGGCTCATCTCAGCCTATCAGCTCCAGAACCAAGGCACCTGAGCTCAGGTTTCTATTTGATCAGGTCTGTTCCATGCAGGACCGCAGAGGAAGACTTTGGGAAAAGATACCTGCTGGCTGAGCCCTGTTGCGAAGGCTTCCCAGAGGGCACATGGGACAGGCAACAAACAGCACTGAAAACTGCGCCATTCCAGCCGTGGGATTTGTCTACAACCCAGGACTGCTGAGATAAAGACGGTGCTTGAGATTTGCACTTTCCCCCGAAGGACCTACACGTAATATAAGCCAGGGGTGGGATCCAGGGGCATTATGGGTAAGGGTGAGGACAGCAACTGCTAGACTCCTTGTTCACGCGATGAAAAATGTATCCAATCGATTAATTTATTTAAAGCTTTTATAGACTGTCCGTCTACTGGCATCTTGGGGCGGTTACAACAGATAAAATGGAGCACTGCGTTCAATAGTTCAGGATTATAAAAACCACACTAAAACCAGGTATACATTAAATGAATGGGGAAATAAAATGGGTTTATTTTAAATGGAGCCAGGCTTTAGCATATTAAATGGCAGCGTGTGCAACTTATTGAATGGAGCCAGCTTCAGTCACAAATATACATTTTGCCCATCATATTATATTGCGTACAGGATGGAAGGATGCATTGCTCAGTCAGTCTGATGGACAGAACTGGCTGCAAAACGAATCCTGCTTCTCCCACAATTCTGTCTCTGACATGGGGAACCCGTATTCGACTGAAGTGGAGACAACATGATTTTCTGGGAATGGCAGGAAATGGGGCTCATTTTGAACCATATTTTGGTAACATGGGCCTGTTGCAGGAGTTCCGCAGTTGGCTTACCTTGTCTCCTTTTGGGCCCATCGGCCCCCGTCTCCCTGGGCAACCCTGGAAAGCAGAACACAACCAAATTTACCCGGACAGGACTCCTCATCTGAGGAGGAGGAACCGAGCATCTGTTCTAACTTGACCGTCACCTCCAGTCAATTCCAGAACTCTTAACTATGGGCACGCCAGGAGAGATCCATTCACATAGAATCAGAGAAGAGTCAAGTTGGAAGGGGCCAGGGCGGCCACCAGGTCCACCCCCCTGCTGGTGCAGGACACCAAGTCACACCATCCCACTGAGATGGCTGTCCAGTTTCGCCTTGAATGTCTCCACTGTGGGAGGCCCCCCCCCCACCTCTCCAGGCAGCTGGTTCCACTGTTGCATTGCTCTGACAGCGAGGAAGCTTTTCCTGATGTCTAGCCCAAATCTGAGTCATTGCAACCTGAACTAATTACTCCGTATCCTACACATGAACGGCCTCAAGTGAGGTGGCATCAAAGGTCCTTCTATTTTGACTGGGCCTGAGCTCAGCTATAAGCAGATACCAAGAGGCGAGCTGGGAACCAGGAACAGGCTGGGAGGTTGGAGACAAGAGTCAGAGCCAGGGACACACCAAAACATTGAACCAAGAAGGCCATTTCATTAATTGTTGCGAAAGAAGAGAGCAATTCCACCCAGCCCTCCTTCCTGGTCTCACTTGGACGCCACGAAGCTGTTTTTGGTGCCACAGTTCAGTCGCATAACCTGAGAAGTCACTAAGAAGTCACAGGCAAAAGCAACTAGGCAGCGCCAGACACTGGTTTTTAAAGGCTCTCTGTTTTCAGCTGCTCCTTCTCCCCAATTCTTGGCTTGCTGAAGGGAGCCAGTTTACATTCCCCACAATGAGTTTGCCTAATCCTCTTCTGAGGCTATCCGATCCAGGGATCCTGGTCGACTGCCATCGTGTGGCAGCAAAGGCCACTGAATCGAAGGTTCCCCTCCGCACTCGCTTTTTAAAAATCCACTCTGATCATCACATTCTCAGGCAGCCCACGGCATGCAAGGAATGTGTGCAGAGATGAGCAGGAGGTCTGGAAATCAACTACTGTGAGGAACCATTGAAAGAGTGGCATATACTTAGCCTGGAGAAAAGAAGATTAAGGGGAGACCTGAGAGGAGTGGTCAAATATCTAAAGAGCTGCCATGCTGGGGGGGGGGGAATGGGGCCATTTTCCTTTGCTGCAGAAGCAAAGCACGGAAATTGCTGGCAAGCAGATGTTGGGGCAGAGTCTCTTGGGGAAATGGTCTTTCCGTTCTGGAGGCCGGATGGGCATCTACTGTCAACCGTCTGGAGAGATTCAGCTATGCCATGAAATAAAAATTAATAATGATGATTGCCGTTAGGGCTGGACTAGATGACCTCCCAGCTCCTTCATGAGCCTGGGAGCCTGCAAGAGATTTGCTTTCTCTGTCAGGGCATTCTGGGGGCCCCTCTCCCCTTTTGCCGTGGGTTCGCCACCCATGATGGGCATCTACCAAAGATGCTCAACCATGTCAGAAACTCCTACATGGTCTCCTCTGCCCTTCTGAAGCTGGCAAGGCATCCTTCTGCGCAGGATTCCTCGGAGGGACAATTCCTTTCCTCACTGGTCATTGCTAACACTCCCCCAGCTCATGATTCTGAGCATCAGACACCAGCCCCACCCAAATCCCCCGGCACATCTCAGATCAAAGCAAACAGTACACAGCCTAGTCTGAGGACAGGCAGCTCAGGTGGGCCGGCCTTTCCGAACCAAAGGACCTCCCAGAGTCTCGGATGACAACCCCCAGCATGCTTGACCACTGACCAGGTGGGCTGGGGTTGATGGCTGGGGTGCTCCAGAATTTTGGTGCACTGTTTGGTGCGAATGCAGCCAGGCTCCCTCTGCCTTCATCCACCACGTTTATGTTAATGGTACTTCTACTGGCCTACCTTACAAAGCTGGTGTAAGAATTACAGAGATTAAGCTTGTTATGATACTAAGAAGTATTGTTTGGATTGGAAGCTATTGTTCCCTGAGACTAAACAAGACTGGATGCTAGCAAAACAAAAGAAGAAATGTGTCCTGTAGGGGAAGACCAATATAGCTGCCAGTACTGACTAGAAATATAATTCTGGTGACCAGCAGAATGGTGAAGACCATGGATCCAAAATAATCAACATTCTGTACATACTCAGAGGTAGCCTTTTTGTGTTATCAATTAAGGCAGAGCTTTCTTGGCACTGCGTTCTGGTTCCAGAGCTCAGCGTAGTCCCACTTAGGAGGAAAAATCACTGGCTTTCTTATCATAATGCATGAAAAAGTCCCTCTACTGAGCAAGTCTGCAGTCAGGGAATTTCTACTTACAGGCACACCTGGCGGCCCAGGTGGTCCGTGGGGTCCTCGTCTGAAACGGGCCTTTTGCACATCCCCCAGCTGCAGGTGGCTGGCTGGTCCATAGTTTTGCATGAAGATCCCCATTGGCCGTATCCTGGTCCTTGGTCTGGGGCCACCTCCACCAGGCCTCACCGAGTAAGCCCTGAGAACTCTCTGTGCTGCTCTCACGGCACTCGTGCATCCTGCTGATGCTGCACACTGATCCTGTACAAGCCCTCCGATGGCAGGGGCTGCAGTCTTGGCGTTGGGTTTGGGGAGCGAAATTCTGGGTACATTCTCTGCCAATTCAGGCCCTTCCAGAGGAATTTTGAAGAAGGCAGAAGGGCCGCCAAGGGCTGTGATGGGATCAGGAAGCTGTCTCCAAGACCCAGCATCACCTTTGAGTTTGTCCTTCATGACGTTCTTGTCCAAGAGACTGGAGACATCTGCTTTGGTATCACCCAGATGGCTTACTCTGGGAGAAGTTCTCGAATGGATAATTTTGTTCTCAGCCCCATGTCTCTCTTTGAACTCCATGGAGTGCCAGCGGTTGACCGAGGAAAAGGAATAATCAGGGTTCTCTCTCCTCTCTGATTGAATACTTCCAAATCTGGGCATTTTATTGTAAGTGGAATTTGAGTGTTTGAGGTTTCCCCCCTTGACTGTGAAGATGGCCTCCTCTTCTTCATCTTCCTTGTTTGGATTTTTAAAAGCCACATTTGAAATGGAGTGACTTCTGCCGGAGAGAACGTTGAGGTTCTCCTGAGCCATCTCCCACTCCATGGGAGACTTCAAAACCATGTCTGAAACAGAGGACCCAGAGCCCTAGAAAAGGAAAGAAGAAGAAATTGAATAGCGGTGGTACATACATGTCTGCACTAGAAAAGCAAAAATGTGCTTTCGCATCACTTGAGGACTTGCTTTACATGCAGCAGGAAAAAAATAGATGAATGAATGAACGAACCCTGTAATTTCAGTTCCCAGCCTCTCCATGTCAGGCAGAGAAAGTTCTGCCAACAGGCAAGGATGACTTGCTTATTGTAAGGCTGTTTCCTGTGATCTTATCAGAAACATGAGAATTACAATCTTAACATTTTTGGTGTGTGAAGGAAGCAACTCAGAAATAGAGTACATGTTTGCATGTGGAAAGATCCAGGTTCAGTGCCACAAAACTCCCACTACAGTGCAATCCTGCACAGGTTTAACTCAGAACACACCAGAGGAAACAGTACTGGTAAACTCAGCTGAAAAGCAGCTTGAGATATTCTTCCAGAAGCCAAATCAGACATGGACCTTGGCAGCTGTCTAGTGATGCTGAACTCTGATGCTAGCCCTGAGAGGAAGAATGGGGTATATCCCGAACACCTGTGAACCAAGCATCACAGGTCCGTCTCTCACACATGCACAGGGCTCTCAAAGAGGGGATTCTGGTGGGGTCAGGAGGGCAGCACCAACGCAACTGCAAGATCAGCTGCACACGTGCCTTGCCCTTCACTGTGCTGCTGGGCTGCCACTGCAGGTGGCCAGAGGACGTACTGCCACTTCCACCAGGAGGAGGCAGCCTGGGAAGCCCGGCTTGACCTCCTGACTGGGACCAAGCTTCTCCAGTTTGACTGACTCATTGCGTGACCAACTGCCCTAGCATATCGGCAGGCCTGATGAGCCTCTGGCCTCCCTCCAGCAGTCCAGTCCAGTCCAGCCCGGTCAACAGCCCAAGCACAATGCGAAAGACTCCGAGCGGAGATCATTCATAACGTTCTCCTCCCCTGTTAATGGATGGCACAGGGCTAGCACCCCCAGCGAGCAGAGACGTTCTCATGGGCCACTCAGAAGCATAAACCAGCCTCGTGGCACACCATCTCTCCATTCCAGGAGGAGTGGAGACCTGTTGACCCATCGGCCCTGGTGAAGAATGGGCAACCGGGTGCCGTGCTGTCCAACGAGCTGAGGAGGCTGCTGCCGCTGCTTGGCCTGAATTCCCCAGGTGCATCAGGAGGTGGCTACACCAAATCTCCAGTGGAAGCCACTCCGTTTGCTGCACCTCCGCAGGACTGTGGACAAGGGTGGAAAACCCACACCATTCAGAGTGGCACTCACGTCTCACACCGGGAGAGAAAAGGCATAATTTAAGAGGAGGATCAAAGAGGGTGATGCACAGGTAGATACACACATTTAAGGAGAGCTGCTACAGTTTAAATAGAAATACTGTACTTCTCACCCCCAGAGTGGGTGAGGTGGCCACCAGATAGCCAGCACCCCACACAATCTACTCTCCAGGTTCCAAAGTGCCCAAAGTTCCTGCCCCTCTTAAATTTGCAGTCTTTACACAGGACTTAGACTGGCCAAGTACCAGACACCTTCAAAGAGGACCTTTCCTGACAGCATTTGCTCTGTACAGTAAGACACGTACCCTGTTGGGGCAGCTCAGCTGGAGTAAAAACAGGCAGGCTTAACTTCGGAGGAAGCAAACCCAGGCTCAGTCTGCAAGCTTTTCATTGCTACTGGGATTTGGATCACACCCATCTCCATCCTCCAGAAATCTATCCCTACCAACCAGAAGCGGTGATGGAGGTTTTGGGATTCACTTTGCTGAAGCTAACTTAAGCGATTCCAGTTCGGAGGGTTCAGGCTTACTACGGACTGCTCATCTCTCAGGAACACCAACAAATGTTGCACAGGAAGGCCTGAGAAAGGCTCAGAAAGACTGACTTAGCGGCTCTCGTTTGTCATAATCGCAAGCCTAGCCCGTTGAGTTGTGCCAGCTCCGGTTTGGAGGCATCGGGCGACCTTCCAGATGTTGCTGCGCTGTGACTTCCACCAGCCCTCGCTGTACTGATTACAGTGATTGAGATTCGAATGGAAGCGCTGATGGGAACCAAGCCCAAGAACATCTGGAAGGACATCCCTTAATAAGGAAGAAGAACAGGATCAAGTGCAGGGAGGTGCTAAGAGGAAGCTCACCCTACCTTGAGAATGGCGGTAGCTGGTCTGACAGCCCACAGACTCAGCAAGAGTAAGCTCAGACAGATGCTCCCCATCACGCTCCGAGCGAGGGCAAAGTGTTCTGGCTGCGTACATGCTCCGACCGGGCACTCACGGTCAAGGTTTGCAGGAGGCCAGTGGTGCTGCCCACTTGGCCACTGCCAAGACGGTCCTCCTCAAGAGTCCCTGTCATCCCATCAGGAGGAGAAAGAAACCACAAACATGGCCTAGATCCCAAGAGGCCACAGCTGCCGATTGGAGCGGCATTCCAAGGGAAACCGGCCGGGAGACTCCCCTCCAGTTCACTGGCACCAGAACCTCCTGGCTCCGAACATACTTCCTGGCAATTCTGGGACTCTGCAAGGAGGTTCCACAAGGCAGGATGTGCGGGCGGGCAGGGATATTTCATTTTAACTGAATAATGGCACTCATCGCCCAATGGAACAAGGAGCCATTCTGCTGGATGATGGGGCAACAAAGGAGGGAGCAGCTCTCAGCCTGCACTGGCCAGTCCTGGTCTCAGTGGCAAGAGGCCACCCACCACGTTTGCCTCCCTTTCTTTCTACCCAGAACCATGAGAGCAACGACTCCCTTTCAGAAACATCAAGTGGTCAACACGCCTAGGACGGCTCTGGTTCAGACACTGGCCTTGAAAAGGTTGCATGAGACAATGTCTCCCTGTGTCGGAATGAAGACCAGTTGTCTCCATGAAGCGCCTCTGACCCTTTGGCCAGGTTCGTCCAGCACAACAACCAAGCAAAGCCGACAGTCAACGCTTGGTTGTGTCACCCAGCCACCAGGTGGGGTATTTCGTCCCTCAACCCACAAGACTCCCATGGACTGTCCTTGGTTTGCTTCATCCATGGAAGGCTGTTGTGACAACAGCAACAAGGCCCAGCAAGTCACTGGCTCACAGAAAAAGCCCGGCCTCCACCAGCTGCCCCCAGAATGCCCCGTCACCCCTCGGGGCAGCTGCCATCCGCTTTCCCCTCTCCCTGCCAAGGTGCAGAGCCGTTTTCAGCTCCGCGGGGCTTTTTGGATGCTGGAAAAGGCAGTCACAGATTGCAATGGCCAGCTTGACCACGGGCTCCCCCATTCCCGATCTGGGCAATGGTCACCTGCCCCTTCCAAGTGCTGCAGGAGGGCTGCATCCTAACATTTACTCCTGTGTGTGAATCAGTCCCTGGTGTAAGAACAAGCATGCCTTGCAGGTAATGGGGGGTGGGCTCAAAGTGTTCAGAAAAGTAAGCATCCCCCATGAAGACTGCATTGGGTCCCAGCTGTATCCTGTTACAACCAGGACCCAGGGACCCCATGGTCTGAATACCTCCTGGAGGGTGCTTACAGGATTTTGCCCCTCGAGCAAACACAAGCTCTTTGTGGCATTTCTCCATACATTATAGTACCAGTCCTTAGTAGCACTACTAGAAGTAAAGAGCAGGGGAGAGGGGAGAAAGAGAGCACAGCACTTGTGAAAGGGACCTCGGGGTGCTGGTTGACTGCAGGCCAAACATGAGCCAGCAGTGTGATGCGGTGGTCAAGAGGGTTGGTTGCATAGCCCTTGGCTGCATAGCCAGAAGTGTGGCTTCTAGATCGAGAATGGTATTGCTACCACTCTATACGTCTCTGGTGCCCCTGTAGCTGGAGCCTTGTGTTCCATTCTGGGCTCCTCATTACAAGAGGGATATAGCCAGGTTGGAGTCAGTGCAGCGTAGGGCCACAAGGTTGGTGGCCGGTTTGCAGGGGATGCCGTATGAGGCAAGACTGAGGGAACTAGGTCTCTTCAGCCTGGAGAAGAGGAGACTCAGAGGGGATCTGTTGGCGACATGCAGGTATGTGAGGGGGCGTCACACGGAGGTGGGCAGAGACCTGTTCTCCCCTGCAGAGGAGGGCAGAACGCGCTCCAACGGAGCAAAGCTCAGGGAGCCAAGGTTCCATTTGGGTGCCAGGAAGCACTTCCTGACAGTCAGGACCCCGAGGGTGTGGAATGGGCTTCCACGGGAGATGGTGGAGGCCCCAGTGGTGAGGGTGTTCGAGGACAGGCTGGACATGCACATGGTGGGCATGTCGTGAGCAGAGCCAGCTAGAGCCGTGGGTCAGACTAGATGGCCCGGGAGGTCCCTGCTGACTCACCCTGTTTCTATGTTTCTATGTCACTCTGCACCAGAAGCCTACCTCAAAGGGTGCTCTGTTCTCTCACCAAATCTCTCAAGCCGGCACAAGCCAACTGCTTTCCTTCCTGAGGAATTTTGTTCTCTCCCCCAAGAGCTCCCTGTGAGGTAATTAGAGAGCAGCTCTCTCTGCTAAGCCGCAAGCAAAGAACCTTCTGCCAGGGCAACACCCAGAGGCATAGAAATAGCCGCAAGGGAAGCTCGGAGGCTGAACGGTTTTCCAGAAGGTTCCATACTGAAAAGCTGCCATAGAGAAGAATGAGGGGCCTCTGCTCCCCAAAAGTGAGAAAGGCAATCAGAGCAGGCCTGGGCACTGGAAACATTAACAGTGGTGCAATTACACAATTTGCACTTGGCTGAACATACTGGTCTTACCCCTGGTAACAACTTCTCCTTTGCTTAGTGAAAAATCTGGTGCTCCTGTCCTGCCACTGTATCCCCCTCCACACCCCCAAATAGAGGCTGTAGCATTTTCCCAGAGACTTTTAGGTCCTTGGGCAAAAGAGGGGAGGTTCATTCTTGCACCTGGCCAGAGACACTTTTCACAGCCCAGGGGAGAAGAGCTGCAGCCTGAGGAACGGCAGCCCCACAACTTGCAAAATGCATTCCCAAGCGGGAAATCTAGTGCGGCACCCCACAGAATGACGCCCAGACCTGGGGAGCAGAAGCTAAATGCTGCCGGCACCAGCCCTGAGCACGAGGGGAACCGGGAAGTAGGTGTTCCTCCCAGGATTGCCCTAGTGCCAGTATAAGTGGGGTCTGAAGACATTTCAGGAAAAAGACGGCTGTGGTGGCCTCTTCGATCACTCTTCACGGCACGAGGTGCACATCTGAAGAACCTGAGGACCACCACGCTGGATCAAACCCAGACTCCATCTTCCCCAGCATTCTGCTCATAGCAGCAAACCAGCTGCCCACAGGAACCAAGGAGAGGAGTGCAATAGCCCATATTCCCCGGCAACTTGCATAGGTGGACATACCACTTCTGAGAGACAACAGGATCTTCTCCATTAACTTGTCCAATCCCCTTCTAAAGCCTTCCAAATGGATGACCAGAACTGGATGGGCTAGACAAGGATAGGCCGGACATGCACATGGTGGGCAGAGCCGGCTGGAGCCGGGGGTCAGACTAGATGGCCCAGGAGACCCCTTCTGACTCACTCTGTTTCTCTGTTTCTATGTATCATGTAGAAATGCATTCCATAGTTTAGCAATGTGCTGCCGTAGAAATATTTAGCAGACGACCAGCAAACGGCTCTGCCATTGGGACCCCCGGCCTCCTGCACAATCCCCTTGAAAATGGCAGCCAACTGGAAAGATGGCGGCCACTGCTAGTGGCCCCTTTTAGCGATCCCAGCAGCGGGTATGTTGTCATGGGTGGTGGCGGCAGAGCAGGACGGCGTCACATCCCCGAGTCAGATGCGAGTGCCATAATTAACAGCCTCTGACTCATTCTTCCCCACACGCTTTTCCAAAA
Organism: Varanus komodoensis; assembly: GCF_004798865.1. Lineage (NCBI taxonomy): Eukaryota > Metazoa > Chordata > Lepidosauria > Squamata > Varanidae > Varanus > Varanus komodoensis. Next base: position 4,815,717 of record NW_025335873.1, on the reverse strand, counting down.
CCATCAGGAGCAAAGAGCACAGCCAAGCCGCAGTGAGGAACTGCTGTGCTTCTCCGAGCGCCCTTTCCCATCTGCGTCCAACTAGCATGTCAGTTTCTTTGAGCCGAGCTAATAAAGGAAGCAACCAAACCAAGCTGTGCAATTAACAGGACCTTTCTAAAGGGAACCCTTCGGCCCCAACAGAGGTGTTCTCAGCTGCTCCTTCCAGACCCAACAGCCCAAAATCTCAACCACCAGGAAGTCCAGGAATACCCCAGCAAGGAACTAAAAGCACCAGAGCTCAAGATATTCAAGTATAAGCAACACGCTGCACTCTGTTCCTCTGCTGCTTATCAGCACAAGCTCCAGGCCAAATTTGGAGAGGGCTTAGCATGTGAAAACGGGCACAGCAAGGTTCGTTTCTTTTTCATGAATGGTAAAGGGAGCGCCCGCTAAGCTGCAGTTTATCAGAATGCCACGTACATCAGTTTGGTGGGAACATCTGTGGAGCAAACCAAAATAGACAGCTGGGCCCAGATGTGGCGCAGTGACAGCCCATGTGTGAACTGGGCTCATTACGAGCAGTTCAATGTTACTTCGGTACTGCTAATGGGAAGGAAAGCTCCATTGCACCTAACACGGGGCCGGTCGCACAGCATACAGCTTCTTCTCCTAACACCTTGCCGCTGTCTCTCTGTGCAGCCCAAGAGAGGGGAAACGTACCCCTGCCACAAGAAAAATTGCCCACCGTGGTCCCGGGATACAAGGAAGAAACACAGACGTTTTCAGAGGACTTTGAACAAAAGCATCTGTCCACACAAGTAAGCAGCAAAGCCCTATGGAAGAAAAGAAAGCTGACAGTATTAGAATGACAGTCCTGCATAATAGGGTTCCCATCGATTCACGAGAATCAAACTAAGAATCTTCTTCCTACCAAGCAAGGCTAGAGCAAAGAAAGAAAACTGGGCAAGCAAGTCGAGGACCAAAATACGCTTAATGCTGATTTTGCAAGCCAACCCCACATCCTCTCCTTTGACTCGGAAAGCGCTTGCTGCCATTACTAAAATAAAAATGCAGTATAATTTTAAAAGGCCACACATTGGAAATAAAAAGGGTAGAAAACAAGAATGGATGTGTAGCTCCAAAGCTGCATGGCGATGTTAGATACAAATATAGTATCAAGGGGTGGGAACTAGGAGACGAAGTCCAAAAAAAGTCTCCAAAGAGCATCTAAAAATACAGTTCTTTAAAAGTGTAATTTATATCCTGAGTAGATTCACGTGGCATGAGAAGACCAGAAGTTGGTCAGAAATATTTCCTTTGCTATACCAGATATTTTAACCAGCTCCAGTGATAGGAACACTAGTAAGATTATTTGAACTACTCCATGAATTATTCTTACAGAAACACTACCAAGTCCAAGAAGCCTTCCTGGCTTGACTTTCTCAACCACACGGACAAATTAGACATTAATAAATTGCCAGGCCCAGAAGGCATCTACTCTAGAATTCTCAAAGACCTCAAATATGAAATTCCTGATCCTCCAACTAAAATAGGCAACGTGTCCCTAAGATTACTCCCTGTCCCAAATTGGAGAATGTCCAGTGTAGCTCCGATACTTAAGAAGGGACCCAGAAAATTACAGCATAGCTAACTTTTCTGGGTAAATGGCTTGAAAGCATTATGAGATAATCAGCATGTATGCTGAAGGACAAGCCTTGCTGAAAAATAACCAGCACGGCTTCTGCAAAAGTCAGTCCTGTCTGGCTATGAACTGGAATGTATCAGTACCTATAGCGATGGGTGGTAAGCTGGACGTTGTTTACTTGGACTTGCAAAGGGCTTTGACAAAGGACTCACCACCAAGAACTCCTGACAAAGATCCCCCACCAAGGACTCCTGTTGGATGACCGTGTCTGGGAAAGGGACAGGGGGAGTGCGATCTTGTTCATGCTGCTCACTCTCAGCTTCCAACTCCATCAGTTCTGTTATTCCCCTGGTACTGACCCACTTGCTGGACAAAGGAGGCACCGCATTAGTCGCTTTGGTGCTACCTGCAGGATTACTTCATTGACGTTAGTCGATTAAGTGATGGGGTTCTGCAGAAGAGCCGTCTTGTTCTCAGTGTTGCTCAGCCTCATTCATGCGTGCCCTGCCTTCTCCTTTTCGAGGAACCCAAGTCAGCCTAAATAATTCTCCTCCTGCCCTCAACAGACAGAGCTGTGAGGTAGGCTGGGCTGAGCGTCTATGACTGCTTCAAAGCCATCCAACTAGTTTCAAGGCTAAGCAAGGAGAAGCACCCGGATTCCCTGTGTGAAGTCCTGCATTCTTAATAGCTGCACCACACTGGCTCTCAGCATCTATATTAAATGTTTTGAGTCATTAAGGGGATTTGGAGCAAAGGGCCATCAGTTGGCCAATGGCATGCAGCTCCGCCTTTCTGTGGCTCAGCCTCCTCAGATTGAGATGTCAGCCTTGGATCAGTGCCTAAGCCTGGGATCAGTGAGGAATCCTTACATGGGTGGGAGTCCATTGGATTCCCCAGGCTCGGCTCCTCCAATCCGGTCCATTTTGCAGCAGCCCTGAGTCCAAGTGGCTACTGCATCTGCCCAGGTTTACTTTATTCATTTATTTATTAAAAGCTTTTGAATCCCATCTTATCACAACAGTCTCGAGATGGTAATACAAAGAGAATGAAAAGCACAGCAGTGTAAAAACCTCAGCTAAAAGCCAATTAAAACAACAATTAAGAGTTAAAATGTGCTGTGCGACACTCACCAGGAATCAGGCCCCCTGCTCTGGACAAGCAGTACTGTCCTTCTCCCATATCAGGTCCAATTGCCAATTGCCCACCTGTGCCAAATGGCGCAGCCACATTCCCTTTTGGGGCTGCGCAGGTGAGCAAGGTGATAGGAGAAACAGGCCATTTTTGGCTAAAAAAAACCCTGAAACAAAGCTCACCCGCCCTCGGAAGCTGAACAAATCTAAATCTTGTAAGGAAAAAAGGGCAGAGGAAGAGGAGCAACCTTGCTTCATCATGGGCATCCAGAAAAGCCAGTAGCAAATTATAATGCAGCTGTGAAGGAAACCCTTCGAGCAGCTCCTCCCCATCTCTGCAGATTTAAAACCAGGGGAAACTGCACGCCAAGGTCACCATGGAGGGAAGCAACTCCACCTGCTTCTCATTATTTCTCAGGCCATAACCCTGTAACAGCAGTACATTCTCTCTCTCTTAGTTTACAAGTCCGGCTGGGCCATTAAAATATCTCAGGAGACCTCTGGTTCAGATTAGCAGCTTGAGGGGAAGCAGGGACTGACGTGCATCTCATTTCATTTCTCCCCGGGCCTGTGAAGCTCACCTTCTCTCTAACTATGGCAGAAAAGCAACTGCAGCATAAAGCAACCCTTAAAGGTAGTCGCCACATCCCCCGTGAGCAGCAGAGGCAACAGCAGACAAGAAACGGGGAAGGGGGACCAAAGTTGGGCTAGGAAGATGGAGCAGCTTTGGCGTGTCCCCCCAACCGTGAAAAACAGGTAACTCGGCAGAGGAGATTTCAGTTGGTTCCTAGGTAAGCCATATAACATAAACCCCTTTGAGACCAGTAAAGAAGGTGACCCCAGGGGAGGAGATCCACAGGCCCGATTCCTACTGGCATCCTCTCCTCCAGGGCTGCCCGACCAGCAGCCTTACTATGCAGGGGACCAATGAGAAGCAAGCTCCCCGCCTTCACCTTGGCTGGAATCCCGTTTGGCCCCTACCTTCCCAGAATCGCATCCTGCAAAGGCCTGGATACCTCAATTTGCAACAATACAAACAAACCGCTGCCTGAACTGGCCGACTTCTGCCTCCCTCCGTAACATTTAGCTCTTTCATGCATAAGGTTTCTTCAAGATCTTTGGCCAGAAGTATAGGGATATAGGCAATGGATACATAAAATTTGGCCTGAATGAGGAGCGCAGTCTAGGCCTGCGTGCTTATTCCAACAGGGGTCACCTTCTTCATAGAAAGTGACAACTGGCGCCTCCAGGAAGAAGCCTTCTGCCAGGCTGCAGCATGACCAGAGGTTTGATGTCCTCCATGAATGGGCTTTGAAAGATAAAGCCTATCCCACGTATATTAGTTCAAATATAGTTCAAATATAGTTCAAACTGGACATTGGATCTGGCTTCCTTGCTCTCCCCAACTACTTTCTGCTGCCCATGGATGCAAAAGGGCTGCCGTCACGGAGGAAAGCAAAGCGAGAATGCAACTTGGACACGTCCAGCTTCGCACGGAGTGGAGAATTGCATTCCCTCTTCTAGATGAAGCTCACGCACTGCATGCACATTCGGTAGCACCAGCCTCACTTTAATGGGAAGGGTCAATGGAGAATTAAGTCTGGGGGCCAAGCAAAGATTTGGGCTCTAGAGAGACGAGTCCTTGGACAAGGGCAAGGCGAACAGCTCAGCACCGTCCAGCTTCTGCGCTTGGGTATCCTCCAGTCCTGGACTGGCCCCACCCTCCAGGCTGGCCACTGGACCCTCCCGAAAAGGACGGCCTGTTCCCATCAGGCCTCACTCGGGCAACATGGCCTTCCTTAAGCTGGGCCATTTTTATGCATTTACGGATTCTTCCTTAGTTCTTGTATCCCGCCCTTCGCAATGTCTCAGGGCAGCAGCACAGTGAAATAAATGTAAATAAGGTACAGCATCACTAAAGCAACTAAAACCCAAAGTAAAAACTTGAATTCATGTTTGAAATAACTGGAAAATAAAAAGGGGCTGGGCTGGTGCTGAAAGGAAAAAGGCATCAGCACCCGGCACACCTCTCTCGGAGGCAAGTTCCAAAGTTGGGGCACCACCACCGAGAAGTCCCTTTTGATCTCCTTTAATGAGGGCTCCCAAAGAAGGACCTCTGATCCAGATCTTAGGGGGTGGGCATGTCTGTACGGAAGGAGGTGCTTCTTCAAAGATCCATTTCCCCAGGTTCCTGCTCATTCTCCAGCCCAGACTTCCATCCGCTCCCTCTCCTTGAGGTTACTCTTTGCTGGTTTATTTCCTCAGGCTGGCCTCCCATCCCTGTACCTCCTGCTTTCTCCTTCTGTCCTGCCTCCTGGCTTTGACCCAGGCTCTTGGCCCACCTTGGCCTGCAAGCCCCCCCTCCAAGGGCTGCACTGGAACGTTCCATGGGCTCCCTGCCATCGCGAAGCCCTTCAGAGAGAGGGCAGGTGCTTCCTGTCCCTCCCTTGACCCACCTCCTGGGAAGGAAACACGATCTGCCAGGCAGGGCTGCCTTCACCACTGGCACCAAGCCCACAGCACGCCTCATTTCCTCCCTAAACAGCTGGCACCCCTCCCATCATTGCAAGGCAGGCATCAACACCGAGGGGAGTATTCCATATTTCCACAGCCCTAGACCGTGCCCACGCAGGAGCTCCCACCCCACACACAGATTGCCCTTTGGTTCAGCCACGCTGCTCTCCCCGCCGCCTCCGACCTTACTTTCCAACCCCCCGAGACGTTCTACCTGAGTCCACGTTTGGGGAAGTCTCTCCTGGGAGCTAGGCCAGTTGTCCTTGGCTTGGAAGCTGCCACAGGTACCTCGGTCGACCCTGCAGTGTTCACTCGCTGCCCGGGCATCTCCCATCCACAGGCTCAGCTGCTGCAGCGAACCCTGGAAAGAAAGTGGCCGGAAATTATTACTGCTTTTATATGCCGCACCCGTAGCCCAAAGGGCTCTCTGGGCAGCTTACAAGGGGTAAAACAATATTTTAACAACAATTAATATTATCTATACGTTTTAATTTCCAGCCAGAATGAATTGGGGGTTTTTAATTTGTGTAATTTATATTTTTTGTATTTATATTGGGCACTAGGTTGTCTATTTGTTTATTTATGTAAGCCATCCCGAGGCATTAAGCAATGGGACGGCATATGAAAACTCCAAGTAAATAAATATATAAATATAAATAAATAAAACAATAAAGCACATAATTAAAAGATAAAATTCAGACTGAAACAAAAATAATCAAAAGATGAGGTTTTATCCATAGCGTTCGGCAGTTAACTCTCCAAAGGTGGCAGCACGATCAATACACCATGATAAAGCCAAATTAATCCCCAGAGCAACTACAGAATTAAAAAAGGAGAGAAGGAACAATGCCTGCTGAATCTCTTTGGGAGGAGAGTTCGGAGTCCTGCAGGCCATTCCCTGCTTCCCTTCACTTGGAGCGACTTGGCTCCTCAATAGCCGTAGAAGCTGCACCAAGCAAGGATTCCATGCAGCATGGCAGCCCGACCTACCTCGCAGGGTTGTGCTGAGGATGAGGAGGGGGAAGCGCAATCCATCCCGCCTTGAGTTTCTGAGACGAAATGCAGGACATAAGCAAACAAGGAAGCCAAGGGGCTTAAGCCACATGAGGTTTAAAAAGGCAGTCTACGTCCTCCGTAAGGCATCTGTGGTACCACAGATAATCAAGAAAGGATGAGATTGCAGGAATAAGATGCTTCTGTTCCACGGACACAAAGGAACCCTTCCCAATTCCTGTAGTGTGGAAATTACCAGCACAGGGCAACTGCAGGAGTTGAGAGTCATTCCTGCCCCAGGCCAAGCAGGCTGCCACGGGGTTAGAATTCAAAAATGAAAGCCACCAGTTTGCCACTGGATTTTAACAGCAAAACCCCTCGACAGCGTGTGTTGGTGTCAAAGGGTGACGTTGCTTGACTGCAAGCTTGATTTGATGATGCTGGCGCTTGATTTTTGTAAGCCGTCCTGAGGCTTTTGTGCAAGGACGGCATGAAAATATTCTAAATAAATAAATTTGATGATTTTAGGAATGGAGCACTAAAATGTATTGTTGTAAGCCGCCCCGAGGCTTCGGCGAATGGGGCGGCATAAAAATGTTTTAATAAATAAAACAGACACTCTTAAGTTTGCAAATACTATTTCCAGAATGCCGTTCTTGTTTTGCTTTTGCATTTGATTTTGGGGAAGAGCGAGGGTCACATGGGGTGGGGGGGGACCGGAACTGCATGGTAGCCCATAGGCTCTGCCTCGCCCATCCTTGAACAAGGTGAGTTGCATGCACGCCGTTCTCCTTGTGAGATGCAGAGCTGTACGAATCAGAAACCCGTTCCTGGTTCTCACCTCAAAAGGGATTTCGAAAGGATCAATGAGACCCCCGATAATTATGAGGCCTTCTTTGGCCATCTCCACCCCCAAGTAGCTGGACCAGCGGACATTCTCCACCAGCTCACAGTCCACGTACAGCGCCAGCCTCTCCGTGGAGATGCCGAGAGCAACGCGATGCCACTTTCCATCTGCCAGGGAGGAAACGGGGAACCTAAAAATCGCGGCACCGCAGGGGACAAAACACAAGTGAGATCGCAGTGACATGGCACCACCTGAGTTGACCCTCCAGGAACTGTGCATTTAAGGGCTCTACCATGCAAGGCTGCCAGCGTGGTGGAAGAGTTCAAGAGCATTTACCAACCTTGGGCTTACCCAAACATGGTTAGATTACTCCCTCATTTAAATGAGGCATTCACTACATTTATACTGCCTCTCCCTGACCTCAGTGGGGCTCAGCAGCAACAAAATCCACAATTAAAACAAAGACTAACTGAAACATAACTTAAAAACAAATACTTTGAAAGCACAGTAACAGCACAGTGTAAGGGAATGAACGGATGATCCCCTTTAGTAAAAGGCCAGGTTCCATGTCAAATTCTTTCCTGAACTGATATAATTTAGTCTGCTGGCAGAAGGAAAACCGGGAGGGAGCCCATCTACCTTGCCTCGGCAGGGAGTTGCAGATTCTAGGAGCAGCTCCCAAGGAAGTCTTCTCCTGGGTCTTCACCCAATACACCTCCGACGGAGGCAGGCCTGGAAGAGTCTCCACAGGGGGCTGCCTGTCTCAACTGCTAACGCAGTGGCCGTATAAGATACTGACCTGGCAGAAGACCTCAAGGGGTGCTAGGACCATAGTGTGGGTGCGCCCTCTTTGCGAAGGTCCCACAGATCCCCTGTACCCACCACCCTTTCCAGCTTCGGCCTTCTGACCCTCCATGCCCACCTGTCCAGGTGTGAAAGTCTTCATTTCCCTTAACTTCTCCAGGTATCATTACTAGTCACGGTCAACTGATCCAAGGTGAACATTGCAAACACAGTTGGTGTGTACCTTGAGAATCCCACCCAGCTCCACAACAACTGTTTTATCTTCCTATCGTCAGTAAAGGATGATTGTGAAGGAAGGGAGGAATCGAGGGAAAGGAGGAAGGGAATCTGGCACAGCGCTCACTCATAATGGTGTTGGCTGCCGGCAACAAAGACCAGAGCATGAGGACTAATCCTGATCTGAAAGAGGACGGTGCTGTGAAGCCCAACGATCGTCAACACACTGGTCTCTTCCATCAGAGAGTACTTGAGCATCATCCACAGGCTCAGCTCATCTGCAAAGCTAGGAGGAAGCAGAGAAGGAGATTAGCAAGCCAGTATGTCTCCGTGCAGTAGCTACAGCTTTGGGCTTTGACTGGGAATCTGCAGCCCTTGTTCTGCTATGAAGCCACCCAGGGGACTTGACGCAGGCCTGATCCCACATCCTCACTGTCCCCACAAGTCAATAAAAGGGGATGACCCAGAGGGGTGCTTCTTTGGAGGCCAGGTGATCAATGAAGGAGCTCGTGTCTCTTGCCGTGTTCAAATTAGAATTATCCTGTGGCACCACAAAGCTCACTATTCCAAGACGGATAGCCCAAACGTCATGCAGGGAAGCTTCCTTATGTTGGCAAGGGTGCAGCGTGGTTCTGAGGGGTGCCATTTTCAGGGGAAGGGCTGCCCATTGCGAACACACAAAAAGCACGGTGTAGTCCATCATTGCTTTTCAGAAGGCAAATAAAAATAAGAGGGTGCGGGAGAGGAAATGGACCAGAGCAGAAAACACTGGAGGGTTTCTGGAGAGATGAAAGAGGGAACCTCGGGGGGAATACGCAATTCACCCCAAATGCAACTTCATGCTGCTACTGCGTGGGAACTACAACTCGAAGAGGGGATCCGAAATGCTAGCCTCCAATCCTACTGGTTCTGCAATAGCCGTGATAAGGATGGGAAGAACCTGAATGGGACACTCACTTCTCCCCGAAGGCTTTGGCGGAAGGGATGCTGAGAGTCGCGTACTGGCCCACCTCCAAAACGCTGCAGTTGGCGTCATCATAGCTCAGGGAAAAATTGCCCAGCTCCTGGCTGTACGAGGCCAGTTTGTCGAGCAAGTTCACTTCCACTGCGTTGGAAAAGAGAAACAGCGTGAATACAGAGCTTGCAGCAACGAAGCTGCCCCAGGGTGGGAGCACGGAAACAGCACGACATGATCCAAGACCCCTGTTCTTAACCCATTAAATTCTGGACACCAGAAGTCCAGCCACACGCCAGCAAAATTAAGTCTCTCGAGAGGTGGTGGGAAAGGGACAGTGACTCCGGCTTCAGGGATCCAGCTGCCCCACCCCAGGACCCCATCCGAAGTAAGTGGGGTGCTTTGATCCCCCCCCCCCGGCCCCTCCCCACTACCCCCCTGCTCCTTCATCGGGTTGGAGGGGACCTTAGCGCTCCTCCACTCCACCCCTTGCTCTGCAGAGTTCCCACTGAGTGAGAGTCAGACACAGCCTCTGAGGGACAGCTCCGCGGCCTCTGCTCAACCATTTCCAGAGAAGGGGAACCGACCTGCACTGCCAAAGCAGCCCTGCAGCCCCGTCCCTCGGCCCCAGTCCCGCCCGGGAGCTCCCGGGAGCCAGCCTGCTGCATCACAGCCCTGCAGCCATTTGAGGCCCACTTCCGTGTCCCCCCTTAATCTCGGCTTTCCCCAGCTCGACATACTCAACTCTCCCAACTCTTCCTTTCAGCTTTGGGGTGGGGGGAACCAATACTGGGCCCGTTCCCCAGCTTTCTAATGCCTGAGTCACTCACGGGGCACATGACGCTCACCTCAGGCCGCCCTCTGCAGGGCATTTCCGCTAGCATGCCCCAAAGTTCTCCAAACCAGCGACGGCACAGCTTCCGTACACTGCCTTTCCCCGAAGTGCCTACTCCAGGGGGTGCTAAATTTGCGCTAGGGTTTGAGGGTGGGGGAGCGGCAGTGCCAAGACAGACTCCAACATGTGTTCACAAAGCAAGAGCAACTCTGCGAAAGAGAGAAGCCCCCTCGGCTGTCAGTGGCTTCCCTGCCTCCCTCAGCCCCCCATGGGATCCCCCCTCTCCCTCTGACTTGCCCCCTGACCTGGAGAGTACAAGCAATGCTGCTTCACACACACCCCTCCCACCTTCCCTGCAAAAAACAACTGTGTGTCTATCCAGTAGTTAATCATAATGGCACTTACTCAGGAGTAAAGTATTAGAATGTACACACAAGGCTCAGCAGAAGCAAGCTGGGGTCAGACGCCCACAAGGCAAAACAGGGACAGGAGCAAAGTGATGACAGTAAAAACCAGGAGCAGGTGCCCGGCTTGGCGAGGCCAGGCAGAAATCAAGGGGAAAAGCAGGAACTGAAAGAAGGGATGTCGTGGCCTAAAGCAAAGTTGAAAACAAGACCAGGAAGGCTGTGTGCTCACCCTGAAGCCCCATATTGTTCTGACCAAGCCCAGCTGCTTAAAAGAGAAGTCTTTTATAGACCCATCTAGAGCTCTCAGCTGCAGCACATGATCGCACGGGCCCTGATCCTCGCAAGTACTTACTGGTGGGATCCTGGTCCTGCAGCCACTTTCAGGGGAAGCACTGCCATAACTTCAGGTCCTGGCCATTTCCTCCCTTTTCAAAAAAAACCCCTCACCAGCTTGCAACTTTGCCCTGGCACATAGCAAATGGACTTTTGAAAGGGCAATTTCCCTGCACCGATCTCCTTCCCGATGCCTCCTATTTCTCCTGCAGTTGCATTTGCATGGGACACAAGATCCCTTTTTCCGCTGCACTGCATGCCCTGGCATGTGACCCTTTTTGCAGAAATGCCATCACAGCCCTCCCCGGTATTTGGACGATGCACTACTTAGTTTCCAGAGCCTTCAAAAGCCTGGTACCACTTCTCTGGATGCTGTTCGGGTCTTTAAAAGCGGGGAGTCCAGGAGTAGACAAAGGACTCAGCCTGAACCTAAGCAATGCAGAACAGAGCAAAATGATTCCTTCTCCATGAGCCGGATAGGATGCTTCTCTGAATGCACAACCCAAGATTGCCTTAGCTTTTGTAGCTGCTGCATCACACTGCTGGCTCAGTTTGTCACTCGACCTGGGGCCTTTTCCCATGTACTTCTGCCAAGCAGGGTCTACACCGACCTAAACTTGTGCCCCTGAAGGGCGGTGGTTGTGGTGTGCCGTCACGCCATCTCTGACATGGTGACCCTACGCATGAAAGTCCTCCAAAGTGTCCTATTTTTCACTGCTTAACTGTTCTAAATCCAAGGCTGTTGCTCCCTTTATGGAGACCATTCATCTCTTATTTGGTCTCCATCTCATTCTTCGGCTTTCAAATTTCCCCAGCTGAAAAGAAAAGCTGCAAGGGATGGGGTGCAGCTCAGGCACAAGAGTTAGAAACAGAGCGAGTCAGAAGGGGTCCCCTGGGCCATCTAGTCTGACCCCCGGCTCCAGCCAGCTCTGCTCATGACATGCCCACCATGTGCAATGTCGAACCTCTCCCTGAACACCCTCACCTTGCCAGCCAACCCTGACCACATGCTCGGCATGGAATGAAAATATCCTGCCGCCAGGCCTGGGGTCACCACGATCACTAGATACGCCATCCTGGCATGTCAGAATTCATTTGCCAGGCTGCCCTGTTGGGGGCGGATACCTTACCCCCTGGCTTGCCAGGCTCCAAGCCGACCCCGCCGCCTGCCACCCCTTGGGATGGGTCCAGACTCTGCACTCTGCTCCGCATCCCCACCACCGTCAAGCATGTTGCGAGCTGCCAGGGCGCATCAGCCACGGCTTTGCTGCTCTGACAAACAATGAGTCAATGGAGCAGAAAGCAGATTTCACCCAGTTTGCACAACACAGAGTACAACCACGCACCTCTGGCCTCCTCGGCAAGTTAGTTGTTTTGCCTGTAAGGAGGATTCCCAGAGCTTTTCAGAAGGAGCGGTACAGACAGAAGGACAAACCCAGGGTGCTCCAGGTATTGTTGGACTCCAGTTCCCATCACTCCTGAGCAGCAGAGCAATACCTGCAGACATGTTTTTCCAAGGTTATTCCAATTTTTAGAAGGCTTATCTGGAAGAGTAACTCCCAGCACTGCTGCTTTGATTTTCTCTTTGTAATTCTGATCCACCCGCACTCAAGAATTACAAAAACACAAACATTTGTGTCAACGCAATCAGTTCAGGCTGATTTATGTTTTCTCCAGGGGAGCTTTATGAAGAACAGCAAGATGGGGAACACACACACACACACACACACACACACACACACACACACACACAATACAAGGAAACATCAGGGGGAAAACATTCCTGCAAAGTAAATGGTAAAGCGGTCTCTCATGGTGACGGTTGGCCTCTCCATTCTTTGGACTGCTCACTTCAGCACCCAGTGGAGGAAAACATGTGTTTGGGGCTTGGCAAGAAGACAAGGTCTGTGGCTTCACGGATCCTTTCCTTTGGAAAGCAGCTCAGTCCAAAAGATCTGTGAATTCACAGTTCAGCGGTACTGATGGATTTTTGAAAACTGACACTTCAGAAATGTGCAGTCACTTTCCTGAGCAAGGTTAGATGCTGCAATTCCATCCTAGCTGTGCCTGATAGGATTCTAGTAAGTGGCAGTGGATTGCACTGGATTTTTAAAACCTGATTTTGAAATTGGCAGAGTTTTGTTTTGGGGACCCTGCCCTTTGTGCAAACTGAATTTTCCAAGGGTAGGGTTGTGGATCTTAAAATTTGCACCTTTTAAAACAATGCCCTCGGTCTTTTGTTAAGGTGCAAAAGCATGGTCTCAGCTTTCCAAAACTAGATGTAGTTTTGCAAATTTGAAAAGCAAATGCAAGGGTAAATTTGATCTACTTTTGTTCCAGAGCCCTAAATCCTATAACTTCTAATATTTATTTATTTATTTATTTTTATTTATAAAATGTGTATGCCGTCCATTACTTCCGTCTCTGGATGGCTTACAATGCTAAACAGAATAAAATACATTAACTATTCCACACTGGCTGAAAATCCAATAACATACAAACAATAAAATCCAATTAAGACTATGTGTGATGGACTGGCTACTAATTTTGGTGCTAGTATCTACTGAATGCTTGAAGGTAATTTTAGCTGAGTACATTGTATTTGTTCTTATTTCTATACATTTGTATTTTATATGCTAAGGGCTATGGCTGATGCGAATCAAGACTGAATGACTGCCCAGTCCTACCAGGACATATAGGTACGGTTTGAGCATCTGGAACAGCAATTGGAAGCCTGTAGCTCATTAAACATCTGAAGTTTCTTGGCAAGAGGATATGGAAATGAGGTCACCAAATCTCACAGAACAGACACCCCTCCGCTCCTTCAACTCAACCCTTTTAGGAACTAGAGATCAACCACCTTGGAAAATACAGTGTGAAATTGTGAAATTGGAACATGTGGTGTGAAAAGAAGTCCAGACACTCCAATTTGAATGAAAATGAGAGAATGAAAATGAGAGAATGAAAAGGTGAACTGACAATGCTAAAAGCAAGTTTAAAGCAGCTTCGAAGGCCAGATAGCCCGTGTAATAGCAAAAGTGAGACCGTGTTTGCCCAGAATGGAATCCGCCAGATTCAAAGCATGACAAGCGCTTCCCCGGAGGAAATGGATGCAAAAACCAGCAAACAACGGCTAGGAAAACCGGCGAGCCTGCAGTGACCCTCACCTTAATTTACCTCATGCTTCGATTCTTGCAAAAGACTCTCTGCTGAGCTGCCCCTGAGTTCAGAAACTGCTCCCAGTGCAAAATGCTCTGGCCAGATTTTTCCCTGCATTATGCTTGGTTGAAATATTGCACTGATCTTGTATCGCCTGTACTTGCTGCCGATCCATTGCTGGGCATAACTGGACATGCTTGGGCTTCCTGAAAGGCGTAGTCTTAGGAGAAGATGCACATAAGCCTTTGAATCCTAAAGCCTCCCAAATGAGGTTTATGTCCAAAATGGCTTGGGGCCAGGAAATCTGGGAGACGGCCTTTTTCTGAATGAATCTGCCCCATCATATTATTATTATTATAATTATTAGAACATTTCTATGCCATATTCCACCACGACAAGAGGCCACACTGCTGGGAATGCAGAACAAGGTCTCCTCTTTGGGAATCCTGCAGAACTTCCTCCAAGGGGACTGAGGCTGACTCCTCCTTATGTTAAAATGTTTTTATTCCTTATAGCTTTTGGGTCTTTTATGGGTATTCTCGTCTTTTAAAAGATTCTCCCTTGCCCTTAATTCTGCTGGTGTTGCCCAGCTTTTCACTTGCTTGTTTCGAGTTTTCAAATTGTTTCCATTTTTTTTTTTTAAATTAAGCCTGTTTGGCACTGTCCCTGAAAGGTGTCTCATGGATTTCTAAGCTTGAATGTAGAGCTCAGGCACCAGTGGGAGCTTTTGCATCTGGATGTTTTCCACATGTTTTAGATTTCAGTTCCCATCAACTCACCATTGTTTGCCAAGAGTTGCAGTCAAGATCACCAGATTGGGAGAAGGCTGCTCTAATCCCAAAGTTTGTCCACGAAAAGTAGAACATGTTTGGGCTGGGAAATGCCTGTGAGGGAAGGGGGAAGCCCGACAGCCCAGATCTGTGGAAACCGTGCCAGCACTTTGGAAGGCACGGACTTTGAAGCCACGGGAGGGTGGGAGCAGAGAGACAGGGTGGTGTGGTGGTGAAGAGCGTGGGACTGGGACTCAGGCGATCCGGGTTCGAGTCCCCGCTCAGCCATGGAGCCCACTGGGTGACTCTGGGCCAGTCACAGACTCTCAGCCCAGCCTGCCTCACAGGGTTGCTGTTGTGGGGATGAGATGGAGGAGGAGAATGATGTAAGCTGCCTTGAGCCTTTGGTAGGAAAAAGGCAGGAAATAAATCCAAAAATAAATAAATAAATAAAATGCTGCAGCAGAAAACTGGGTCTTCACATCTAAAGCCTTCAGGACCGTCATAAGAAGAGATGAGGAGTGATAGAAAAGAAGGTCAGCTCAGCAACTGGAAATGAATACCGAAGGGTCCATATGACATATTTGGGAGTTGTGAACTACTCCCTAATTTAAGGGTGGCCCCCTGTCCTATGTTACAGTCCTCTTTCCAGCCTTTCCAAGAAGTATCCTCTCGATAGACCTTTAGCCAAAGCAAACACAAACACAAACACACTGCACACAAGGAATCTGATTCCTTTCCTCTAAACTCCTTACTAGTCAGACCTGACCTGGAATATAGTGTCCAGTTCTGGGCACCACGATTTAAGAAAGATGCAGAAAAAATAGATAGGATGCAGAGGAGGGCAACAAAACTGATCCAGGGTTTGGAAACGCTGCCCTATGAGGAGAGACTGGGAGAACTGGGTTTGTTCATCCTTGAGAAGAGAGGACCGACGGGGGACAGGATATCCCTCTGTACATCCCTCAAAGGCTGTCCCAAAGAGGAAGGTCAAGATCTCTTCTCACTGATGCCAGAGTGCAGGACATGGAAGAATCCATTCAAGTTGGGACAGCCCAGATTCAGGCTGGACATCAGGAAAGGCTTCCTCACAGTCAGAGCAATGCGACAGTGGGACCAGCTGCCCGGAGAGGTGGGTGGCTCTCCCACACTGGAGGCATTCAAGAAGAGCCTGGGCAGCCCTCTGAGTGGGATGGTGTGACTTGGGGTCCTGCACCAGCAGGGGGTTGGACTGGATGGCCTCCATGGCCCCTTCCAACTCCACTCTCCTATGATAGCAAACACCTTTAGGCTTGGCCGGGGAGCTACATTTCTGCAGTGTTTAGCAGTGCTCATAGGTGACCATTGATAACACCCAGGAGAAAAAGCAGGAGAAACCAATGTGGAAATCACTGGAGGAATTATCCCAGTTAAGCTGGGAGCCAGGAGGGGTAGAACTCGGGACAGAGCAAAGCGGTGGGGCCCCGACACATGCAAGGAAGCGAAGTGTCCTATTCATGCACTTCATTTTGAACATAACCTCAAACCATAATTTTAAATAGCTGTTACAAATTTCCCAGGCTGCTGCCCACTGTGGAAGGGGAAGATTGAGGGGGAAGCGGGACCTGGGAAAGAAAACCTTTTATAGGCCTGCAGGAAAATCTGTAATGCATCATGGTCTACCCCGAACTCTGACAAAGAAAACCTGTAGCGGCAAAGACAGACAGACATGAAGCATTGCTCTCACACGTAAATAAAGACGAGGCATCTGGGCTCGCTTGAGATGGGAGGAAAGGGTGGGGTGCAGCCAGCTGTGACCGAGGGAAACCCCTTTCTTGTTCTCCTCCTCCCCTCCCCACAGTTTCACACAAAGAACCCCTGAAGGGCATGGAGTGGGTAAGTTACTAATGGAAGCATTACAGGCAGATCGGGTTTTTATAGAAGGGGCCCATGGCATGCTTCAGGGTTTGTGGGTGGTGGTGGTGGTGGAGGAGGCATGGAATTCCAGGGAAATCAGAGGGCTGGAATTAGTGGAATTGGCCGATTCCTCCACAGCATGGACAATTAGCTCACCTAATTAGGGCAGGGGTTCCCATTAGGACATCAGCAGGAAGGGAAATGGTACGAAGCTAATTTCGTTCCCTGTTCTGCTTTTTCCCGTTGTTTCCCTGGTGTCTGTTCCTTCAGGAGAAAGGCCAACATTAAACCCGGAATTGGGAGTATGCACAGTTTGAAGCCTCTTTCAATCCTGCCCCTCTAAGAAGGTTGTTTTTTTTGTCTCTACTGCCCTTTGACTCAAATGATGAAGAGTTAGTTACAAGAATTAATAAACCCTCTCACTCACACAAAACACACTCACAACCACCAGGATTCGGAGCACCTTTAAAATGCAGGCGTTTATCTCAAAACCCTAATGGCTTGGGACTGGGTTATCTACGCACCATCCTCATTTCTACACCACCCAGTAGCACACTGCCTATTCCTTAAAGTCAGCTTTGCCGGCCCTCTTTTTAAGCCTGTTGGCCAACTTGATTAAGCCACGGGGCCTGGAGAAGTGGGGCCTTCTTGGTGGAGGTCCCACCATTCTGGAACCCCCTTCTGAATGAGTTCTGCTTGGCTCTTTCACGGCAGCTTTGAAACTGACCCTCTAAAAAGATCTCTCTTCCAGGCTGCTGTTCCTTGATGTATTTAAAATGACATGCTCCTGAACTATCTTGAAACCCCTGGCTTTGTGGAAAGGAAGATTACTCACTGGGCCACCCACTGGATGTTCTGGATTTCAACTCCCGTCATCCCCAGCCAGCATGCTCAATCCAATGGTCCACTCAAAAAAAAAAAAAAAAAAAAAAACCTTTCCCTAAAACTGGACCAGCCCTGAGTGGGATTATCCTCAGAGTTCCTGCCATCCATGCCCACTTCCAGGATATTCTGCCACATTCCTTCCCTTCTAGTTTTCTGCATCCTTCCCCACCCAACAGCCAACCAGCATTCCATCGCTGCTAAGCATGTCCAAATTTCATCGGGCTACTTATAGGGTTTTTCTCCCCTTAGGCTCCCCACACTCAGTAATGTTTTCCTATTTCTGCAATCCTTGGCCTTCCCCCGAGCCTGCAAATCCATCCCATTCTTGCATGCTTCAGAGATATATGTCTGCCCTTGGGAATGAGTTCATTATTAGTATATTCAGGATAATTTAGGAGTCAGAATATCACGTTCTCTAGCCTCTGTCTACATCTGTCGTATCAATGGATGTGTTCCAAGCTGGGGAAGGCGGGCAGTGGGCCAGAAGCATCTTGTGTGTCTTGTATTCTTTTGTGGGAAGCATGGAAAGTTGGGTCAAAAGTGAGGTCACCAACCAAGGGGACCTCCTCCTTGTCGAGGGTCTTTAGGAAGAGAGATTCCCTCAGATTCCTCCCTTGCCAGTCCTTTCCTAGCTATAGGAAAGAACTGTGAATATACACAGCCAAATCTGTCTGTAAGTTGTACTGCAACATAAAAGTTGCAGGCCCTTTTATGTATGTGGTGGATCTTGCAGATGAAAATGACCATGGTCAGTCTGGATTGTCAGCAGAATGTCCACACACTGATTTAAAACATACAGCACATGCCTGATGTGGAGAGATCATGAAGATGCATCTCCACTTACCCTCCTTCTCATCAAAATGGGGGAGGGCACTGGGAGGGCGAGATAACTCCCTGTGCTTCACATGTGAGATGCGAACAGCAGACAATCATCTGAGCACAGCTCTTCAGCCTGCGAAAAGGAAGCCATCCATGGACAAGAAGGAAGGTTCCATCAGACTGTGAGGAAGTCCCAGATGGCTGGAAGAACAAAGTTTTCCCCTTGGACAGCAGGAATCTCCAACTCCAACTCCATTTCCATCTCCAACAACTCCAACAACCAACTCCAACAACTCCAACAACCCCAACAACCAACTCCAACAACTCCAACAACCAATTCCAACATCTCCTCCTCCTCCTCCATCGTTGCTCTTAATCTTCTGTAATCCATCTTTGACTTTTGACACTGGCATTCCGAGTTCTACCAGGCAGATCCAAGAATGATATTTGGGAAAGCTGAGCATGCCCCCTAACACAATTAGAACTGTAATTTCCTTCGCCATCCCTCTTTCACTCTTGCCTGGCCTCTGGTCTCCAAACTTGCCCTCGATCACTTCTTCTGCTCGCTGCATCTCCATTCGCCTGCCTCTTGCTCCCCCATCCGCATCTCCAGGTGACAGTTTCTCAGTGAGGTCCTGTTTGGCCCTGGCCCATCTCTGCCCTCACAGGCTGGTCCTTGGATCCTTCTGGACAGGAAGGTGTGTAAGAGGTTGAAAAGGAGAGCACCAGGCTGGATGTTCTGCAACACCTCGCCTACGCACCCCACACGTGCCTGCCACAGAACGGAGCCCTCCGCCTCCCCCCTCCTCACTGAAGCAAAGTTCACCTTCCTGTTCCACCTTCGGCCTGCTTCCTGCTTGCTCCACTGCTGTTCTTGACCCAGTTCTGACAGTCAGAACCTGACAACTACCCTGCCTGGACCTGTTTGCCTCTGGCCCTGCTGGATGCAGCAAGATCCTCACGCAAAGCAGTGCCAGTCAGCACCCTACTTAAGAATAGGATCGCATATGATCGGCTGCAGCAGTTGGACTGGTACACCCAGCACCTTCTGAATGGTGGAATGCCCGTGGCTTGGGGAGGGCATTTCCTTTGTACTATTCCTTTTTTTTGCAATCAATGTGGAACTGCTTTGCAACCCCCTTGAGTTGATTTCAGAAAATACAAGTATTGATTAAGGGATACAAGAAAGAAGAAAAGTTCTGTTGGCAATCAGCGACCAGGTTCTGCAATACATCAACAGATCCACTGACTTTGCAGGAGAAAAGAAAAAGACTTCAGGGAGCAAAGGTCAAGGTTTGCGCCTCACCTCCCCCCACCTTTCTTTCGTTCAAGGGTTGTCATTCACACTCAGCATCCCTTTCATCTCCTGTGACTTATTCTAACCATGAGTAAACTATGATGCCTGATCAGTTACAGATCCCCTGAATCCGTCAACCTCTTTCCTACCGGACCATCCATCTTGAAAACACCCGCCTTCTTCTGCACAGCTAGATTCAGGAGGGGGCGAGGGGAGGAAAGGAAGAGGTGACGAGGGGGCATCCACATCCCGCAGAATGCGGTGCCCCTTGCTCCTCGTTTGAGCACATCTGTTTCGGCACTTTGCTAAGAAATGCTCTTTCTAATTGAGCATTTAATGATATGGACATCCAAGTGTGCATGGGACAGCATTGCAGCATTTGTCATTTCCCCTCCCACTGCTGACAAAGCTTCCAGAGCACTTTCTGGGTCAAGAACAAACCACTTTTAGAAACACAGAAACAGAGCGAGTCAAAAGGGGCCTCCTGGGCCCTCTAGTCTGACCCCCAACTCCAGCCGGCTCCGCTCAGCACATGCCTACCATGTGCATGTCCAGCCTGTCCTTCGTCTTCCAGCTCTTGGATTTACAATTTGCAAGGGGAGAAGGAAGTAGGGGAAAACCATTTAAATTTGCAAAGTTCTTATTAACACCCACTAAGGGGGAAAATGTTCAAGAAGGCGGCACCCTGGTCTCTCAGCACAGCCAATGCCGACCTCTCCCTCTGCTGCAGGCTGAAATGATTCCACCTAGAATAACTATAACAACAACTGTGGGGATGGAGGAATAGAATGTGTGGACTCTCTTCCTCAGTTCGTCTGCCTGATCATTGTAATGTGTAGATGTGGCCTCGGGAACGCATCGTTTGCTTTCCTCTTGTGTGTGAGATTTCACGCGTGTGTGCTGGATAAGACTCCTGAATGATTTAATGTAATGATTTAACCTGAAAGAGGCCCAGCAAAGCTAATTTGTCAAGCATCAGCTGGAGTTGTGGAACAAACCACGGGGCATCACGAGACTGTCTTGGTGTCCACTCATTTCCAGAATTAATGCCAGGGAAATGTCAAACACATTAACGAGATCGGGCGGACAACTGCCACCCACTGACTGAAAGTGAGAGATGGCCGTTTAGTAGGACTTTAGAAGCTTAAGAGCTCAAGTAGCAAAAGGGACAAACACTGAACATGCTAGACTGGATTCTGGTTTTGACAAATCCTGCTAACTGAAGCAGAGTGTCGTTCGCTTTGAATGCATCTGCGGGGGACTGCAGCAGAATCCAGCGTGCCCACTGGATTAGGGAGATCCAGGTTCAAATCCTCACCAGACCATGACGCTCACTGAGTCACCTTCCATCATATTTTTCTCTTTTTCTTCTTCTCTCTCAGCCTAACCCATCAAATAAGATGAGGACACGACACAGGAGAGAACCCTGTGTGCCTTGTCCAGGAGCAAGATATCCAGAACGCTGGAAATAAATTCAATGCAGCCACAAATTCTGCCAATAAGAGGAATGACCATCTACCCTCTTCCTGATTCAGAGCCACTTAGGTCCTTGAGCTGGGAGAGGTTCCACATGCTTGAGATAAAATGGTTGATTAGTGATTCAGTCTGGAAGAGCCGACCCGGGAATCAAGCCATGACTTCTCCCCAGCCCCACCAGGAAAAGCATCAGCTGAATGTGGGATGCAGCGAGCGGGAGCAAAGCCAGGAGAGTGTGGCAGAGAGCTCTAGCCCCACAGGTGAGCACACAGCATGAACTCAGGGTCACTTCTGCACCTGATACACCACTGGGATATGGGGTGACAGGGACCACATCCTCCTCTAATCTTCCATTTTATCCCAGTTAGAAATCACATGGAAAGATGGCATTTGGAATGGGTGGAAGGAGGCATTTTGAAGTGCACCAACCCAGAAAATTAAATCAGGAGGCTTAGCTGCAAAGACGGAATGCGGGGGGGGGGGTGGCAGAAGGCAAAGTTATGGGTTTAATGGTATCAAGACAAATTGGTCAGGGGGATTATTCAATGAGCTGAAACACAGATGTATCTCCAGGGCGGAGAAGTGTGTCAAGAGTGGAGGGGGCATGGCTCAGGGCTTCGAAGTTTAGACGCACCCCAAACCTAAATCCTATTCTGTCCAGGTGGAGATGGGGAGGACTCCTGTTGGAACCCATGAGAAACACTGCAAGAACTGCATAGAAGACTAGATGGACAAGGGATCTGTCTTGATTTAAAGAAGCTTTGGATGCCAGAGAGGAGATTTGATTAATTTCTTTTTTCATTTTTATCACCCAATAGCCAAGGCTTTCTAGGCAGTTAACAAGCAAGTCTGACTCCAAGCGTCAAAATGCAAGAAATAAATAGAATCTATGGAGCTATCAGTTTCTCAATGAACACAGCAAACCACAACCCAGCCCACAAAATGAACTTCCCCCCATCAACAACTTCACAACAGAACAGCACAAACAAATATAATATATAACGATAACGAAACACCGCAACTCATGCACCAAGCCCCTGCTGGCAACAGCACCAATACAAACAAAACCGGCTGCAGAAGCACAAAGTACAAAAGCACCCCCCGCCACCCGTAGTGAAGGAATCTCAACTCACCTGCTTTGCACTAGAGAAGGTCCCAAGATCAGCCTCTGATGCCTCCAAGGAGAATTGTCCAAAACCCTTTAGGGTGGCTACTGGTCCTTTTGAACAATGATGGACAAATGCTCTCATGGTATAAGCCAAGCAGTACCCTGTGTACCTCTTTAATTCTGCTCTTTATTCTGAATCATGAGGACTAGAATCCTGCTTGACTTCATGATGAAAGCTCAGTAGTAGGCTGGGGTCTTATATGTCCCTGGGGCTCCTCATCCGGCACAGCCTGTGACTGGAACCTGATAGGAGCTATCCATGGTGCTGAACTGCATCTCCAACATAGGTTCACCGTGATGGAGAGCTCCCATAGAGCTGAAAAGCAAAGCTGCAGTGGATGAAAATCGCAAGTCACCAGCCTCTCCAGGTACAGGGACACCTGCTTTGCATGGCTAGGACTGTGAAAGCCCCATGGCTGAATTGATGGATAGGGTGGGCTGGGCAAATGATAGACTGAAACCTACAAGTTAATTTCTTGGAAATTTGCAGCAAAACTCCAGGAGGTTCTGACTCCTGATTGTTCAACAACAGAGATCCCCCTTTCTCAGACAGACTGCAGAGAAGGAAGAAAACTTGGGAGCAAAAGTGAAATTGGAAAAGTGATGCTTGTGTGGCTGAACAGGAAGCTCAGTTATAACAGTACTGAAAACAAACCCCGGGGCTGAAGCAGCACCCCGGCTCCTGAATTCTCAGGGTACATTCTCTCCTTCCCAAGCAGCTCAGGAATTCTCATGAAGTCCCGAGTTCTAATGCTGACATGAAAAAATGAGAGTGTATGGCCCGTGATCTGTCTCCTACCCTTGCTAGCCTGAAGTCAGAAGTTCTCAACCTAAGGTTTACTCCGTCTTCACATGAAAAAACTGGGCACGTTCAGTGTGCAGAAGAGAAGACTCCAAGGGAGACCTGATAGCAGTCTTCACATTCTTGATGTGCTGCCACATACTAGAGAGGGGGGCGTTTTTTGGCGGTGCCAAGATGGGCTTCAGATACAAGAAAGTGAGATTTGGCTTGGACAGGCAGAAAGGGTCAGCAAGGCACCCGCAGTGGCCTGGAGGGGCGACGGGGGAAGCAAACTTGCTGCAGGCCAGCCAATAGTGGATGCAGATCCTGTTCTGGCTGCCCAGCCCACCCACCCCGCCCAGTCGTGCCTGCCCCGCTCAAAGCCGATTTGCAGCGCACCAGAGTTCAGCCGAGCAGCTCCTGGCTTTAATTGCCAGCTGACTCCACTCAGGGCCCCCGCAGGGCTGCCTTCAGAGCTGGTTTGACATCTTCTAAACATTTGCACAATGGCACTGAAGCAACACCCGGCTGATGGATCGGGTTTTTCGCTGGCCTGTTGCCCTGGTTCAACCCCCCAGAATGCAGGCATCTCCAGGAGACCCAGGCCAGTGGGGAGGGGGGTGTTTTAAGCCAAGGCATCAAAGAATTTCCGTGCCAGTCCAGGCGCGAAACAGGGCCCAGTGGAGGTGTATGGTCTGCAGCCCCTGGGCTCTGGGGGGAGCCACTTTTTAAAAAATGGTTGCAGAGCAGATGAAGCGTGATGTGGCATTTCGTCTTCCTAACTGCGTTCAATCTGGTGCTGCAGTGACATGTTTTGATTGGTATTATGTCAGTGGACTTTAAAATTGCCCAGGGCCTAGAGATGTTTGTATGTTAAATCGTTTTTTATTTTTAGTGTATTATATTTTAATTGATGTTTTGTGAGCCGCCCTGAGGCTTCAGCGAATGGGGCGGCATAGACATTTTCCAAATAAATAAATAAAATGTGAGATTTGAGCAATACAGTAAGTCAAGGGAAGAAGCAGAGCAGATGCTAGTATGCCCATTGGCCAGGCCTGTTACGGCCATATTCTGCTGTTCCATGTCAGTGGGCTGACTACCCATCCATCTCTGGGCCTAGTTGAAAGGACTGGTTTTGACTTTCATGGCTTAAACCACAAGAAGGCTGTCTTCCATGTGGAACTATGAGCCAGTGGGTGGAGTGGTGAAGGGCACGGGACTGGGACTCAGCTGATCTGGGTTCTAGGCCCCACACAGCCATGGAGCCCACTGGGTGGCTTTGGGCCGGGCACAGGCTGTAAGGCCAACCTACCTCACAGGGTTGTGAGGATAGGATAGAGAGGAGGAGAATTATATAAGTCGCTTTGTGCTCCTTGAAAAGAAAAAAAAAACAAAAAAACAAAGACATCAGTCTAATAAATAAATCGCTTCAATGTTGGGATCTATTGGGATATTGGGAGGACCTCCTACCACTTGAGGGTTAGAGTCATGTTGCTACCAGAGACGGAGTCTTTTCAGTGGTGGCACATCAGTTGTGGAATACACTCCCCAGAGGTTTCCTCAGACAAAGACAACAGAACAGAACAGAACCACCCACCCCTTTTAGATACACTTGTAATCTTCCCAGCATCCAAGCAAGCCTTCTTCACGGACTGCCCTAACACAAGGATGCCACTCAACTCAGAGCTCCCCATGGCTCCAGCCAGTGTGGGGAGAAAGAGCAAACTACTCAAGCACGTCCCCTCTTCCTCCCTTTTTGCAAACAAGGCCCAAATCCCCCCCGTCTTAAGTGCCGTCCCACATGAAACACAGAGCTGATGTCAGGCTTCCGGGCTTGTCTGCAACAGAAGGGCTGACTCCACGTACAGCGGACTCCAGGGCCATGCCAACAAACAGAAAGCAACTTCTCTGCCTCGGCCTGGTATGAAGTAGAGCAGCATCAGTTGTCCTGGGCTTCTGCCGAAACAGCTGCACCGCTCCATCGAAAATCCACCCATGTCATCAGCACCCGGCCCTGCCTGACAACTCCCTTCCAGTCCACCCACACTGATGGTGTTATGCTTGGCCACTGGGCCCTCGCCTGAACATACGCATCCCCTCTTGAGCGTGGGAAATCCAACTTTCTTTCATTAAGATCCAAGATTAAGATTCATGTCTTCTGCAAATAGCAACATCCCGCGATGAGATGGCAGGCGTCAGTGTGCAAGTCCTGTGTGGAAAATGGTGGCCCATCACTCGGATGGTCCCATGGCTGGCGTGCATGTCAGATGTCAGCTCTGCAATTCACAGAGCTCCCTATAAACCCTCAGAGGGAAATAAGAGAAGGGAAAAATAGCCTGCAACTTTTTCGGCTGCTTCTCGGTGCTTAAGAAAAAGCCCTCTCTGGCAATGCTTTCCCAACTCTCTTTCAGAGGGCCTCTTCCCTCATTAGATGCAGGCAAATTAGAAAGGGTCCAGAGGAGGGCAACAGAAATGATCCAGGGTTTAGAAATGCTGCCCCGTGAGGAGAGACTGAGAGAACTGGGCATGTTCAGCCTTGAGAAGAGAAGACTGAGAGGGGACATGATATCCCTCTAGAAGTATCTCGAAGGCTGTCACAAAGAGGAAGGTCAAGATCTCTTCTCACTGATGCCAGAGTGTATTCCAGACATGGAATAATCAACTCAAGTTGCAACAACCCAGCTTCAAAAGCTGGACATCAGGAAAAGCTTCCTCACTGTCAGAGCAAGACGGCAGTGGATCCAGCTGCCTGGAGAGGTACTGGGCTCTCCCACACTGGAGACACTCAAAAACAAACTGGGCAGCCCTCTGAGCGGGATGGTGTAACATGGTGTCCTGCAACAGCAGAGGGGTGGACCTGATGGCCTTCATGGCCCCTTCCAACACCTCTGTTCTATGATTCCCATAGATGCTGTCCACCAAAGTCAGTTTGTATGGACATGCAAGCACAACTCTTTCTCCACTGATATTCTCAGCCATGGCACATTAGCACTAAACACTCTTTCCCTTCAAAAGCAGGTATCCAGTCAGCTCCTGCCACTGATGTGGCAGCTTCTGCGAGCAAAAAGGTCAGGGATCCACACGTCGTCAAAGTCCAGATGGATTTGGGGGACCCTCTCGAGCTGCAGCAGGTGGTAGCAGGGGGAAGCTCTGTTGTGCTTTGCATATTTTTATCTTACTCTGCAACAGACTTAATTCTGCATCCTTTCTCTGTCCCAAAGCCCAGGCGTCGGTCGAAGTGGTACAGAGCAGCTGGCGCCGCTCTCCCTGAGCAAGGCAAGGAAGGGGAAGGACCAATCTCCACTGTTAAGATTTGACCTGCAACTAAACTCTGAAACACACAGCGCCACTTTGGTCAAAATGTCGCAAGTGACTGTACATACCTTCATCTTCCGTCTTGTGGCAATGAGGACGAAAACCAGAAACCTTAAAATATGCTGAGATTCTGCCCAAAATTATGGCCCAGAATCAAAACCACCTGTTGCCTCCTTTTGTACTGCCAAAGCAGCAATGCAGTTAGTTCTTTTTAAACTCTGGAGTCAGAAGTTTTACGGAGTGAGGGGGAAAGGCAGACCTTTTCAGAAGTTTCAGTGATGCTCTGAATGATGCTTCAGAAGCTGGGCTGAGTTGCTTCAGAGGATGCTATGCCCATGACTGGTGGCAGGGTCCCATTACTCCAGTTCCTCCAAAATGCAGTTTACCAGCCCAGCTGCATTTGGGGGCAAATATTTCTCACTCGCTGCCATGCAGGGGAAGCGACTTTACCAGCTGTGCCAAACTAATCCCAAGCTGCTTGGTGTGTCAACTCCATGAGAACCAGTGTGGCGTAGTGGTTGAGAGCACAGGACTGGGGCTCAGGGGACCTGGGTTCGAGACCCTGCTCAGCTATGGAGCTGACTGGGTGACTTTGGGCCAGTCACAGACTCGCAGCCCAGCCTACCTCACAGGGCTGTTGTTGCTGCAACAAGACTGAGAGCAGCAGCAGGAGAAAAATGCAACCCGCTTTGATCTTTTAAAAACTAATTAAAAGGGTGGGATATAAAAATAATAACAAATAAAGATAAACTCAAGCTTGCAGCCCCATCAGATCAGAGAGGGCATGAGGATTTTGCTTTGGGGAAGACCGTGTCATGGGCAGGGCATCAGAAAGAGTTTCATCACCAAGCCCTGCAAAATACCTTAGCCAGCTCAGCCGTTCGTGTGGCAGCTTCCATTAATGACACGGCCTTGCCTGGGAGACCCACGAAAACACGGCTTTCGTTTTCCACACTCAGGAGGCACTGGGCTGCAAGTGAGCAGCAGGAAGGGGGTGCAGGTAACCTCAGGACCCCGTAAACCTGAACCCTTTTGGCCAGACCTAAAAGAAGCTCTGAGCAACGAAAGACAAGGCAGACACTAAGAAAATGGATGCAGAGGAGCCTCAGAGGGGCATGGAAACAGAACCTCCAGGTTCCAGGGCAGCCTCCCTCTAAACACCAGAAGGAGACGGACAGCAGTGGCCCAAAGACCCCCCACTGGCTGAGCTGGGAGGCAGGAGGCTGGGCTGGGCGGACAACTTGGTCTGAGCCGCCCGGCGCAGCCCATGCCCTGGCCAAGGGGCCGAGCACACGGGGGCTTCGTCCCCGGGAAACGCGCATGCCCCGCGTCCCTCCGCGCCTGCTCACCTGCCGGCAGCCCGGAGCTGCCGTTCAGCCAGAGCAGCAGCAGCAGCGGCAGCGGCGGCAGCATCACGGCTTCCCTCGGACTAAGGCAGCTCCGGGGGCGTCGCCTGGCTGCCGCCTCGCACGGCAGAGCCCCTCGCGGACCCAGCCCTGCCTGGCGCGCACAGGGTTAAGTGGCCCCCCCCCCCCGCCGCCGGCAGAGCGTCGGGGGGTGGTCCTGGGGAGCGCGGGGCGGGGGAGAAGCTCGCCCTCTCTCGCTTGCAAGAAAACAAGGAGTGTTCCCTGCAGATGTTCAGTTTCTGATGGATGGGCGACTTCTGCCCCCCCCCCCCCAATGTTGGTGCCTACCACTCCCATCAGCCCCAGCTGCTTGGGCGGCGCAGCTGTGGGCGCTTACCTGGGGGTGAGAGGCATGGAGAGCAAGGGCTGTGGAACACGGGGATGCACCGTGAGGGTGTGAGCTCCTGGAGAAACCGAGGGGGGCGTGGAGAGGAGAGGAGAGGAGAGGAGAGGAGAGGAGAGGAGAGGAGAGGAGGTGTGCGGCCTTCTAAAGCACGTGGCACATGCGTTCGGGTGCGATGCACATCCACACATGCAGAAGTGTGGCAAGTAAGAGAGCGGAGGCATGTATCCACCCAGGCACCGTGTCAGCTCCTATCTGAACACTCCCAGGAAAGCAAGTCCCCAACTCGGAGCAGAATTTCTGCACGCCACGCGCTACGCCAGCGCCCTCTTCCCATTTGCTTCAGCATAAACACTACGAAACTCAGCGTGCGTTGCTCCCAGGTCAAGGTTTGCTGGATTGGAGGGGACCCAATTTACCTGAGTTACTCTGTTTGAACCCGTCTCTCTCTGGCAGCCACTGCCCTATTGAAAAAGAAAACAAATGGGCAAAATAATTATTTGCTCTTAACACATTCTGAACCGCAGACAATGTGATTTCCTCCCTTGAACATCTGGAGGGAAGAAGAGGAGCCAGAGAAGAAGAAGAGGAGGAGGAGGAGAGAGGCCGGAGGAGAAGAAGGGAAGAACAAGAGAAGCCAGAGAAGAAGAAGGGAAGTACAAGAGAAGCCAGAGAAGAAGAAGGGAAGAAGGAGGGGAGAAGAAGAGAAGCCAGAGGAGAAGCCAGAGGAGAAGAAGGGAAGAAGAGAAGCCAGAGGAGAAGAGGAGAACAAGAGAAGCCCTCACCTGTGCATTTCTTGCATCCCGTATTCATGCTACTGTTGATCAAGCCAAAGAAGTTTTCTTAAAACAATAGACAAGTGGGAGTTTTAACCACTAATTATAAAATTTCCAGAAAAGCGACCCAAGGGATTGTGTACAAAATGCTGGAAACTGTTTTGTCATTGTGTGTCTTTCAGCCTTCGATTGGGCCTGTTTTGTTGCTGTGATCATACAACAGAATCCTACAACATGATTGTATCACACTTTGTTAAGACGAAAGTCCCACAAAACCTTTCTCTCCTCCCAGCTCTCACAGGCTCACCCGTCGCCTTGCCCTTCCCTTCCCAGTAGGCGTAGGAACTTCCTATTTATCCACAGCCTCCTTGGATCCAAACACTCCACTCGGAATTATCCATGCATGTTTACACTCTGGAATGCTTGGCTTAGCGGCTAAGGATGCAATTCTATGCATAGCTAGACATATAGAAGGTCCCATAGCTCCCAGCCAGGGGCTGGAGGTCCTTTTCTGTCTAAACGTGCGTAGGATTGCATCTTCAGAGAAAGGCGGTCATAGCACAGTCTCCTCCACTTCATGCAAGGAACCTTCCAAACATGGAACCTTCCAAACATGGAGTCTCCACCAACCTGCACCTTGTGCCCTGAATTTTATATAGACACCATCTTTGGCCACCTGGATGAAATGCTGCAGAGGGTGGAGGAAGGACGGGTGGCACCGTTAGAATATGGCATAAGCATAGCCCCAGCATCCTCCACATGCTTCTGGAGCCCTCTCTGCAGTTATTGCCATCCTCAAAAAGGCAGCCAGCAAAGATTTTCTGCACCAGCCGTGAGGCAGACAAGTTGGGGAGGCATTGGCCTCCGTGCCCTCCGTCCTGGCGCTAGGATCCAAAGACCTGAGAGCTGGGATTCTACATATCCTGTTAAGCTTCCGCAATATCAGGGGGCCACAGGGTGGCGCTGTAAGCTGATTCCCCCAACCATTTGGTGCTGAACTTGTTCTGATTTCTACAAGTCTCCCCAGTCAATTTCTCTGATTCACAAGTACATATTTCATAAGCTTAATCAAATTAGTCAGTTCTCCCATTACTGAAGCCGGTAGAGATGGGAGGCCCTCTTCTGCCTGGCCTAAGTTAAAAGGACCTTTATTTAAAGAGCATGTGTCCTGGGGGTGGGCACCCTTTTGGATGGTTTGAAAAGAGGGGTTTGACAAAGGCAGGGAACCCCAAGAACTGCGACTCAGGGCGTCTCTGCTCTTTGAGGTGATAAGCTTCTAAGTGCAATTTTAAGGACCCAAGAGGCCCTTGGTTGCATCTAGCATGGCTCTTTCCGTCCTCTCAAGTCCCATTAAAGTTTATATTAAGTGGGGTTACGAATGTTGTTTATTTATTTATTTATTTAAAACATTTCTATGCCGCCCCATTCGCTGAAACCTTGGGGAGGCTCACAACATAAATTAAAATATAATACATTAAAAATATAAAACAAATTAACAATATAAAATAAGTCTTATTTGCCCCTTCACTACTAGAACGATTTATGCATTTTAAAAGTAATATGTATCTCATTCTGGTAACCAGTCTAAGAGCTACTTATTTCAGAATATAAATACAGGATTGAACAAATATATTAATATTATTAGGGTGACTTCTTTTATATTATTTATTTTATATTGTTATTTTTGTATTTTATTATATGTTGTCAGCTGCCCCAAGGCTTCGGTGAATGGGGCGGCATAGAAATGTTTTAATAAATAATCTGTGTTCTAGTTCCCACACAGCCATGGATGACTTTGGGTCAGTCACTACCTCACAGGGCTGTTGGGAGGGTAAAATGGAGAGGAGGAGGCATGTATCAGCCACTTTGAGTTCCTTGCAAACGAAAAAGATGTGAGATATAAATGCAACATAATAAGAATATTAATTTGTTTCTTAGATTTCTATCACTGTTATTAACCAAAAGGATCTCATTTAGAGAAAATAAGAAAATCTCTCTCTCTCTCTCCCCCCCCCCATCCTGGCTCAGAAGGGGTTAACCGGACTTTGCGGGGTGGGGGGGAGGTTATAGGGAACATATGACTCTCTTCTGCCCCTCAGTGGTGAAAGAGCAAATCGATGAGTCAGTGGTCTTTGCTCTGAGAGTCCAGCTGTGAGATTGTCAGGCCATGACACCTATAGTCTAGGTCAGTGATGGCGAACCTTTTAGAGACCGAGTGCCCAAACCGCAACCCAAAACCCACTTATTTATCCCAAAGTGCCGACACTATAAAAAACGTGAATGCTGAGGTTTTAGTTTAGAAAAAAACAGCTCACAGGCAGTCCAAGCAAATATACATACGTACATACATACATCCTGGGCAGCGCACTGACCAGCCATGCGAAAGCTCGGACAAGTCATGGCACCTAACGTCACCGCCTGGCGCCGCTACTCCTTCCTGAGCATGCGCGAGGCTCCCATGTGCGCTGTTATCTGATGCTCGGCTGCTGGGATGCTGCTGGGGTGACTTGGCTCGCTTGCCGAGAGAGGGCTCTGCGTGCCCTGCCCGCTGCGGCGCACGTGCCACAGGTTCGCCACTACTGGTCTAGATGAACTTAATGCTGTATGGAAGCCAGAGGGCATAAAAGAGAATTTAACTGCATGCATTTGAGAAAGGCGGTGGACATTTTCTGGGTTTAATTTAAGTGGATTTAGTTTTCAAGGTGTGAGAAAAGCCCTTGGAAGCACGGAAGGAGGAAAGGAAATACTGTCCACACGCCCTGCCCCCCCCCCCCACACACACACTTTTTAAAATAGTTTGTGCAACGAGTTGAAAAAAGAAAGCTATGGAAGGAACATTTCATCTGTTTTCCCTGGAGAATTTTGTGCAAAAGCCAGAATGAAAGAGAAAGCACAGACACACAACCCTGGAAGAAATAGCTTCCCACTTGCAAAACACAGACACACAACTTGCATATTTCACACATATGGGGCACATACTCACGACTGTGCCCAGTGTGTCTTACCTTGAGGTCCACAAGGTTGTGGCTTTGAAATGGGAGGGGAAACTAGGAAATTCGCACTGGCAACGTGCAAGCACTAGAATGGGTGTCTTTCTGCCCTTATATATTTTGCACTTGACCTGTAACAATATAGTGTTAAAATACTGCTGGAAGAACCAGGGGTGTGTTACACGCTTTGGGGGGACAGTGGTAAGAAGGGAGAGTAATCCTTCCTAAAACAGGAATTTCCCCTTCTGTCTATCATCAGAAATACCTGGCGTTCTCCACACCTTTGTTCTTGCAAATTAACCTTGTAGACTAAAGAAAGGGCTTCTTTTTTTGGGGGGTGGGATTCCAAACAAGACCCTCCTGTGTACAAATCCCTCTTCCACAAAAGAATCTGCCAGCTCCTTTGGATATTTTATACAAGCTTGTAAACCAAAGTAACACACTGCAATATGTCATAAAAAGTAATCATTGTAGGGTCCCTTCACCATTTTAATGTTACAATATTAAATTCTCCCCCCTTTTAAATTATACTATTAGTCTCCCCTGGTAATAATATTAAGCTCTGCTTGTGAATTACATTGCACTTTTTATGTTGTCATATTAGGTTATAATATTAAGGTTTCCTTTCTTCACCCTCATCCTGA
Source organism: Varanus komodoensis (assembly GCF_004798865.1). Lineage (NCBI taxonomy): Eukaryota > Metazoa > Chordata > Lepidosauria > Squamata > Varanidae > Varanus > Varanus komodoensis. The sequence continues at coordinate 4,783,331 of NW_025335873.1, read as the reverse complement.
CCTTCATTCTCAAAATCCCTGGTGGATCTGGGATATTACTAAACAGAAAAGGAGCCCTGGGAAACACATTAAGCCTCATTTCCCAGGGTCCCCAATTTTCAAGGTACTACCATTGTTCACTTTGTTAGGAGAAGGAGGGAGCTGCTTGGTTAAGAACCCAAAGAACTTTTCAAGCAAATGTTGCAACCTTTCTGAATGTTATAAAGTGAACAAATTCATTTATATCTCAAACCAGATACATGAGAACTTCAGCAAGAACACCAATCCCAGGTAGTCTTTTCAGATATCAAAACATTGCAGTTGTCACATTGTTTTTCACTCCCCACAACCCAGGCTATTATTTTTACCTTTAATTCATTTTCTTCCCCTTCCCAGCCTGATCGATAATACACCAAATTCCACAATCTGGCAGATGGACCCCTGCAAAGACTGAGAAGGGTGTATTGTATGACCCTGTGATTTGGCACATACCACATCAGTTAGACATTTTTTCCTAAGGTTTTATTTTAATTCAAGGACTTTGCTTCATACAAAATGTAATTGTAGAAACAACGGCAGAATTCAAAGTTTGGCTGATAAATATTTGTCAGGCAGCAAACCTATTCAGTCACAGAGCTTGTCTCCCCACCAACCCACCAGCTTCAAGTTCCAGTTCTGTTGCATTTCCGGAACTCGCTTCTCTCTCTCTTTTTTTTTAACACTGTTTTTTTTTAATATAAAGTTTTGCAACAAACCCCCAGATTGATATCAAATATAATTAAAAATTAACAACTGATGAATACATTGTATCAAAAAGTACGAAGATAAACATTTCCCCCATGCACATAGTTTATATATATATATATATTTATATATATATATGTATACATTTATATAATATGTATATATATTACATGCAAACATTACTTGTTCAAATTACAGCCACCACTAGACTGATTCTGGGTGCAGAAAACATTTCAAGTTCCAGCCACACCGTAGAAAAATTCTGGGAAATATCTAGGCTCCAATCTAGCTCATGGGAGTCCCAGTTCAGTCCTCTGCAAACCGCTGGAATGAATGGGTCACGGACAACTCACTGATGAACTGGCTTTAGCGATGCCTCACCCATTGAGGAGGCCCCTGGGTGTCTCGTCCTAATGCCAGCACTGTGCTTTAGAAGGGACTTCAACTGTGACTTAACTTTAGCTAGATTGGAGCCTACAGGTGCATTGAAAAGGAGACAGCATCAAGTCTGTTTTACAAATGGAAGGCTGGTCAAGTTGACCCCTGTGAGAACGGCTTACAGTGGCAACAGTAGTTCGTAACCATCCCATAATGATCATGCCCCATCATCCCCACCACCCTGGAAATTTGCTTCTCCCTGAAGAGTGGATACCTTGGTTGTATTTGCGGACAAGAATTTAAATGATCCGACTTCAGACTGTAAGCTGTGGTTGTGAGACCCCCCCCTTGCGTTGATAACGGGGTTATCATGACAGGGGGATCCCAAAGGGACAGGGCAGGAGACATGGGAACGGGGTTCAATCAGAATTCTTCGAGACAAAACAAAGCCTTTTCAACCCCCATGCATGCATGATCAGAGAGTCTTTTTCTCCCCTATTATTCCTTGGAGCAATTTTAGTTTATAGTTGTTTTCTTTTAAAATGTCCAAGAAACTATTGTGCCTTTGTATAAGTAAAATGTAGAAAACATTTGGTCACGATCATGCTGTAGCCTGAAACAGGCATAAATAAATATAGAAATAAAGAGATAAATAAAATTCCAACAGGTCAAGCTGCAGAATGGATGCCAGACCTTCTGCTCCTTCGCTTCTTTTCATTGGTACTTGATTCAGTTTGTGAAAAAGGGTCATTTTGTTGCATAGCCCTAGGGTTATTTGGGGATATTTTTGGTGAGCGGTTTTTTTTTTGTGTGTGTTTTCGGTTTTTTTTTTTTTTTTTTTTTTTTTTTGTGGCGGGGGGGAGGAATTAGACCATTTCCATGGTCCATAAGAAATCCCCCTTGGTCAATGAGTTTTGCATACAAGGTGGCCTTTTAAGCATCATCCAAAATAAGAAAATGAGCCCCCCCCCCACAAAAAAATAAATAATAATAATCCAAAGAGGGCCCAAATTTGCACCTGATAATGTGTGCATTTAAATGCAACTTTAGAAAGCAGCAGTATTATGTTACTAGAAATGCATTAGATCCCACCCCTTGACTGAATACCTGTTATATCTTTTGCCCAGACAACAAGTTCCCGATTCCCCCACCCTTTGGAGTTCCTTCTCATCTGAGGGAGCCCTGAAAGAGAGAACTGCCCTCTCTCAAGTAGAACATGTGGCCACCCTCATTAAGGGTGGCCACCCTCTTCCCACATTCAAAGTGTGTGCAGATTAATCCAAGTTAAAGCGAGAAATTCATGTTTTAAAAGATGCCCCAGGGAGACCAGCACACAACACCAGTTGGAAGAAAGGTCTCGAGGTTGCTTGGGGAAGATGCTTTCAGCTATTCTGTTCCCCCATTTCTCCTTCTGTTACTCTTGTTCTGTGTGAAAAAAATCCACTGCCTGATGGGTCAGTCCCAAGGGGCTAAATCGCCCGGCTTTAAAAAATTCTCCCCTTGGCATGTAAGAGAAACAACCCAGACTGGGGCTGGCCAAGATCATTTCTCCCTTGCCATGGTGTGAAACCAAAGGGTGAACTTACACAAGGGCCTGCCTGCTGGAGGCGTCTTTCCGTGGCTGGTCTGACTGCCCGCTCCTTCGGCAGGTGCCTCGGGTGCTATCCCCGCCGCTTTGAGCTGGTGTTCTAAAATGAATTGTGTTGTCAGGGTTTCCATGCCCCTCATCTGTCTCTAAGCATCATTTGGTGCAATTTCCTCCACCCTCAAAATATGAGGAAAACCTCCAATGGTAGGGCAGGAATTACAGAAGGATTTGCGGGAAATGAGCAAGGGTTTCATTCTTCAAATGGTCTCCTAACAGCAAAAGCTAAGACACCCGAGCAAAACCTAGAGGTCCCTTGCCTACTGCCTTAAGCATTCAGCTGCACCCAGCTCTGCAGATTTCTAGTGGGAACAAAGCCAATCCTGCAAACCTTTATGTCCACCCACAGCACAGAATTCTGCATTTAATCTTATCAAGTTGTCCAGTGTGTTTTGAGCTAACCTGTTCTCCTCAGGCAGAATTTTTAAATGTTTAAACGGCAACACCCTCATATCAGTTACTGGATCAGCTTTTATTTTGCATGGGGGAAAACGACATAGGAGTTAGCAGAGCATTGCTTAAATTATGTGTGGAATAATCATGTTTTTGTTTAGCTTTGGGCTGATTTCTTTTTAAAAAATAGATGGAGAAAATTGTAGCTGAAGAAAATACTCTTTTGAAGGGGAAGTGGGATAAATAAGCTCTTTATATTATTATTATTATTTAATTACTTTGTCTGAAATATTTATTGGCAAACATTAAAAATATTATGTGCACCTTGATTCTAAAGGGAATACTTTAAAGACATGTGCTCCATAAATCAAACCATCTTGTAATGGAGCCCAAAGACAATCACACCTTTAAAAATTTAATTTCTTATACACGTGGATGACTTTCTAGTCGTTACATGTAGGCTTAAATGTGGGCCAAATACTCAAATAAGTATCCATTTGAAGGTGGTGGGTACATACCACCTGTTCAAAGAGAAAAAGCTCTGTATGGTCACTAATCCATTGCATTTCAGAGGGTCAGTGCTTATCCTTCTGATTTGTGATATCAAATGTTTACCCATCAAAGCAGGTGAGTCATTTAAAAGAACGTTTTTAATCAAGGAATATTGAAGACTGCTCCAGTACAAAATTTATCCTTATAATAACCTCCTTCCTACAAAAACAATTGCTGATTATCGCCACAAGGCAGGTGGAAAAGAAGCATCAGCTGCATTGCATTCTCAAAAATTCTCTGAATTTGACCGTCCCCTGCAGTGCCCAAGAGATGCAAAGCAAAGTGTTTGCAGAATTAGATGCAGCCGAAATCCATTGCCAGGACAGAGAGATGCCAAAATGAATAAGTATCTTGTGGTGGTGGCCAACAGCAGTTTCTCAAATTTTCAAATGTACCCATGGTCCCAAAAGGGTTCAGGGACTCCTGACCAAATATGCCTCTTTGGCTTTGCATTGCTAGTACAAATTCCTAAACAAACGTACCTTATTCGCACTTCCTATTTTAACATGTACCGCAAAACTCAGGCATACTTCGGATTCTGAACTTCTCTGGATTTTGCAATGCAGTCCTAGGTTTAAAAAAATCCATACAAAAATGTCCATCAGGGAAGTTTGCTTTATGATACGTATGTCTAGGAAAGTTTTGCACACAGATGGATATATTAGGAAAAGTTGCATATGGAAACAAAAAGATATTTGAGCATTTGCTTAAGTTGGGTACTGATGTGGAAATTAGGTGGAATAAGCGTATCAATGAATGTGTGTAAAACTGATGTGAACTGGATAGAGACTAATGTGTCCAACGCCTAATTGTTGGTATGCGGTACTGTACAATCTATGGATGGCACAATATTAAAAGTAGGACTTACAACAAAACATTGCATTGCATATTCCTTCTTGTACTTTATCCTGCGTTGTGGGGTTACTGGTGTCACCCTATTTCACCTTCTGTACCCTAGCTTACACATAAGTAGCCCCACGGATAAAAGGTCAGTGGGGGAAATATTCTAATGAAGAGTCTCTTTTTTACTTCTCATAGGAAAGGATTAAAATGTACGATTAAATGAACTTTTTGAGAGAAGCTGATTGAAACCTCCAAGGCAAAGTTTCAGCCAGAATCAGCATTCGATATTAGGTGGAGGGATGTTTTAAATTCTATCCATGAATGGTGTTTAAACTGTATACCTTTTGTTGTTATCTCAGAAATGCAAGATGCTCACATCACATTGGGCAGCTCCAAAATTAAAAGTCAGCTTCCTGCAGTAATGTACGGTACTTTCCTCCTCTGTGACGCTTTCCTCCTCAGAAAGTCCTTTTCTGGATTGTGCTTTACTCTGTGGATTGCACCAAAGCAACATCTACCAACAACACACAATGTACATGTCATGAGCAGAACCGGCTGGAGTCAGGGGTCAGACCAGATGGCCTGGGAAATCCCTTCTGACTCACTCAGTTTCTATGTTTCTACATCATCAGTTCCTAGAAAAAGAGAGAGCCATTCCTCAAACCAATGACTTGCTCTGGTGGGGAGGGGAAAAATAAACCCTCTCCCAGCCATGGGGAAGAACCAAGTTGAAGGCCAAAGTTCCCAACCTGGCATCTTCCAGATGTGTCAGAGTGCCATTCCCCCCGGCCATGCTGGCTGGGGAGGATGATGGGAGGTGTAATTCCTAAGGATGACACCAGGGGGAGGAAGGCTGCTTTTCACCAATAGGACTTTCTCCATTGGAAGGAGATGGGCTTCATCCATGGAAGGGACCCCTTGACTCCGCTTCTTGGTTGGTACTTTCAACACAAACCAGGCGGGAGAGAGGAGAGCAGATCCATCGCACAAAGTCTGCTTGGGCAAGCAGTCTCGGCAAAAAAGGGGCAGTGTGTGGAAAAGAGCATTTCTTTCCAACCATGTAGATCTGAACAGACGGGATTCAAAACCCAGGTGGGTCAGGGAGGTGGGCAACAAAGCCGTGTGGAGGTGTCTGGTGAACCACACACACACTGTCCTCCCGCCATCGCGGCAGTCCTGTGCACTTGGTAGGATGACAATGTCCTTGTGTGCTAGGGAACGCATTCTTCAGCCTCATGCTGCACTTTGTCCCTGACAGCAAAGGGGCTGCAGAGTGGGAGGAAAGGGGCTCTGTTTATCCACATAAAGAGGTGATTTGCTTTTGGCAAATTCAACCTCATGGGCCAACTGCACATGAAATACCAACCCATGCAAGCAATGCTCTAGCAGCAGATGGTAGAGAATCAATTGGCTGGGATGTGTTGTGGTGGGGAGCAGATGGTGGGCAGAGGTGTGGCCAGAGAGAGGAAACAGGTATGCTCTGCACACTTCCTTTTTTCCTCTTCCCAAGCTGCTTTTTTCTGGCCCTGTGGGGTCTTAGATGTTACTGGCTGATCAAAGCTTAAGCCACTGACATTTCCTTCCTACTTCTGTGCTCTAAATCCCTTCCTTCCCAAAGCAGATTTGCTTTGGTCAATATACTCTATCCCCATGGACACATCATGACTCATGCTAGAATGGAACGTGCCCATTAGCATGCAGATCAAATGAAAGGCATCTTTGCATTTAACATCCAGGGTGGCTGCTTTTATATATTTATAAAAATGCAAATAGGAAGAGGCACCAATCTTACTAAAACTGGAGCGAGCAGGTCCATCCTTCCTGCAGCCATGACCTTGCAGAAAATCATTTCCCTGAAGCTGCCCTTTGTACTGACAGAAGACTTCCACCTCTCCACCTGCAAATTATCTCACGGAAACAAGCCGGCACATTAAATGCAAGGACATATTTCGCATCATCTCTCATTTGGACCGGATAGGGTAGTCTTCCTCTTCCCCAGGCATGGAGGAACTAATGAGCCAAGGGCCCATAGTGGCCCATGCTCTAGGCCTTCCCCTCTCCCCCAGAGCCTTTTCAGACATTACACAGCAAAAAAGCCAAGTTGTCCACAAGCGGAAACTCAACAGGAAGGAACAGACAATCTTGGCTTCCTGGCTGCACCTGTATAAGGCATGTATCAGCAAAGACTTTTTTTAAAAAACGGCTATCGCACACAACCTTTTTTGATGGTACCATAAACAAAGAAAACCATGTGTCCTTTGCACATTTCCTCTGTGTTCCATTAAGCCAATGCCTCAAACAAAGAAGCTCACCATTAGCCACTTTCCCCAATGCTTCCCTGCCCTGGAAGTATTTTGTGTTGCTGCTTCCCCATTCCATTCACTCTCGAACCGTGAGGTCACCGAACACTCCATGTGGCATCTCTGGCCAACAGTGCGAGACCCACCTTGCAGGAGTTACACAAGAGTTAAAGCAGGAGTTTTGCCCGTTAGCAATATTTTCCTCAGGCATGGAACAAATGTGCACATGCATGCACACAAATGCGCGCACGCAAAACAAGAGTCCAACCTGCAAACACACGCACACGCACAAAGAAACACCCCAACACACAGAAATCTCATCCCTGAGAATCAGAAGTAGGTTCCCCTCTTGTCCAATTCCCTCTCCTACAACAGTCCCTCGTCATAACTCTCTCCAGCCTCTCTCAGCATAAACAAAGACTGCGATACGCATCCAGTGCTTCTCTAACCAAGTTAAGACTTGGAGATGTAAAACCTCTCCCATATTTTGCAAAAGCGTGCACTCCAAAGCTGAGCGCATGCTTGACTTGAATCTTCCTAATATCACCATGCCTTTCTCCATGGCCAGATTTTAGACTTAAAACAAGATCAATTCTTTGGCCCTCTCTAGTCGATCGTTTCCCAACCTAGCAAGGTCGAAAAACCATCTTAGAGCCCTTCCAAACTCCCCTTGTGAGGGTAATGTTCCCCACCCCACTTCTTGCATCCTCCAGATGTGTTGGGAACACGCAATTGCATCATCACTGTGAGATATTCCCAAGGTTAGGCACTTAGAAGTGAAGAACTGACGCCTTCAGTAAGAAAATTGGTGGGGTTGGAATGACAACGGGGTTCATTCTCTACGGTGGAGGACTCGCAGTATTTTTGTTTTGTTTTTCTTCTTTTACTGTACAATTTACAAAAAAAAATGCACACACTGAAAAGTTCAAGTTTATCTAACAGCTCGATATAAAACATATTTCCTTCACCTGCCCCTTCCCAGTTCCCCTCCCAATTTTTGCTTTTCTTCTCCAAAGTTCGGATTTGTAAACAAGATCAAATGGTGAAGGAGCCATCTTGCATGTGAACGAGGGAAAAAACCCTTAAGTACGTTAGCAGCACAAACAACAGCCTGGAAGCTGTCTCTGACTCCAAGCAGCTCTCCCCTGGGGACCTTCCAAAATCGTCCGTGTGAAGGACTCCAAATGTGGAAACAGAATCCACGGATCAAAGTAGTCACGGAGGGCGACATGGTACTTTTTCCAGCGGGAAGCTTTTGGTTCTGGTTCCGTCAAAAAGGGCTGTTGACGCCGGATCTTACGTGCCATCGCCACTTGCGCAACGTTCCTTCTTAAAAAGTGTGGACCAGATAAATTGTAGGCTGTTTTGCACGCAGCAGCGTTTGCCTTCCCACCTGATCATCCCAAACTGTGCAGAACTTCAATTGCAACAGACCCCAGATTGTGTTCTCTCTCCAGGCCCTTTGCTTAGGTTGCAGTTTTGCCATCTGGTCGTGTGTGTGTGTGTGTGTGTGTGTGTGTGTGTGTGAGTGAGAGAGAGAGAGAGAGAGAGAGACGTTTACCTCCACGAGGCAGTAAAGCCACGGAACAAGAGCAGTTGTTCCCCTTCCTGCCCCTCCAAAGGATGGCCTTTTTGTATTGATCGAGCGCTCTCGAGTGCAAGCAGAGAGGGGCTGCAAAAGAGAAGAGTGGCGTCACCCCCAATGGCATCATGCGCCCACACAGGGTAGTCTTCTCGGCGGGGGTCTGCATGGGGAGGCCCGCCTTGCCTTTGTGCCCCCCCCTCCAGCAGCCCCGAGGGCGGGGGGGCTGAGCGTGCAGGTACACACAGAAGCTTGGTGCTTCCTAGATGATAAAACTCATCACTTTCCCCGGACAGGATCCCAGGCTCTCTGCTGCTAGCACCAGTCATCTTCGTCCCGCTCGTGGTAATAGCTACGTGCTCTGGTCCCGGTCCCAGTCCCGGCCCCGGCCCCAGGGCCAGTTCGTAGGCCCAAGCTGTAGTGGAAGCCATTGGGGACTCTGCGGATTTGGTGAGACTGGGAGGTCAGGGAAGAGACGTAAGACGTTCGCGAGGACCTTCCTGAATTGGTGGCCACGGCCTCCTCGAACGTGAGCGTGTCCTCGGGGACGGCGTGGTACGGACTGCTGCCGTCTTCCCGGTGGCCCAGGTACGGGTCCGACCCGATCCGCGCCACCAGGGTCTGCGAGAGGCCCTGGGAGTCGCCATGCAGCAAGGCGTTGTGCTCAGAAAGACCCCGGCTCAGGCGTCCCGGGGAGAAGGTGGGGAGGCCAGTCAGGTAGCCGGAGAAGTGCACGGGCGAGGAGTTGGCGGTCTTGTAGGTGATGCTGGGGCGGGGGGTCAGCGGCGTCTGCGGCAGCTGCCTCCGGCCGCGGCACGGGGTGCTAGCACCAGAGGTGGACGGCATAGGGCTCCCATTAACTGAACCACTGCCCTACACGAAAAGTGGAATAAAGCGAATGAACGAAAGGAAGGAAGGAAGAAAATAACGAGAGGGGGAGATACCAGACAAACAGAGAGGCACACGGCAGGGCAGGGCAGGGCAGGCCGAACAAAGGACGGGAGGATGGGGTGGCGGGGAGGGCGGGACATGTCACAAGATGAAAGAGAGAGGAGAGAGAGAGAGTTTAGATGCACACTGCCGAGGAGGAAGGGTTTGTTAAGGAGCAATTTGGAACAGGGGTGCAGGCCCAAAGGCAGGAAGGGAACCCCAGATGAAAACATCTGGTGTGTGAGTGTGACTGTGCAGGACAGCTAGCCTGTTCTAGTGGGAATGGAGGCCACTGCACAGGCCCAAATGCAAGAGATTAGTTCTAAGTTGGGAAGGTTACGGGGAATTGTGGATGGCGGGATTGCTCCCGCAGGAATTTGTCTTCCCCTATGAGTTCGGTTCCTAATTAATTATCAGATTCGGGGCTTGATTAAGGCCTGGTCCAGTGCTTTGGTCGGTCACTTACTGGGACCTTGCATAGGAGCCCAGATACAATGACTGTCCTCACCCATTCTGCTTGCCTGTGAGTTGCATGGACAGAGTTGACTGCAATGGTGTACAATTGTATTACTCGCTGTGAATCCCAGTGTCTCATCAAAGGAATGGCCAGCCAGTAATTTGGAGATAAAGAGACCTCTGCTCCTCTGAACACAGGAGTGTGCCAGCAGGGATGCTGTTGGCATCTTTCAGGCTTATGTGTCCATCAGGTGCAATTGTTTTTAAGGGACATGATAGAAAATCTTTTAGATAAATAAATGAATAAATAAAATTGTCTTTAAGATGACAGATCTCTCTGATTTTGGCAGCATAGTTAGTTAAACATAGTTAAAATGTTTTTGAAACCTACCAAAATGCATCAAGAAGTGTTTTTAGGATAAAATGTGCCTATGTCTAGTTGTTGGGGTGAGAAATGTTCAAAATGTGTTTTTCAATGTGTAGTTGGATACACACTTTCATGAGGGTTACAAAGATCTGAAGCGACGAGGAAGTGGGACAGAACAGACTTGTGAATAAGCACAGGCAAAACTGACATGGACAGGAGCACCACAGGCACATGCTCCGAGCGGCATGCGCACCCTCTTTCTGCTGCACCAGCCCTAGGACTCCAGTCCATGCAGGGGCTGTTCCTTCGGATGGAGCACCTCATGAGCGTCAGTCTGCGAGAGCCCCCCAGCACAGATCTCTCCTCCCCGCCTCGTCACATCTCACCTCTTCCAGCATCCCAGTGTTTTGATCACACAGACACCATCATCCTTTCCCCCAACAGCGAGGTTAACATGCAGCCCTCCAGCCCTTTGGACTACAATTCCCATTATCCTTGGCCATTGGCCATGATGGCTGGATCTGATGATCAAGGCCAACCACATCTGGCTGGAAAGGCTGATCAAGGGCATGGGCTCTCATACAGGAAAGCCATCCATGCACCTGTGGGCAGTATGAGGAGTCCCTCCCCTCCGTTTTTGGATTCTCACCTGCTTCTGTACCCCATGCTGCTGCCCTCCACTGGGGGAGGTTGGCCTACTGCGCTCGGATGACTTGGGCTGAGAGCGGTCTCGGCTCCCGTACCGATCACAGGAGTAAAAACGCTGCTTTTCAGACGAAGAAGAGGAGTGGAGCTTCCGTTCCTGTGACCGACCCCGCTCCTGCTTTCTGACCTTGGAGGTGGCTTCACCTGCATGGGAGACCAAAAGGAAGCCAGGTGAGTGAAGCAGCTCTCCAGGGGCCACCAGAGGGCCACCTGACCAAGCCCAGACTATGGTGGCTCTTCTCAGGTCAAACCTTGGCCCACCAGCCCCATCGCAGAAATAGACTGCAAGAGCCAACAAGTTGTGGGGACTGATCCAGCATCCTTCTTGATATTCCCATGTCAGGATTTCCACCCATTATGGGGTCAGAATTTGGGTTTCCAGTCGTAGAATGTCCATTCCAGAGAGGTCTTCCCAGTCCTAATCTCAGGTCTTTTCACTGCTAGGCAAAGCAAGTTTTCTTCTCTTACGCCTTTTGAATCATGCTATTTCCTTGTTGCCCTATTCGTATCCTAAAATGATTTTACATCTCATACAATCATAGAACCATGATATAAAATAGTAGAGCAAAATCATAGAATAGAAGAGCTGGAAGAGGCCAAGTCCAACCCCCTGCTGTTGCAGGACACCAGTTTGCAGCATCCCACTCAGGTGGCTGCCCAGTTTCTTTTTGCAACCTTTTGAATCTGTGAAACTGTTTTCCTTATGACCACCATCTGTGCTGCTTCAGCCCTCCACTGGCTGGTAGCAGACTTCTTAAACACCGCCCTTAATTTTGACCTGATTGGGGGTTTCATGGGCACTTTATTTACTTACAATTTATTTATCGCTTCGCTTTGTATGCTGCTACAATAGCCCATTGCGGTACATACCATACATGTATATGTACGCTCTCCTAACACCAGTAGATGGCCAAGTCATGGAACAATCACATAAACAGATGCATGCAAGCAGAGTTCTTTGCCAGGTTGGCATCCAAAGACGAAGTGGGGAAGGAATTCCATCAGTGGCCATTAAAAGAAAGGTCTCCCCCTGGTGGCAACCTGCCTCCTGAGCAGGTACGGGTTGGTGGATGGGGGAGCGTATCTCCCTTGGCATTATAGTCTCTGTATAACAAGGCTGATTATACTCAGAAGGAGTGGTGCAGAGCTGGGACCCCAGTGATAAGACCCAGCACGGGGAAACCCCCCATTCCCCCCTTACCGGCAGGATCGCCGTCAGCCAGCTGGTTGGGGGGCTTGTCGACGGACTTCTGCTTCTTCTCTTTCCGTCGGTGGCAGCGGTGGTGGTGGTGGTGGTGGGTGTGCTCAGCGGGCCGGGAATGCTCGTAGAGGTGCGTGGCATGGGGACGCTGAGGGTTCAGGGTGGAGATGGAGCGCTTCATGGGGCTGGTGTCCGGGATGGGCTACAGGTAAATGCAGGTGAGGGACAGGGGAGTAGAAAGCAGGCAGGAGAAGAGAGCAGGAGGCGGGTAAGGCCCTGTGTGCAGCACCCTTCTCCTGATCCCAGGCTGTTAAGACAGTAGAATTCACTGCCACAAGATGCAGTGACCACCACCAGCCCAGGGAGGGAGACCCATCCATGGGGGACACGGGCTGCCAACGGTGGCAGGTCATGAAGGGAGTGAGAGGAAGCTCTTGCTAGTGAAGCCGGGAGGGCCGGGCCTTGGCCAGCGTCCCGGGTCCATTAGCCAGGGGGGACCCCAGATGGCTACTAGGAGACCAGCAGGTGATGAGGGCAACATCACGGCAGCACAGGGAAACTTAATTCCTGTCATCATGGCAGCGCTATAACTTTAATGAGTGTATAAGGGACCACCCATTCCCTGCACTCAGTTTCTCTGCCGAGTGAGTCCTGGACCTCCGCCCCAGAGTCCTGACCTCACAGCACCGTGATGATGGTGCCCAGTTTCCTGTGCCAACACACCCCTGGCAAAGCCACCTGGAAGGAGAGGACTGCCAGACAAGACAGCTACCACAGAGAGTTAATCATGATCAGAGGAACCATCCCTGAAACAACTTTAGATGATGCATAACAGAGTTCAAGCAAGCTACATACTGCTAGGAAATGCCCCGGAGAGCGCGCCTTTCTCTTCTGCAAGCAATTCGGACAGAAAAATATTGGATGCAGCCCCCAACAACACAGCCATTTGTCAGAAAGACGAGATGACGAAGGAGAGGTGGGGTGGTGGGTGGGGTGATAAAATGAGAGCGACCAGATCCGGAGGGAAGCCGGCAGCAGGAGGAAGAGGGAATGGAGACAAGAGACAGAAATGGGTGTTAGTCAACAATTATCCATGCAAAGAGGTGGGAGACCAAGAGTGGAAGGGAGTTATTTGAATGAACCTGTAAACTAGAAAACACTGCTTTGGTTAATGGAGACTTGCTCAGAAGTCTAGGGACAGGGCTCCTCAAAGTAGCCTTGGCTAATCCAGTAGAGAATCCCCAGCAATGTGTGAATTATGACATGGTGTGGGAGATGACATGATGTGTTGGGCTGCGCTTGGACATGCTGCCCCGAGTCAGCGTGTGAAGAATGAGGCTCTGGGACCCGTCTTGCAGATGAAATGTTTTGGATGCTCCTGCCAATCCAAAACAGATGCCGATACCTTTTGGGATGCAAATCCAGGTGAGGAAACCCAATGGAAGCTGGGCTCAAATGACTCAAAGCAATGGCACTCAGCTGATGATCAGCGCATGGTCCTGAAGGCCACTTCCCACAGACGCACTATCAGTTCGTCATCCCCGAATGCCTAGCAGCAGCTCCAGGACCATCACCTCTCAGTTGGAAATGGGAGCACTGAGAGTTTCAACGCACCCTTGTTTCCCCATTGCTTTCTACCAATTCCTTGTGCCTGGAGATGCCGTGGATTGAATCTGGGACTTTCTGCTTGCAGTTCAGGGGCTCTGCCATAGAGCAATGGTCCACGCACCCCAGCAGATCAGCTGGTCTACACTTGATGGTGCAAATGATTTGCCGCAAGATCGCCGTGGGAGGGGGAGCTACGTGTCGTGCCAACAAAGCAACAGTAGGTCTACGTGCACTTTTGGTAGGAGGTCCTTGGTGTTGGGTCTCCAGGGTGGCTGCTCTTGAGATCTTCTGGAGGGACACCAGGGAGCATTCCTTGCATGAGCATCAATATACAGCTGCTGAATTTCCACCTGAGCTGTTGCACCTTAGAGCCAGATAGCAGTGGGGTCTTTCTTTCTCAATCAGCAATTGATAAGACACGAGAATCAACATGGAACAAAACCTCATGGGCCACAAGGCTCGAACCCAGAGCTCTGTGGACCAGATAAACATCACTGAGGAGGTTGCTTTAGCTCACCTTCTCCTCTTCCTGGTTTGTGTCTGTTCCCTTAAGATACCTTCCCATGATGAGCCAGGGAATCTAATGGTCAGTTATCGGAATGGGACCAGTTCATGATGGACTGAGAGCCACTCAGTGTCTGTCTGTCTAAAAAGCGTAGCCCATGAGTAACAAATACGGACCGTGGTTGGTCAATGGGTTAGGTCATTGCAGCTGAACAAGTTTGGGAACTTACTTGAAGTGGATGAGTCTTAGGTGCAGAAAGGATCGGTGTAACAAAGAAAGTGAAAGCAGGCTTTAGAAAATGTTATACAATGTTATATCTTTTTCTGGGTAAAAGTAAAAATTGACTGGTTGAGGCAATACGACAACCCACACTCAACTAATAGGGATGGGCTGACACTGAACCACAGATGGTTGTCGGAGCAAGGGTTATTGTATTGTCTGGACCCAGGTGAAAGAACAAACCATGGTGAAAAACTCACAGTTCTCAACTTGAGAACAAACCAGGGGCCTTCTTCATGGGCTATCGGTGGTCGACCGACTATGGCATGTTAGTGCAACTGGGTTCCGACCACAAGATAACTCTTGGTTCAGTAGCAACCCCAAGTGTTGTCTGAATCCAGACATCATATCCCGCTGCGGTTCTTTGGTGGCCTAGGCCAGGCTGTTTGGTGGGATGCCCAGGCATATGTGCAAGGTGACCCTATCCAGACGAGCATTTACACCCACGAAATTCAGCCAACGAATCTGCACAGCAAGCCCAACATGGAGCCTTTCCTTTCTGGATAGATGGGTGGCAGAGGAGGTACCTATGTGAAGAATTTCTAGGAATAATCCTGCACCTGCCACAATTATGCTTAAATGCACAACCAAATAGTCCAGGACAGTAACACAACTTTTCAGATTTCCAGACAAACACCTTTCAGAAGAAAGAAAGAAAGAAAGAAAGAAAGAAAGAAAGAAGGAAGGAAGGAAGGAAGGAAGGAAGGAAGGAAGGAAGGAAGGAAGGAAGGAAGGGTTGAATTATTGACTTACAACAAGCCTCCAGTGGCCAGTTAAGCCTCCCACGCTCACCTGAGTTTCTGCTGCCAGGCGTGGCATAGAAGCAGCCCGGCCCTGGCTCTCCAGGCTGGCCTGATGCTCACCATTGGCCAGTGTCGGGCTTATTTCTCTCATTTCCACCACCTGAGAGGAAGAGGCACAGAAGGTCAGTGTGGTGGAGGGCTAGCTGCATCCGCGCAAGACATGAGCTCGTGAGAAGCCTTCCACCGGCTTGGGGGAGAGCTGAGGCCCCCAGTGAGCTTCAACACCAGCTGCATTTCTTCTACTGTGCCGCATCAGAGAGGCAGGTGAGACCGTGAGGGCCACTCTGTTGGCCTGGCTTCTCCAATGGCGGTTGGGCTTCTGCACCTCCCCCCGCAATTGCCTCCATCCATCACCACTCCATTGGGTCAATTCACTGCTTCCTTATATAAGGATGTGGGACCTGACTGATCTCTCTCTTCCCTCTCCATCCATTTTTTCCTTTGGTATCATGCCTGTAAAATGGTAAGCGATGATTTTATCTGCATGTTGCCTCAGGTGCTTTCTTAGAAAAGCAAGCTATCAAGCTTGCAATACATAAATAGAGAGAGAGGAGAGGAGAGGCCAGGAGAATTATCCATAGTGGGAAAACTATTACAGGGAAGCACCAAATTACAGCTTCCATCATTGCCATCTGGAAGCTGAAGCAAATCACAGACAGGATTTATCAGCAGAACTTCGGTTTCTCCCTTAGAAAAGAAAGCAAAACACCCATTTACAAGGAAGAGTTTTGTGCAACTTGGAACAATGAACACTCGTCTTTGCATGTGGGTGCATCTTAAACTGTCTGTGAATTTATTTTAATAGATCAATCTGGCTCCCTATTTTTAATCCATTAGAGAAAGTAGCTTGGTCCAAAAGCTGGAGTTGTGTTCTCAGAAAGGAAGGGAAATTGGGGAGAGGGAGAGGGAGACAGGCTTATCTAGAGGAAGAATATTAGCCTGTGAAAGGCCTTTCCTTCTCTAACACAGTGCACTTCGTTTGTACCTGTTTGCTCGCCTGCTCAGTGGGAATTTCTTCTGAACGGCCCCTTTCAAAGGCTGGTGTCCTGGTTTCGTAGAAGACATCCTGCGTCCGCTGCGTACCCCATGACACAGATTCCCGGATGCCTCCTCCCTCAGGCATGGGTCTGTTGCAGAAGGAAGAGGGAAAGGACAGCCACTGGTCATACACAGACAATGTGGGGCATCTCTGAAAACAATCACACCCATTGGAGCCCAGTGGAATTCCTGGCCTCTTTATGGTCTGATGATCAGAGGGGGCTGAATAGTTCTCCCTGCCCCCTACTGGACTTCTGCCTCTAAAACAGGCTGCCGTTTGCACGTGTTTTGTGAACACTACAAAATTTGCGCAAATTATGCTATTTGTGCCATTTACCCAAATTAACCCAATTTACTCAGAACATGGGTATTTTGCACATTTACACAAATCAGCACCCCACAAAAGCAAACAGTTCTTTTGCGATTTGCACAAACTGCAAAAGGATCCCATGTTTTTCAGGATGTGGTTTTGCGCAAAATTTCCTTCATGGCTATTTTCGTAAAATGAAAATGTGCAAACTGCAGCCCATCTTAGAAATGAAAGTCTTTTCTTGAAATGAAAGGTTCAACTCAAACCATAGTCAGTCGCCACAGGACTGGCAAACTGGAATTCGACATCCACTAGATTTTCATAGACCCCACCCCCCACCCCTCATGCAAACCAATCCACAAGTCCACAGCTTGGCAGCTGCAGGCAAAACAGATTTAGTCATCATAGAGGCAGAAAACTGTGTTTGGAATGCGTCACTTCAGGTTGCATTTAAGAGTGGGGGCTAACATGAGTACTACTCCCCATAAAATAAAACTAATTAAACCATCTCCACACACTAGCATGCAGAAACTAGCGTATGAGGGAGAAGGCTAAACCAAGAGGATTTGTGACACTAGGTTTTTATGTATACAGTTTTTTGGGGTGCACAGAATGGATGAGTCCCCCACTTGCAATATGAATTCATACCGCCTCACTTCAGTCTACTTCGATTTCTTTCCCTTTTCCAATCTTTGGGAATTTTTCCAATCGCAAGTTTGGAAAGTTTTTCTCAAACGTCGGGACTTTTTAATGGTTTTTATGATGCTTTTCTCTTGTGGTTGTGAGCCGCCCAGAAGTGCTGTGGCACAAGCGGGCAGCATACAAACCTTTTAAATAAATAAATAAGTCTTCAGGAAAAAAATCTTTGTCCGTATTTGCACTTGATTTTCCCCAATACTCATAGCAGGCCCTGTTTCTAGTGCGACGGAGATCCATTATTATTTTTCCTTATTTTCAGGGACAGAAGCATTTTTCTGAACACCTTTCCTAACTTGAACAGGATGCAGGGATTCTGGGTACTCACAGGGCGCCCCCATTGTTGAGAGAAGCTGAGCTCTTTTGACGCAGGAAAGCATTGGGGAATATCGGGGTGCTTTGTTCAAGTGCGGCCTTCAATGGGTGGAACAGGGAGACTGTCCCAGTCTGCAAAGCCATAAGAGGAGGAAGTTCAGGAGATACCTTGACTTATTGTTATTGCTACTACTTTCACACATTACCTCTGCATTACATTACAACCTGCATGACCCCCCTCCTCTGAATTTTATCCTCACAACAACCCTGTGAGGTAGGTTAGGCTGAGAGTGAGTGACTGGCCCAGAGTCATCCAGGGAGTTCCATGAAAGAGTGAGGACTAGAACCCAGAACCCACGGAGTTCTCCTCCACTCCTCCACAACCAGTACTCTGTAAGGAGGTGAGGCTGTGGGTCAGTCGGAGTTTGATGAGGTTCCTTCCTGCCCAAGAACCCCACCTCTAGGAATATTCCCTCCATCCCATGGGAAGTTCAGTGGGATGCAGCACAGGGTTCAAACGCAGGCATCTCCAACCCCAAAGGCTGAGCCAGCAGGGGATGGGAAGGGCTTGTGCCCCTGAAAGGCTGCTGCCAGTCAGAGCCAACCTTACAGGGCTAGAGAAGTGAAAAGCTGGCCTGGAAAAAGGCAGCCTTCCGGCCTGTATGTAGTGGAGCAGGCATGAGCTGACAGAGAGGACTGTACCACACCAGAATGCTGGTGGAGGATCACAGTTACAAGCACCCTCTGTGGGGAAACAGAGGGCAACATGCTAAACTAGATCTTCGCTCTCCAGCAAGCTGCTTCTCTTCTTGCAGAAAGTCTTGTCCCAGTGGCAGTTACGAGTGCTAGAAGGAAGACAGAAGGAAAGAGGAAAGAAGAGAGCTCACCGGGCAAATACCTCCTGAGGCTGGATGGGCGGGGTCCCGGGTGTTCTTATTCTGTTTGTAGAAGTCGAATATCATGAGGGCTGCATAGACTTTCCCCACGGTCATTGCTTCGGCTGGAAAAAGAAACCGAGGTTAGAAAAGAGAGCTGGAAGGATCGAGGCTGGAAGCAAAATCCTATGGGGAAGAGGAGAAGGACTGGGTCTGCCGGGCATCATGAAAAGATGAATAAGTGCAGATGTGCCAGTACTGCTCAAGTGTCTGAGGGGGCCCTCCCAGGAGAGAGTGGTGGCCTATTCTCTATCATCCAAGATAGAACAGAGCTGGAGTTACAGGAAGGAAGACTTCTGTTGAAATGAGCTGGCTTTGCATCCTGGCTGGGGAATCTCAGAGTTTTAATTAAAACCAGAAGTACATCTTGCTAGCCCACTGTCTGCCCACTGCTGGCTGGCCGCGTTCTGGCAAGATTCTGCACCATGTCCCTTCCCAGCCTTGCCTAGAGATGCTTCATTGTGCCAGCAGGATGGGCTTCAGGGCCGACATCTAGGGCCATAAGAGAAGACAGACCCCAGACATAGTCAGACTTTTGAAGCCATGCACGTGAACACCTAGAGGTGGCGCATGATCCCATGAGGCCTGGAGCCTCGTCCCTTCATCCATGCCACGGAGCTACAGCAGAGGGAGAGGCAGGACAACAGTGACTGTCCCACCAGCTCTCCTGAGAAACCAGCTCTGCCAGTGGCACCTCTGGGGCAGCCATTTGGAGCAGAAGCCCAGGGTGCCACTCAGCAGAACAGCAGCAGAGGGCTCCTGCACACAGCAGAGCTGGGTCACCACATTTGGAAGGAAAGGAGCACAGGATACCTGGGACAAAACATAAGGCTTCCTTCGCGCAAACGTCTTGCTCAGTTGCTAAGGCCTAGTCCTTACCCAATAGGGTTAATGCTACCTCCCAGCGAAGGCTGGTGACTCCTACATGTCCTCCTATGTCCTATGTCCTCACCCATTGCAAGCTTCCTTCTCAGATGGATGGAAGCTACATGTGATGCTCCTCAGCTTAGGAGGATGAAGTTTATTTATGGGATGAAGCTCAGCATCATAGATAGCTCCATGCCACAACAGATGAAGAGTCCCACTGCCCTAGAAGCCCTCATCTTGCTCACTTATCTCCCCACAGCAGTTACCAAGGGAAGCACGGCACTTACGTTTATGAGGTGGTACCAGGAGATCCAAGGTCTTTGGGGACAGATTAGGCCAAACTAACGAGATCTCCTTCCTCAGCTCAGCATCGCACTGGTGTTGCAGGACCCCTGTCCAGCACAGGCCAAGAGAAACAAATGGAGAACATTGTCTGCTCTTACAGTGGGCTGTACAATAACCACCTTGCTGATGGCTCTGCGCGCATCCTATTTCACGCAGTAGCCCATGAGGGGCTTCTGGGAAGACCACACAGGGCACAAAGGCAGCATCTCCCCTCCCTCAGCTACCCTCAACAACTGCTACACATTGGCACAATGCCTCTGGACCTGCGGTTGCATGTAGCCGTCATGGATGCAGGTGGCCCGCCCCTGGATGAAGCCAATGGGTCCTTCTCCACCTCCGTCTCACCTGATGCAAGTTTGATTTCCAGGGCAGTCCGGATCAAGGCCATCAGTGTGGAGGTGAAGTGGACACTCAAGTCATCATTGGAGATGGGCATGTTCATCCTTACCAAACGCTGAGAAAGAGAGAAGGCCTCCATCAGTGCTGGGCAACATCTCCCTGGCCCCAAACCTCAGGCCCCACCACCTAATCTCATTTCTCCTAGTGAGGCTTTATTCGATTCCCCTCCAGAGTAAAGCAGAGAGATTCCCCAGAACATTCTACAATGCTAAGCTTTCTTGTGCTGACATGGGAGGTGGGTACCAGCTTTGGGATGAGAACCACCACATCCTCATTAGGGTTCTTCTTTCAGCATGGAGCTGCATTTGCCTCTTGGAAATCTCCACATGTAACCCAAATCTATCTTCTGGAAGATTAAAACCACCACCTCATGTATTCCCCTCCATGGGCGGAGCAGCTTTTAAAAAGCAATCAAGCTAATTCATGGTGATAAGGCTAGCCATGGTTAATGCCTGTGGTCCCCAGCCTCTGTTATCAAGAAGCGTACTGATCCTGGAGGGAATACACAACCAAGACTAGTGGCCATCAACAGATTTATTCTACCTACATACCTTTCTCACCTGCATGTACAACTCTTGCATGTCTCCCAACCTTATCCCATCCGTTTGTCTAACTGAGAAGCCCCAGATATTACTTCTGTTCCTCCCAGGATGGTTGCTTCAGCATGGACCCTTTGGTTGCTCCCATCCACTACAAGAAGCGCAAGGCTTGAAGTGCTCCAAAATCGAAGAAAAGCCAGTTGGACCATGGCAGAAAACAGGGCCACTGGGACACAGCAGGACCTGGGAGACTTGAATTCAGGCCTTCACTTAGCTGCAGAGCTCAGTGGGTGACTTTGAACCATTCACTGTCGTCGGGGTTGTTTTGGGAAGAACATCAGGATTGGCAGAATTATGCCTCCTTGAACCCCTTGAAGGCTAGGAAGGATACAAGTAAGGGGACATCACAAAGAAATATGGTGAATTGCACCTGGTGGTGTTGAGCTGAGCCCAATTTTTCCAAGAATATTTCTGAGATGTTTTTCTCATTCCACATCCTAAAAGGGTTGGGTGTGGGATGAGAAAAAGGTGGCCGCCCCGTGGAGTTGTCTCCCAAATGCTCCCTAGTTCATGATGTTAGTCCTGGCTGTTGTGAAGGATGCAGAACGGGGGCTGCTGCTGCTGCTGCTTTTACTGCAGGCAACAAGCACAAACAGTAGGAAAGAAGAAAGCGACCGTGTTGTGCCGAGCGGGGAGCCCCCTGCAGAGAAACTGGAGAATTTCTCCTCCCACGAGAGTTAAGTGCATTGAAATGTTTTCCCCAAGGGAGTGTGGAGAATTTGGGAGGCCTACATTCTCCATTAAGCTGCCTCACAATGATTAGCTGATAAAGTCTTGTTAGTCTGCCGACTGCTACGCAAAATTATTCCCAGACATTAACCAGGGTTGATGCCAGTCTCTTGCAGAATAAATGCAGTTGGCAGTGGGTGATAATGGGGAACAGAACCCGTTCCCAGGAGTTGCTGAGAGTTGAGAGGCACCCGGCCCCAAAGCAATTCCAAAATAAACATTGTTGCACCACCCACCCAGCTGGTTCCTCTACAGCCAGCACAAGAAAGGTCAGCAACACAAACTCACATTACATAACACACCTCAGCGGTCCAGACTTACTCAGCTAGTCTCACTGAATCCATTTCAGTGAGAGAGAGAGAAAAACAACAAGACAAAAGAATGCATGGAAGTGAAGTGCAAGCAGATGAAACAAGACAAACACTCTTTTCCCAGGAGAGCTCTATCGTCGTCCATTTGGGGCAAGCCTGAAAACCAGCAATAATCAGCCCAAGGGACACCTGTTTCCCATTAATTTGGAACAGCTCCTATGCAGTTGGTGGCTTGCGGTCGCTATCCTGATTCAGCATCTACAGGAACAAGAGACAGCAGAATGCTTTGGTCCCCAATGCTGGATTCTTCACTTCGTGGTGACTGAGAGCTGAGTGGCAGCAATGTCCATAGGAAGCTCTCTCAGATGGAGTCAAACCCATGGTCCCTCCAGTTCGGTTTTGTCAGTAGTGACTGGTAACAGCTGCCTTGGCTTTAGGGCAGGTGCTTTCCCCATAGTCTGGAGATTCTAGGGACTGAACTAGGGGCCTTTGGCAGGACTTATTGTCTTTCCCCTAAAAAAATAAACATCCTGCTCCAAATGACTAACAAACTGAACTGAATGGGAACGGTCAAGGCTGGTCCTGCCATTAGGTGAGGTGAGATGCTGCCCCCAGGTGGAGCTGCTGGGATGCAGCAGCTAGGTGTTGGACAGAGCACTATGCAAGCAGCTGCCTTTATGCCACCTAAGCTGGCCTGTTGCCTTCAGGTACAGGGACAGGTACAGGTAGCCATTGTTTTGTCCATAAAGAGGAGGCACCATTTAGCCATAGGCTGCAAAAAGTCTTCGGTTGCTTCCGGGAATGTAGGAAGCTGCTCAATTGGAGCATTAGTCCCTGTTCTTCGGTATCACCTGCTCTGACTGCAGATCCCCAGCATCCCACAGAGGAATCTTTTCCAGCCCCATGTAGAGATGCTGAGAATTGGACCATGGATGGTAAGCACGTTGATGCTTCCAGATCTGTTTCCATCACTTATATAAGTCCATGCGACATTGGCAGACGGTTCTTTTCCAGGAGATGCAAATGGACCTTGTGACATTCCATTGTGTCATCCGCTTTCTCATCATAACTGGTGGCCACTAAAATATTTTCTTTTCAATATCTTTCTGGCTACCACGTGCTCCTCAGAACCAGAGATGGGATAGCATTGTAAGAACTATTAACCAATTTTACACTTCTGAACTACTGTGGAAACTAAACCCAATTACTCCTTAAGATTTGCACGACTTCGAATTTTGAAATAGAATAAAAAAGGCATCCATAAATAAATATGTTGGGGGAAATAACATGAAAATGCTGTATATTAGGAAAACTGCTTGCAAAACTGTATATTACTAGGGGAAATGCAATTATTAGGAGAAATGAGTATGAAAATGCCTATGAATTTTAAGTCTTAAAGTTCAGGGGGATCTGAATTTAAGAACTAATAAATTCTCAATGTTCCAGATGAATCCATTTTAAGGTTGCAAAATGAACCTTAAAAAAATGACATGGAACAAGGCATTTTGGGAAATATAACATGGATGCTGGCAACAAGATGGAACTTCGATGACCCTGGCACTCACCCTACCTGTGCACTCTCTCCATCCTAAAGGTGAAAGAGGGGAAGAAGCTACACCTTTGCTTTCACATCCAACATCAGAATTGAGGGAAGGGTGCTCATTTACCCTGCTTAAGGGCATGACCCTACGGCCCCCCAAGGGTGCCTGGGATGCCAAAAGATGATTTGGGACCCAGCCCCAAGGTCTGGTTGTCCTCAGTGGTGACTGCCTTGCTCTCCTCACAACATACTCCTGGTTGCATCTCTGAGGTCTCAGATGAGGTCAGAGAGGAGGAAAGGGGGCGTGCCGGTGGGAAGGGACCAGCTTGGCGCCAACGGCTTATGCCATACCCAGGTGGCAACAATGTCTTCTCCTCTCCACTCCACGATGCTTCATTTAGATAGCCAAAAACACCCGAGTTGGATGGACACACAACCAAGGGAGTCCCTCTGAGCTGAGCCCTCTCGATGATGCCTAGCCCACCCTTCCCCACCCAACTATGATTCCCATCAGCCCCAGCCAAAGTTGATGGCAGCATGCTGGAGTCCAAAACAACTGGAGGACACCAGGATGAGTATATCTGCTCATAGTATCCTCCTCCTCCTCCTCTCTGCTGCTTGAAAGCCAAAACTCTCCAGGCAGGCGCATGGAGTAGGATGAGCTGCTCAATCATGCGCCTCCATGATCAAAGCATTTCTCCCAGATACTTCAAATGGCACTTGGCAGTGCCCAGACCCTTTCTTTCTAATTAGGTGCTTTTGCTAACATCTTGGCTCCGGAGCATGAGCCAGCCAGAGGCTAACCAGAGAAAGCAATCTTGCATCTGCGTAGGAAGTGCTTGCTAATATTACTGTGACACACGCATGAAGTCTTTCCTCCTCAAGGGGAAGCTGCAGCTGCAAGGCTCTCTCTCTCACCTTTCCTAATTAAGCGCTTGCAAACTAGAAAATTGGCCAGAGAACAGGTGACAGTACGCCGGCGCATGAGTGACAAAGGCAACACTTTCTTGTTCCAGCTAATCCTGTGCGCAAGGCCCAGCTTTTCTGCTAAAGGTGAACTGTGCTAAGTTTGCATAAAGTAAAGATTAGAGGGAACCTCCTTCAAATCGCTTCCAAAAATCACTGGGAACACCCGTCACTGCCACCATTGTCACGGATGCACGCACACACACACGGCTTGAGAACAGGGCTGATAATTAAGGGGCCCCCATTTCAGGATGACTTGTGTGCGCCATCCCACCTTTTCAGCAAAATAAGGAACAGCCTGGAAACTAGACTTATGATCAAAGTTGTCCTCTTTGCACCATTAAACCAGAGTCAATTTGGACAAGAGCCTCTTCTGGAGGAAAAAAATCTGAGGAATTTCTGGGGAAGCCAGAAGCATTAAGATTCCAAACATTCTAATCCTGTTCAGCTCTGGCCAGATCTCTGGCTTGTTGCTTAAAACTTCAGAATGGCAACCACTACTCCTTGGGTCTTTGTCGGGGTCCTTACTGGGACAGCTGGTACCAAGGCTGGAATCATGTCAGCTTGGTCAACACAGAGACCCCAAGTGGGCCTCACACAGATCTAGGAGGAATCTCATCTCAACCCAAGACCTTCTGCTTCCTGATGTGAAGGACCGATCATGTTCCTTCTTCCTTCCTGCCCTTCCCACATACAAAACTTGACTCATCAGTACCAGTCATCCTTCCCTGCACCTGTGAACAACAGGTTAGTTCAAGGGAAAAGGTTAGTGTGTGGGTGTTGGGGGTGGTAAATGGCACCTTTGACCTCTGCTGCCTGAGGCAGCTAACAGTGCGACTGGCCCCAAGAAATGCAAACCTCACCAAGGTGCACGTGAGAGACCAGACAATAGCTATGGAGAGATTGGAATGAACTGTTTCCCTGAGAAAAATGCTCCAGACGCCTCCTGCCTGGAAATGACGTTCTGATGTGGGAGCTTGGTAGCCCTGTAGCAGTGAAGACCATAGCAGAAAGCCTCAACATCTTCTCTGTCCCAAAATGTGAGCCCTGTTCTCATCATTTGGATCCTGCTACACCTCCCAGTACTCCCCTGACTTCTCTGTGGATGCTCAGACACACTTGTATGTGCAAAGCTCCCCATTCACACCTTCTGTTGAAAGGATGTCGTGAGGTGGAGTCAATAAGGATGCTCTTAGCCTCTCCATAACAAGATCAGAAGGCGAACATGGGGCTACAGTGAGAAAACAGGGCAATTGCTGGTCCAGCGTTGAGATACAACTCTCCTGTGATGCCACAGCACAAGACCACAAAAATACTAGCCCATGCACTTCAAACAGAGCAAAAAGCAAGTATCATGCACAATGCTGCAGGAATTGGCTTTTGCCAGCAGAGGGGGCCACATACAGACCTACAGGGATGGAACAAAAGAAGTGGAGTGGAGTGGAGTGAATACAGCCTATAAGTAGGGCAGGGAGAAATACAATGTAGACAGAGGAGGATGTTTGCTAGAGAAAGAAAGAGGAAGACACCCTGGTGGGCAGTCCAGCTCTTCAGAAATGGAAGGGAAGGAACACCATTTCTCTTTGACCAGAAAAGTAGCATTGGCAAGAAAAAGTACCAGCTTTTGCAGGGTGGGGAGATCATGGAAGGGCAGGAAAGGAATGGGAGAGGAACAGAGACAGGTGGATCTCTTTGAATACTAGCCTTCTTCATAGCCGGCTTCAAAGCCTACTCTCAGATGCAGCCTGAGAAATGGAAGCAGGGGCCAAATTGTACAGAGCTGTGTCCATATTGGTTGTGAAAATGGGAGTACACAGGTGGCAGTTGGGTGAACAATAAAACTGCCCTGTTGCAGTCGGCTGTTGCTGAAGCAACGCCTTCTCCTGACACACTCTGTGACACCTTTGCTGAGCAGCTCCTGTCTGGAACACATGGATGTGGCATGCTTGATCGGGCAGAACTTGAGCCTGAAGGTATGGGGAAGGGGGATGTGTGTCCACCATCTCGTGATTACGTTCCTGCCATGCTCCAGAACCCCAACCTGTCCTTTTCAAAGGGTGAGGCACCAGAGTTAAGAGGTCGGGGGGACGCCTGTTTATGGAAGGACTTCATGCCTTCCCCTGCTTCAAGACCTAGTTCTCCAGGGAGGGGCTGGGGACCAACTCCCTTGTCTCCACAGGTGGTCACATTGCCATCCTTGGAATCTGAAGGTACCGACCATGAGGAGGCCAGCATGTCGCAGCCTCCTCCAAGGGTGCAGAAGGACTAGGGACCATTGAAGGGAGAAGGCCTTGGTGAATGAGGAGGCAGGACTAACCAGCCCCAGGTCAGCCTAAGCCGTACGAGGGCTCATTCACACATGCTTCTTAATAGAGCAACAGAGAGAGCATGTTGCTTGAGGGTGGCGTTAAACAAGTTTAATAAACAAATCCTGCCAAGAGGGGTGCTAGCTGCAGCATCTTTTGGTGTTCCCCTATTTCTATTGCCTTTCTCCCTCTGAATCCTGCTTTTTCAGGATCATGAATCCCAGCTACCATAACCCAATGTTGTGGTGCTCACCGGCACCAGACGTCCACAGCAGCTGGGCTCCCAAGCCGACACAAATCAGCTCCAGCCATTCCCAGAGGAGGATCGCTCCTCTTTTAAGGACACTCCACAGCCCAGACTGTATGAGGTCCAGAGCCATTCCACTGTCGTCTTGGGCAACGGACTAGTTTCTTTTATTTGTTTACTTAAAGTTTTTAAATGCTGTCCAATACTAAAGTCTCTGGACGGCTAACAAAAAACACCACCACCACGTACAACAAAACATGGAGTTTGCACTCCATTCCTCCCTACACATTCGTCAGTGTCTTGTTTGCCTTCCTTGCAATGCCTTCCTAGCTCTGATGTTGAGCAGCAAGAAATGAGCATATACGGGAGCGCAATGCACTTTCTGATTTAATTAAACTGTTAGCCAGAGCCCATTATCATGTCTGAATGAGTTTGTAGTTTCTTTAGAGTTGAGTGGGGTGATCCCAAAATGATTATTTCTTGAGCGTGTATTTAAAGGGAGCTTTTCATGGTGTTATCTACTTTAAATAAGCAACTCCCACCTTCAGTGCTGCCTACCCTAATTATCTCAGAGCTCATTAAAAGACAGCCGAGATCCCATCCTTACCCTGAAATCTTTCAAAGGGAAAAAAAAAGGGCTCAGAAGAACCAACAGGCACAGGGAGCGGATACAAAAGTATTAGGTGGGTGTTTTGTTAGCAATGTCATTTTTCTTGGTTGCTTTTGCAGGGACAAAAAGGAGAATAGCTATTCATGTAGGGGTCATTAGGAGAGGCAGGCGCTGGCTTGGTTTTAATACTCTCCAAGCACAAGCATAAATTGCTCTCTAAGTAGAGGATTATTCTCAGTGAAGGCAAATTAGCATCACCACTATCCTTTTTCCTGCATTCTTTAGAGAGGAGCAAAACCGTCTTTTTGAAGCAGATTCAAAAAATGCCAGGTTGAGTTCAACACACCACTGGAGTTTCCAGAGCATCAACATTTTAAGAGGCTCAGCAAGCCGGGTCCCCATGTTTTATCTGGAATTACCACTCCTTTTGGCAAAGAATTTTGTCCTGCGACACAGACAAATCTTGTTCTTTCCTATAGGAAGGTTTACTCCCCTTCCATCCATTTTTTCCCCGGCTTCTCACAGGTGTGGGCATGGGCCTAGCACTTAGTGCTCTGTCCCTACCTTGTGGAACTCTGGTCCAACAGATGCCTGCCAGGTGCCATCCATTCAAGCGGGTCCTAGAGAAGTCCCAGCTTGACCCGCAAGGATTGCACGGCATGCTTTCCCTCAAGAAGCAACCCAGCTTGCCCTTAGGACAGAGCTGAGGTCCGTGGATGCAGAGGATTTGTTAAATCTCACTTAATACTCTTGTAAACCGAGCTCAGGTTGTCACTGCTCTCTCAGCAGGCAGAAAAGGATGGAGGGAGGACTGGAAAAATGGATTAAGAGAGTTGTGTTTTTCAATGGACAGGAAGAGATTTGGCTAGCTAGGAAACAGAATGATAGAACTGCGATGACTGGCATGAGGAATGTTGAAAGCTAGAACAGGGGTGTCAAACTCAAATTGCTCAGAAAGCTGCCTCTTCACCCAAGAGACGTACTATAGAAAATACAAACTCTTCACATCTTTTCTCAACATGTGCATAAGCAGCATCGCCAACGGAGGGGGCATGTTCCAAACCACCGGGAAGGCAGCAGATAAATCACCCTTTGGGAGGGTGCTGTCCTTTTGAACAAGAAAGTTTTGGAGAACTGGGATCCCCTTCAGACCCTCTCGGTTGTGGGTGCATTCAACATCTGCCTGGGATTGGAAGGATGAAGACATTGGGAGATCCTCCTCTTTTTGGCATCCATCTCGGGGGACATGGGGGCAGTTACCCCTTTCGAAAAAGCCAGGACTGTGTGACATCCACAGGTGTGTCTCACCCCAGATATGGGAAGCGGTCCCATGACAGCATGGAATACATAGCCAAACCAGCCACTTTGTTATGCCGATTGAGCAGGCCAGGCTGGGGAGTCACTTTGGCCAAACGTTGGACACCCCTGAACTAGGAGATCGAAGCATCTGAAAGAGCTCAGAAGAAGCCACAGTTATCACAGAAGAAGGCGGCATTCGGTTTAGCCACCGGGACGCATCATCCAGGAAGGTGCTTCTAACCTTATAGGCAACGCGGGCTGGGCATTTCTTTCCCAGTCCAAGTGGTGGCGACATGTGTCTCAGCATCTCATACATGTCTGTGTAACTGATGCGCCCACTTGGAGCCGGAAGAGGGGGAAGAAGAGAGAAGCAAAAGCCAGGAGGAGGGGAGATCCAAGCAGGGGAGGCGGGGAGAGGAGGGGACAAATGATTCAAGGGAGCGAGACAAGGAGAAAAAACACACGTACAGGGGGAGGCAGACAAAGGGGAGAGAGGAAGGGAAAAAAGAGAGATCCAGTTAATTAGATTGGCTGTTTGTTTTCCGGGAGGGGGGGAAAAAGCAAAACAAAGAGTTAATCGGAAGATTTCTCCCATGGCATCTCCTTGAGTCTCCTTCCACCTGCTCATGGATAAAATATATATATAAAGAAACGAATCAATCAGAGGTTTGTCTCCCTGTGGCAGCAGCACTGGATCCCTGACGTCAGACAAAGGGGTATGGGAAAGGATGGATCTGAAAGCATAAGAGGGACACGGAAAGGTCTGGCATTTGTCTTTCTGTGCGCACGTGTCACGTGGTTATAGTCATCATGCCAAGGAGGGCTGGTTGGGAGCATTCTGGGACAGTCAGCTGGGGCGGAAACCAAAGGCTTGCTTTCCCTTTACGTGGCCGTTTGCTCAATTGGGGAGCAACACGGCTAGGGAGGACAGCTGGAGACCAGTGAAGGCAACTTCCCTTTACCCCAACAGGAGAAACGCTTGGCAGTAAGTTGAGCAAAAGGGCAAGAGCCATTTGCAGCCGAGCTGGAACCCTGCCAGAGGCCAACTTTGCAATCACATGGATAACAAGCAAGAACACCATTCTTTTGTTCCAGCAAATCTGGACGGTTTCCACCTCTATAGTTCCCCCATTCCCCTTGCCTCAGTGGTGGCTCATGGCCAGTATCTTCCTGCTGGGCATCAAGTCTGACTGTAAAAATGGCTTGCGGTGGGCCACAGCACAGCAAAGAGTCAGGGGTCAAGAGCCAGGGGAAGAAATGGGGTTGGGCATTAAGTGCACAGTTCTTGCCCTCAAAAAAGTCCCATCTGACCTAGAAGCCTTTAGAGGACGTCCAGTTTGGTGGTGGCCACTGGCCAGAGTCACTCTATAGCCCAGGACCATTCAGGTTTCATGGAACCATGGGACAGTGGAGTTGGAAGGGGTCAATAAAGCCACCGGGGCTGCCCCTTTGTGCGGTTGCCCGAACCTCTGGTGGAAGGGGCAAAGCCATGGAGGTGACCCTCAGCATCTCCACACATGACATGCTCTTCTCCTCCAATCTTCTCACACCATGTGGGAAGCTCTAAAGAAGAATCCAAGCACATCTGCCTCTTCAGAAGTGGGAATCTTCTAAGGCAGCTTCCCCAGTTGCAAGCTGAGGCAAATTCAGCAGGGGGCTTGAGAAAGCCACCATCGGTTGTTCCTCAGAGAAGGAAGCCAGAAGGTGGAGCCCATGAGCATGAGGACACAGGAGTGAAGCCACTAGATGTGATTGATCTCCTACCTCCACAGGTTCATGCAATGATACCTTGGTAGGACTATGACCATCCAAGATCATCTTCACTTTCTCCCCATGTGGGTTCTAGCTAATACCTATAGGTCCTACCACTGAACTCAAATTTAACCTCTTAAACTTCTCCAGCCTGTCCCCGCCCAACTGTATTGGACTACAATTCCCACTGTCCCAGGCTAGCTATGACAGCAACTTCATTGGCTGGAAGGCATGGGAGTTGTAGTCCCACACATCTTGGGGGGGGGGATGCCAGGATGGGGGAGCTTGATATTTGATTAGCATTTATAAATTCTACCATTAGTTCAATTTAAGGGTTGCTAAAGACAAATCCATTTCCATGAGACATACTTGCTTTGATGTAGAATCAAGTTACTTACTCCTCTCTGCTGGACGGTAGGCATTCTCTTCGTGCTGTAAAGATGGCCAAGAGGCAAGATAGTTTATAGGAGAGAGAAATAGGAGGAAAGAGTTATGCACTTTCCTTCCTTTACACTGAATTAGGCCTTATGGATTATTTCCTTTGAGATGAGCTTCTCCCCTCTCTAGGTTATTCATTGCACCTGGCAAACATATTCCTGTAATGTTTTTTGGATGTTGCCCCATGGATTGTGGAGTCTGATATGGCATCTTGACGTGTGTATTTTTTTAAATGGGAAAGTTTGAACAATGTTATGGGCACTTATCTAAGGAGGACTACAGAAGAAGCTGGACCAGCATGATGAAAGTCCAGCCCATGAGTGGGATGAAGTCTCTCAGGCCTCTGTATCCAGTCAGAACATCCTTTGTGGCGCCACTGGAGAGAGAGGGCAAGAGGAAGAGGAGGACAGGGCAAGAAGAAGAATAAAAAGGGAGTGAGAAGAGAGGGACAAAACAGAGAGAAAGTGGGGGAAGAGAAAGGAAACAAGGAAAAGAGAGAGAGAGAAACAGAGAAAGAAAAGAAAGGTGGGGAAGAGAAGAGATAAAGGGAGAAGGAATATGGGAGAGAAAGAGAATGAGGGAGAGGAGGGAAAGAAGAGGGAGAGGGAGAGAAAAGTAAAGGGAGAGAAAGGAAAAAGAAAAGAATGAGAAGAGGAGGAAGAGACAGGAAAAGGGGAGTGGAGAAGAGAGAGAGGAGGAGGGAGGGGGCGGCTCTGGCTCCTACCCGCCACAGGCATGTGAACCTGACGAATTTGTCCAGAGGAATATGCCCCACCAGGGAGAACATTTCGCCACTCCACCGTGGAGGGAAAGGGTGGGGAAATTCCCACAAAGTGCATGGCATCACTTGCTCTTGAGTTGCCTGGCCTTCTTGGCTAAAGATCTGCTCCATGATTTCGGGTGGGCTGGGCTACCTCCAGTCACTCCCATTCCTGGCCTCCAGGAGTTAACATCTGCAAAGCTGACTCTCTCACAAGGCTGCCCAGGTCCAGGCCAGTGGGATGCATAAGGGTGCATAAGGAGGGAGATGCATTGAGGGACACGGAGCACGAGGTGGGCAGGAGGCTGGTCAATCATGCCCATTCAGGCAACAAGTTAGTTTCATTCCAGGTTCTTCTTCTTTTGCTTTGCCTTTTGGTCAGACTTAATTGAGACAAATAAAAGGATTCCAGGTTCAAAATCAAGGCCGAAGGAAGGAAGGGAGGAGGAAAGGATGAAAAACAAAAAAACTAATGTACTGGATGGAGTTTTCTGAAATTCCAAACCTTGTATGCCACCCTATGAGGGCAGTTCTTTCCTAATCCCAGGGGTGGAGCAATAGCTCGCAATAAATTGTACATATCTTTATAATGAATCCGGCAACTGGAAAGGAAACAGAATCATAAGTTATGGCAAAATTTTCATGGGAGAGATTTCTTCCCAGATCCTCGTACCAACATGGTAAAAAAGGAAGAAGAAGAAATGTGATGGCAATTTTACATTCTGGAGCATTTCCAGTAAAGAATGAACTTCCAATCTGGGCCAAGGAAGGATCGTTTTTGGAACCACAGTAAAAGAACAAGATCTTGTAGCTCTAAAAATATCTCAGCACAATCCATATGCACGTATACTCAGAAGTTCAGTGGGACTTTATCCATCTCAAGCTGGCCGGCCTTCATGCGTCAACTGCAGCCTTAATATCGACTTACTGTTGGTTTTGTAAGTGGTTTGATTTAAAATGTTTATATTTAATATAAACTTTCAAAATCAAGCCAATATCCATTTTGCCTTTTCAGCATTAGAAATACTCTCCAGCAACTTCACCCAGCCTAATGCATTCCAGATGTTCGACTCCCATCAGCCATAATTAGCATGATCTATGACACAAGTTATCATACCATCATCTGGAGGACACCAAGATGGAGGTCCGATAGAGGAGGTCGTTCTGCTGCTACAATCTAAATGATAGTAAACCAAGGAGATTGGAGGTGGAGGTGGAGAGGATGGACTATTTCTCGATGGGACAGCTTCATCATGTGAAGTTGCAGATCCATCATGTTCCCTTCAGAACATGTCTAGCTTGAGATCTGAGATGATCAATTCCTGCATGTCAACCTTCAGGGCCCCAAACAGTTTGGGGTGTAGTGGCTATTTGATGGACTACATTGATCTTGCCTAACACCAGATATGGGAACTCTGGGTCCCGCCAGCTGTTGCTGGAAAAAAGCTTGCACAATCCATTGCCATCAATTTTGCTGGCTAGGGCTGATAGGAGTGGTTGACCAACATCATCTGGAAGGCCCCAGGTTGCCCATCCTGTCCTGTGCAATGGTCCTACTTGTCTCTCTCTGGTTGGTTGGTTCCTGAGAAGAGATGGAGGCTTCTTTGAGCTAGATTGAAGGGCTTTCTGAAGCAAGATGCCATCAGGGATGTCCTCCACCTTGGCTGTCCTACCCTCTCTTTAGCCTTTATCTTTATTCTGCTTTATCTGCATGGACAGCAGGCATAACACTATCTTCTCCATGTTAGGAACCTACTACTGAATTCAGTCAGAATTTTGACAATTTTGTTCACGTCTTTTATGTTTTAAATAACAGCTTACCAAAGTTTCCAGAGTTGTTCCTTCCATGGAATTAAAAGCATTTGAGATACAAACAAAGTTCTTTGGGGACAAAACTAAACTGACAGATTCACTTTTTCCTTGGCTTAGAAGATGGTTCCAATTATATTGGTGGCATAAAGCATTACTGGAGAAATAGTGACTCCATAGAAATGAATGGTAACATGTCAGGTGGGTTCACCATGGAAACATAATTATATCCTTGGCATTTCATGCTATCACCTATAAGCAGAGTGGCTTTTTCAGCTGGCTGAAAAAAACACATCCTCAACACAATGGATAAATAGAAACACATTTAGGGGGAAAGTGTTTGACACAGCAGCTAAGTTTAGGCAAAGCTCAAATGCTAATGTTCCAAATGGACAAAAGCAGATCCCCTGCTTAATAAAATTGCCTTCCTTCCATATTAATGGATATGGAGATGAGCTAAATGAATAACTTCCAATCAAACCTTTAATTAACACTAAACAGAGTGGGATGCAAAGTGGAGAGTTCAATTTATGTCCCAGGCCCAGAGGGCAAACTAAAGGCAAAAAGGTATTTAGGCTGGATTCTTGCTGGGAACAACTGGGAACAACTCCAAGTGAACTCAGTGGGATTTACTTCTGAGCAGACATGGATAGGATAGTGCTGTAAATCATATTTCTAGAAATCACACGACTGTTTCTAGGCAACACCAGGCAACTTGTTCTCTCTCTCTCTCTCCCAGTGCTGTTCACATCAAGTTTCCAAGTCACAACTGTAATTTAGTTATCTTCCAGGTGCCATGAGCCTCCTGCTCTGTATTCATTGCTCTCCCGTGATTTCCAAGCACCGGCAGATCCAAACAACCCCAGTCATTTGTGTGATTTAGTGCACGGCCAATTTGCTCAAGGGAAATTCTTCTAGGCCACCTTTTTCCAACCTGGTGCTCTGCAGACGGGCTGGGCTGGGCTGGGCTGGGCTGCCCTTTTCCCCAGCCAAGAATGGCCACGCAGACCGGGGCGATGGCGCAGACTGCACCAGGTTGGAAAAAGCAGCTCCTAGCGTCCGTTGCATCAAGATTCGCCACAATATAGTGTCATTGGAGCGCATCATTGGAGAGGCGGGAGTAGAGGTAGAAACCATCTTGTGACTTTCCATTTTCACGCAGGGTTCTTTTGGGTAAGGAAGTCACCAAAAGAGGTGCAAAGGTGTGTCCCGCTAAGCTAAATGCAACTTGCCTTCTGGGAAGTGTGATTAGGATTTCAGCCTTGGACTGTATTATTACACACCCTTCCCGGAGAGTAGGCCTGTCGAGATTAATGGGGCTTACTTCAGAGTAGACACCCATGAATTGCACCATCAGTCTCTTAACAAGTCAACCACAGGAAGACAAGATTCAGGCACTGAAACAGTCAGTAGTTTGAGGGATGTCTGATCAGAGAACAGGTGCCACGTTTGTCCAGAGCAATTTCAGAAGAATGAGATACTGGGCACAGAGAACATACATACCAGGCGGCTGGGTCATATTCTGCCCAAACGCGAATGAACTCATCGAGATGGTGGGGTCCTAGGATTGAAGAGTCTCGTGTCAAGTACTCAAAGTTGTCCATGATTACAGCCACAAATAGGTTCAACATCTGCAGAGGGAGGGGGGAAGCGAGGAGAGAAGTCCAGGGTGGGGAGAAGGAAAGGCATTAGCTTCTCCTGTGCATGAATGCAAACTTCCAGAGCAGTGACTTGCTTCCAGAGTGGCTTTGCTGTTGAGTCAGCAGTAGGGGAAGGTGTGGTTGAACCGCAGCTCAAAAGGCGAGGGATGATGGAACTTCCAGTCCAACTTCTGGAGGACCAGATATTTTCCATCCCTGCATGAGTTGGGGATGGGAGCACCATTGGTGCTTTTTTCCTCCTCTTGACTATTAGCTTCTGACTCAATTAGGTCCTCATGGATAAATGCAGCAAAAGAGCATTCAGAAAGCCATCCATTTCCTTCCCAGAAATTTAGATGGGGGTACCTTGCCTTCAGCCCTAAGGGTTGCAGTTTGAGTACATCATGTTAGTTCCCTGTCTACAGGAATAACATGTCCCATTAAGTTCTGTACACATTCAGCAGAACTATGTATCTTGCCAGTGCATTTTAATAGGCACCCATGGGTAATATGGGGGAGGTAAAAGCAATCCACTGAAGGAACCAGCCAATGGGGAATGCTTAATATTTGGAAATAAGAGATGCAATCACAGAGTACTCTTTTTGCCACTTCAGAAACAATAATGGGTCAGTCTGAACGCTGGATCCCAGGGAGAAACTTGCATGAGGTTAATTCCAGGAGCATCATTATCTACTACCCAGGTGCCTTTTTATATGGACCTTCTTCAGCAAGGACCATCAGCTCGGACCTCCAGCTGAGATGGCCAGGAAGTTGAAAGGGAATGTCCAGACGGTGAGTTATCAGGGAATCAAGGGAATGTCTCTTGATGGTGAGTTACCAGGCTTGGAACCTGTTTCTGCTGGGTCTACCAAAGCTTCATCAAAGAGGAAGTTCTGGTACAAGGCAAGCCGAAACATAAGAGCATTTTATTCCAGAACCAAAACTCTCCCAGCTATATAAGAGCAATGGAAGATTCAGATCCAGGTAGTCAAGTTTGGAGGAGATCCATTGAACAATTTAGGTGGCCACAGGCATCAGAAAGTCTGCTCAAAGTATGACCACATCTGGAACCATCCCAAAAATATAATGTTGCTCTTTTAAAGCAAGGGATCCCAGGAAGAACCATCTCATTAAGTCATGTAGTCTGGAAAAAGCTTCACAATCACCGTGAGAATGAAGCCAATATGTGCAAACTCATCAAATTAAGAAATCATCTTACCACCCCAAGAGCATTCCCCCAAAAGCTACCATTGAGATGCTTTGGACCACAATTACCATGTGTCAGCCATTGGTCATACTGGATGGGGATTATGGGACTTGGAATTCAGAATGTCTAGAGGGTGCCACATTGAGGACCCATGAGCAGGGAGAGGAGGGGAAGGGAAGGCTATTTTGGCCAGGGAAGGAGAGGGCAGGAGGAGCTGGGGAGCTAGATCTGGGTGGCAAGACATCTAGTGGGAGGGTGGACTCACCAGAAAGGAGCAGAGGAAGATGAAGGATACGAAATAAAAATATGCAAAGTCGCTTCCACATTCGTTTTTGCTGAGATTGGAGCTCTCGTCACATGGCTGGTCGCTCAGGCACGCGAGCATGATTTCGTGCCAGGCTTCCCCTGTGGCACTCCTGCTCACAGAGAGAGAGAGAGAGAGAGCGAGAGAGAGAGAGAGATCACAGGAAATTGCATTATGCCAGGTCAGCTCCCTGGTCCCACTAGGCTCTATTTCACCCGTGCAGCAGTTGTCTGGGGAGTCCGAAAAGAATCTTCCCCTGCCTGGGGACTACTGAGTATTGTCCTCGTAAAAGCAAAGCAAGATTTTGGTCCAAATTAGGACCACAGAAGGGAGCAAAGGGTGAAGGAATCCTTTCCTCACCACGCAGTCGAACCATGGAATTCACTTCCACAAGACTTTGTGGTGGCCACCGATTTGGTTGGGTTTAGATAGCGATTGGCCAGATTCATGGAGGAGACGACCATCTATGGCTACAAGCCCGAGGGCTGCGTTCCACCTCTGCTACCAGAAGCAGTGTGCTTCTTGATTCCAGTGGCTGGACAACATGGCTGGGAGAGGGCTGTCACGCACGTGTCCTGCCTGAGGGGACCTGAGGGCAGCTGGCCGGCCGCAATGTCAACAGGAAGTTGGGCTGGATGGACCCTTGTCGCCACAGCAGTTTGATGGACACGAAGGCCCAACTATCTGGGAAAATAAGCCCATCTTCCCTGGCACTGAAAGGATGAGTGCTGGTACCAGACCACCTGTGTTGGGAAAATTGCTCCAAATATGAAGGCCTCCCACTTGATCTGTGGATCCAACCCAGCGCAAATGAGGCCCTAATCCAGCCTTCTGAACCCTCCCCAGAGGACTATGCCCTTCCTTGGCTCCACTGCCTTCCCACTGACCATGAACTGGTCAAGGGCTTTCCAACTTTTTCATGTTTCCTTTCTGTTCTACAGGATTGGAATGATGCTCTCAAAGCTCCGTTAGAAGTGCTCCCTTTCGCCTTTGGTGCAGTTCACACTGGTCTGCTCACTGCAAGAGCCTTAAAGCTGAAAGAGGTTGGACACCCACCAGTAGAACTTTTGCAAAAGACGTGACTGCATCCTTGAATGATTACAAATAAGGGATTCGTTCTGTCTACCTGGAGCGAAGGTGGCATGCAAGGAAAAACAACTCCCATGCTCCATTTATATTCATGAAACCCAAGATCAAAGCTTTGGCTTCACCTCCGCCCCCTCCAGGCACTAATTGTTTCTATTGACCATGTTCAGACAGCTTGCGTTCATTAACATTTTGGGATTAATGATGATTAATTATTCATCCCTGGTAACTGTTGATTAACACAAATTCTTTATATGCACAGAACCTAATATAATTTGATGCGGCCTTCTATTTTCTCTGAAGAAACTGGGCTCATTGCCTGCCAACCTGCCAATTTTCTCTCCCAGTGAGATTTAAGACACAGATCTTTGAAACAAGTTCATGCTCACCTGTCATAAAGCTGTCCTGACTGGATACCCTATGGATTTTTGTTAATTTAGTCCACATATCTGACTAGGATGCTGCAAGAGCATTCAAGTCCTCTAGGTGTAGGAGCTCCGTAGGCCCATTCCACTGAGCACAAGAAACTTCTTGTGATCTTTGGGCTAAATGCATAAGGATCTAGAAGAGAGTTGGGTGGACAGGAATGTTGGGGGGCCAGAGCTTACAAGACTGCCCTCAACCCACTGGGAGTTTTGGTCTACCTTGTGTGGTAAGCAGACACTTCCACAGGACAAATGTTGAGGAAGACAACAGTGAACGATACAACAGGGAGACTTGTCCCACTGGAATTGCCAAGTCTATCAATAGCTTATCTGGGCCATGATATCTACATTCCTCTGAGTATTAGTTGCCAGAAAGAACATTGGACAGAACACCACAAACCTTCCTGTCCAGTGTGTGGTGTGTGGTTGGGGCTTCTAGAAGATTTAGGACTTTCTCTAGTCTAAACTTATACCTGATTTCATCCAAAAACAAGAGACCCAGAAGGTTTTTAAGGCTGCCTGGTGGAGACAGGGAAAATAAAAACAATCCCTCTGGAGGCAGTGGAAAAGTACCAAGAAAGAGTAGGGCATTCTGTTTGCCCAGTTCTCCCTTCCACTCGGGGGTCAGGAATTTATTTCCCCCCCACCATGCCCAAGGGAGAGCTGGGATTAAGAAAAGCAAGCACAATGGAAAACAACAACAACAACAACAACAAAAACACATCCAAACCGTTGATTTAGTGGAGCCCACCCAGCCTGCGGAAGAGCAGAAAAGGGGGGAATTTACCCACATGTCCATTCCAAATGTATCATTCCAAATGGACAGAGAAGCATTTCAAGGTTGCAGTGGATTTCTCTGCCCACGATACATTTTTAGAAGAGTCTCCTGGGTTTCCCTTCAGCCTCTTCTCCTCTCCAAATGGAGGGGTGTTTTCTTGCAGGGAAATATCTCAGATCAAAAGAATTCTCAAAGAGAAGTTCAAGGAGGGTGAGGTGAGGTGAGCATTGGCTGCTCTCTAAAGACTTGCCAAGCTTTGAGGACACTGCTGAAGGGTGCTGGGTTTTGTTTTTTTGGAGTGGTGGAATGAATTCCTTCTAACTAGATATTCTTTGCAAGAACCTCAGTGACGTAGGAAAAAGTTTGCAATTTTGGTGACACCTAAAAGGCTAGCTTCTCCCTTATTAACGCAGTTACACATTCTGTGGGAAAGCTTAGTGAGAGTACTAATGGGGGGGGGGGATTTATTTATTTAGCATATGGCATACATGGCCAGGGAGTCTACAATGCTGTTACACATGGTAGATATTCTGGCAGCCTAAGAGGGCCAAATTAGCTCCTTCTTTACTGGTATTTGTGCATGCAATTTCACTGTCCTTTGGGTTCCGTTCTTTTCCCACCCCACCTGACTGCTGATTTCGGCTCACTTCATATGACTCTTTCAAATGTTTGATTGCTTTATAGGGGAGCTGCTTTGAGGCTTCCGTGAGAGGCCAAGAAGTGGGGGATTAACAAACATAACATTAGCAAATTAACAAACAAGCGCAGTGACAGAGACCTGCAGGAAAGGCTGTCGAGCAAACACTGGTCACTGTTACTTTGCTGTGACCTGCCCTGACGAGATGCTTGATCTTGAGAAGGAGCAGATTCATTCTACACAAAGCCCCACAGGGCAAGACTGACAACGGTTTGGAATACAGACAGGTGGGCACTCATTTACCGGAAAAGCAGCATCAATGCTTGCAAGAATGTTTGGAAGTTATTGTGTCGATTGATGGCGTTGTCATCATTCAGGGCAATGTTTCCGAATACCTGGAAGGGAAGAAACAACCAAGCCAAGGTGAAAGCGGTTCTCCTTGCCTGCCGTCACGAGAACCGTCAACAGGGATGGGAAAAAACACCGCACATGCCAAACAGCAGCCTATCACTCATACAGCCTTCACCAGCTTGGTCCCCTTCCGGGTGAGTTGGACTGCAACTCCCACAATCCTCGTCCCAAACAGGCCTTCGCGACAGGACGGCATATAAATATTCTAAATAACTAAAATGAATAAACAAACAGGGACGGGAGTTGCAGTCCAATTTATCTGGAAGATGCTTTATTTGGGAAGGCTGGCTGACACATTTGCGTGCGTGGCAAGTCCAGGGCCTGAATGTCCAGCGAGAGCCCTAGTGGAGATGTTCTTGTGCGATGTGGCTTCTGGTGGGAAGCTGGGAAAATGGATTTGCTCCACTTCCTCTTTTCTGCTGCAGGCACCCCACTCAGGAAAGACATGGGAGGTAGGGATGGGGAGGCACTGGAATCACTGTGTGGACAGTGATTTGCACTGTCCACACTTATCTTCAAACCGGAATGTAATTATCCATCAGTTTTTCCATTACTCTGAATTTTGTGAGATTGTTCACTGATTACAAAACGCATGCCAAATGCGTAAGTTGGGCGAAATGCATAAGTTGGAAGCCAGGTGCTGGCTAGATATCAGGAAAAGTTTCCTGAATGTTAAAACAGTACGACGACGGAACCAATGACTTTGGGAGTTTGTAGGCTTTCCCACACTGGAGGCATTCAAGATGCAGCCAGACAGCCGTCTGAGAGGGATGGTTTAACTTGGTGAGCACTGGGCACTGATGGCCTTCTGGTCCCACCCAACTCTATGATTCTATGATAAGGCCTTGCTCCAGATTGGGGACCGCATAACTGCCATTTGCACTGGGGAAAGACCTCTCTGGAAATGGGAGGTTTTTCCCCAATGCACATTGCAGTGTGTAAGTGTGCATCAAAGGATGGGCAAATTGTGCGAGGGGGTGGCACATGTGTTTGTGCATAAGAGAGGGGAGAAGTCAAGTGTATCTCTGACCACTTTTGATTCTGCCCCCACCCACCCCTGGCATGCAATCCTTGATATGTTACCCATGGAGAAATATGGCCCTGGGGCAGGAAGAATCTCCACCTTAGAGTTAACCTGAGGATCAGAAGTGCATGTGATTGGAATGGGTTCCAAAAAGAAGGCAACCAAGATAGGGGTACAGAAAACCAGCCCTGTGAGGGAAAGAATGAAGGAACTGGGTGAGTTTAACTTGGAGAAGGTGGAACAGGACCATGGTAGCTTTCTTCCAGTCCTTCAAGCCTAAAGAAAAAATAATCCTCTTCCCCCCCTGACGGCAGCCTATGGTTCCAGGAGACGACATTTTGGCTGGACATTAGGAGACCTGTCTTGATGAGAAGGGCCGTTCATTCATGGAACCACGGAGCTAGGTTGTAATACAGGGTCTCTTCTGGAGCTTTGGAAGCAGAGACTCAGACAGCCAACTGCTGGAAATGCTCCTCTTCTGGTTTTCCTCTATCAAGCCAAGGAGTGGGCTAGATGATCTTCAATGCCCTGTCCAACTCTAGCAGTCATTGTGGGACTCTGCCAAAAAGCATTCATTGCAGCAAGGGGTGAAAATGGCCACTCTCGGAAATGGGTTTAAAAACAGATTAGACAAGTAAAGGAAATTTGAGCCGTGGGTTTCACCATTCATAGATAAACAGGAACTCCACATTCGGAAGTCGAAGGGAGTGTTGGCTTCTCTCTGTTGCAGCCCCCCATTTACCTGCATGCCAATAATGGCATAGATGAAGAACAGCATGGCTATTAGTAGGCATACATAGGGCAAGGCCTGTAGGGGGGGAAAGGGATCACATAAGTGTTGACAGTAAGACGCACAACTCACATGATTGCATTTTGCACACAACCACAAGTGAACAAGGACCCCACACATGCTGTCATACGTGATGTTCCCCTCTCTCCCTCTGCATGTGTGCATGTGTTTATTCCCCACTTCAGCATTCACACAACCTGTGAGAAAGCCAAAACATTGGTGGCAGTGGGGTGGGAGAGCTGGTGTGTAGATCTGCACTGTGCTTCTGCTTGGAGTAAAGGAGCAGAGGAGGGCACCTCTTGGTCAACAGGTGCGGCATCACCAACCCGCAGGAACGCAACTGCTTTATGATTGCAGGCCCATAAATGCACGTGTGGGGCTAAATTAAACTCTGACCATAAATTAAGCAGAGACTAACAGTTGTATTGATCCCCGAAAGGGAGAACAAAACTGAGGACTGACAGACCTCCCTGGCATGGAGAGCCATTCAACGTGGCATGTGTGTCTGAAACACACCTTGGAAATGATCCTAGGTTGAACCATTCCAGAAGGACGTTTCTTCTCAATCGAGTCTCCCCATTAAAACAAAAACATAGAAACTGAGCAAGTCAGAAGGGGTATCCCAAGCCATCTAGTCTGACCCCTGGCTCCAGCCAGCTCCACTCCTGACACGCCTACCACGTGCCTACCTAGTGTGTTTGAGAGTGAAGACCAGACACACAGGTGTTCAAAGAGGTTCAAATGGGGGACCTTTGGGAAACATCTCGACTTGCGATGGTGGCCACCATCCTCTTCAACTTGATGCTGCCTAACAAAACTGCGAACTGGGAGACCTC
Organism: Varanus komodoensis; assembly: GCF_004798865.1. Classification (NCBI taxonomy): domain Eukaryota; kingdom Metazoa; phylum Chordata; class Lepidosauria; order Squamata; family Varanidae; genus Varanus; species Varanus komodoensis. Next base: position 4,740,652 of record NW_025335873.1, on the reverse strand, counting down.
CCTGGTATGGAGAGCAATTCAGTGTGGCATGTACATCACATGGAAATCATGCTAAGTTGAACCATTCCAGAAGAACGTTTCTTCTAAATCAGAAGGATAGGTGATCTCCATAAAAAAATAACCTAGTGTGAAGACCAGACACGCAGGTGTTCAAAGAGGACCTTTGGGAAGCATCTCGACTTGCGATGGTGGCCACCAACTTCTCCATCTCTATGCTGCCTAATAGCCAATGCTGCCTGGACAGATCACTGCAATTCTCAGGTCTGCCATTGCCTCACCTTGAAAGACTGGACAAAGGTCCACAGGAGGATCCGGATGGTGTAACCCTGACGAAGAAGCTTGATGAGTCTTGCAGCCCGGAAGAGGCGGAGGAAGCTGAGGTTGATGAAATTGTCCTGCGGAGAGGAGAAGAGTTTTGTGTCCTTCAGACACGGATGCGATCAGAAGCCGCAGCCCGCAAAAAAGAAAAGAAAATTACCAGCTTCGCGTTCTAAGCAGCAAATCGGCCACCAGAAAACCTTCCAAAAGAAACATTTGTCAGTGCAGGTTACTCCACATGCAGCATGTATTGAGAAAACCCCTCTCCACAAGAGTCCCTCCCTCGGCTGCAGGAGGAAGGCAGCAAAAAGGTGGCAGGGAGGGAGAGAGCGCCCTCCAATGGACTCTTGTTTTTCTGCACATCAAGGAAAGGCAATGCGGTAGAACTCTTATAATCTGCAAAGAATAATGTGGCTTGTGAACAACTCTAAAACCCCAGGGAAGCTAAAAGCAACATCCCGAGCATCTTCTGTGACAAAGGAGGGGATCAGGCAAGCTGACGTAAATGCCCTTTCAGTTGGGAAGATTAAGTCAACACCTGGACGGAGTTAAAGGGCAAAGCTCCATTGAAGTTAATGGGAGTTCTCCAAGAAGGGTCTTGACTAGGAAAAAGGAGAACAGCCCAGGCCTAGCGCACACAATCTTTAGAATTCTTAAACTCTCTCAACTCCAGCTGGGAGCACCCGTATAACTAGGAGAGTGTTTTAACAACTCAGTGAACATGGCACTTTTAAAGGTCACTGGAAGCTATGTGGAAATTGAGCTTTGACCCCCCTCAATTTATTTTCTTTTGATCAACACGGGTCATCCAAAGCTCTGGCCCAACAAGATTGACCATAGAATCCCCCACTTTTCTAGTGGTCAAATAATCCCTCAATTTGTTTTGAACCCAATTCTTCGGAACAGGAAGTAGAAGCAACTTATTTGCAGGACATTTCCATTATTCAATGCCCACTTCAGCTTTGCATTTCCTCTATCAGCAGAGGGCTGGGTATCACAGTCAGAGAGAGGCCTTGTAGGTCAAGCTAAGCAGATCTAACTCTTCTTTTCTCCCCGCCCAGTCGCGTCCCTTGCTAGCGGTTGCCTCTTGAGATGGAAGCTCCCCCACCCCACGTGCCTTGCTAACATTACACAGGAGGCCCATGGCTTGATGCACCCATTCATTCCAATGCCAGCCAGCTGAGGTTTGCAACTGTGCCACATTCCACTGGTACTGTCAAAATTCAAGAAAACCAGCTGTTGGGCATGCATTTAGCTATGGTGGCTTTTTATTTTCCAAAGACAGAAGCAGCTCAGAGTTGGGTGTCTATACTCCACATCATCAGATCAATTGTCAAATAAAGACAAAAGAGAAAAGCTAAACAATGTCCACCGAACGAGGAAACACGTCTAAAGCAAGCTCACAGCAAAGCAAAGCAGGAACCCAAAATTCTCCCAGGCTGCTCAGGATGGACCACTGGGGGAGTGAGAATTTAGAACACGTGCTACATGGCACCCTTCAGCTGTTTGGACTACAACTCTCAGCAGCCACAGCCAACATGGTGAATGGTCAGAGATTTTGTGAGGTGTAGTCCAAAGCATCTGGAGGTATCCAATTGCCAGCCCTGGATCGAGATCTTGGTTCATTTATTTGGCAATATCAAAGCAATAGTAACATTACATTTCACCCATACTACAAATTTAATTTCACATCCCCTCCTTGTTTAAACATTAGCTGTCCTTCATACTTAAAAAACAGAGTTTTCAATCAGCATTTAAAGACAACATTTAGGAGAGGTGACAGATAGGTGGATTCTGAGTATGCACCTATTTTTTAATGAATGGATTTACAAGACATTTAATCTTAAATGGTCACCACAGAAGCCGGCGGAGCCTAGATGCCTCTCATGAATCAAAAGCTTTGCCTGATTTAAAAAGTCTAAGCAATGGTACATCTTGGTAATTTAAGACCCAGGATGTAATAGCTTTAAAAGGACCTCACTTTAAGCAGGCAGAAGTATTACATCCGTTACAAAGCCTACAATTAACATTTCTCTCCCCTCAGCTCCCTTGCTAGCTGCACCACTGGCGATTTAAATAAAGCATTCCACAATCCAAAATGGCAACGTTAGCGCTCGAAGGCAAGCAAGCCCGGGTCTAAAGTCAAAGCGGCCACAGTGGAAAAGGAAAATGTCTGCAGGCCAAATTGAGATCCGTAACCAGGAGGTCAAACTCTTTGACCAGTGGCTGTTAAGCGAGGGAGAGAATAATTTCCCTGCAATACTTTCAGCACAACCTAGAGGAGATGAATTCAGCTACTGAATTATATGCAGAGATTTCCTGATTTGGAGGCCAATGGGAGGGGAAATGCCTATCTCAATCCATCACTTGCCTTCCTATTCACTACCTTTCTGTGATCAATTATCTGCCCTCCAGAGATGACATCGAAAGAGGAGGTTGGCAGCAGCCTTGGAAAATCAGGGTTGGTAACATTTTAAATGCTGCGCTCAGCACCGGTTTGTAGGAAATATGGCACACAGAACTGACTCATACAACCCAGAAAATGGGCTAACCACTCCAGCAAGACAGCATACACAAAGAAGGGAAACTCAACACCTGCATTCCTGCTCCCCCACAAAATTCACCCTCCAATCGGTTTTGGCAGGTCGTGGGATTTGGTTTTTGTCTGACCAAAAACAACAGATGTTCTTTTCAACTGGCATGCCTTCTCCTCTCCCTTCCTTTCCTTGCTCAGGTCCACACAAAGGATGTGAGCAAATATTTAAAGTGTAGCGCCGATCTTCTAAACATTGCTCAGCCAAAATCCCTTCATTTAAAAGGTGCAGGGAGGGAGGGAGGCAGGAAACTGAAGGGGCGTCCGACCTAGGAAACCATCTCTGTGTTTTGGAAATGTGGCCTTGATCTCCCTGCTAGCGTTTCCTCAAGGTAAGGTTGTAGCTCGAGAAGAATCAATATGGTTCACCAGCAAAGCACTAATACAGTTCTGAATGCCAATTCAATAGTGGTACCTATCTTTCCCCCAGATCTTTTCCCTTTCTTGCCCATGTAGTATCTGAGTGTCTGTGATTCCCACAAGTAAAACATGAGCTTTAAAAGCCCCAGAAATCTTTTTTCTGGACTCCTTTTCCCTGTGGCAATAGAATAACATGTGCCAGTTTGGAAAGCATTTCAGAGAAGACACCTTATCTTTAAACCTTCACTGGAGAACGTGCATCTGAAAAAGAGACATTCTTCTTGATGATGCTCAGCCAGCTTTGGAAACAACCTCCTGGGAAGCAGTTTGTTCTCTGCTCCATACTATTAGTATTTTTGTCCCTGAATTCAGAAATGGAATGAACCTTGCACTCAAAATTCATTTGGGTGCGCAGTTCCCTCTGTTAAATTTTCACAGCCGCATCCTGTTGTTCAAGAATACTGATTTTTTCCATCCGCTACAGTGGAACGGTCTTTGGTAAAACCAATGAAGCAATAAAGAGATTTTCAAATGGGAGTCCTCACAGCAAATTCATTCTCTGGGTGCTGATTCTTACATAGCTTGAACCCTGCCACCCGTCATGCAAGAGCGGGGCATCAGCGTGCTTGGGGGAACCCTACGTTTCGCAGACGCATTAAAAGTTGTCTGGGGAAACAAAGGCACCCCAGTGCTGGTTGAATGTCTCTGGAAGGGGATGCGGGGAACAGAATGGAGCGTCCTGAAGAAAGCTTCAGTGAGCTGGCTAGAAAACAAGGAACACACCCTGTAGGGCAACCCCCTACTGCACCCAGCCTGCCAGGAGAATTTCCCCTTGCATTAAAGATGGCAAGGAGGAGCCCTATATGGGCACGTTGAAGGCAAAAGCGAGCAAGGAGAAGATCGAGGCACACAATCTCGGTGATGCAGTTCTGCCCCGAGTTACGCAATGCAGATGTGAGTTTCCCCTCTTAGTTACAGAAAGCAGAGTGAAGGAAAAAGCTATTGGCAACAACGTCTGCATTTGCCACCGAATAGCCAACAGAAAGCTAATGGAACGTCAAGTCCAAATAGGAGACCCAGTGCAGGAGTACAGACAGAGAAGCTCCCCTCCCCATGCCGCATGGTGCAGTCCGAAATCTCAGACACAGGTAAGAGAGAAGTGAAGGGAAAGAAAACGTCCAGAGAAAAAGAAACGGAAAAGCGAGAAATCGAAAATTCTTTTGGTTAAAAAAAATTCAATGAAACCAACCGTGTCCTATATGTGATGTTTTCATGGATGGATATTTGCAAACGTTATTTACAAGTTTTTGAGTTTAGATAATTGTAATTTATTTGTTTTTGAGGAGCAGGCACGCAACACAGAGACGGAGACATGGTTTTTCGCATAGTATGTTGATTGGATGGCGTGATTCAGCAGGAAGGGGAAAAAGTAAAAGAAACAGAAAACAAAGAGAGAAAATGAGTCATCGAGACAAGCAAAGAACAGAAGCACTAAAAACTGTACTAAAGAGTCAGGTGCTTATAAAAAAGTTGTTATGTCTAACAATAATCAAACCTGGAAGGAAATACACTGCAATCAACTATTTGCATTTCGTATCGTAATGCAAATTAAGAGGCACTTCACAAATATCATTATCTGTCAATATATATGTGAATATATATATATATATGGGTGTGTTTTTTTAATTCCCTGGCAAAGGTAGAGATGTCAGTTTCAGAATTCGCAGACAGTAAACTTCTCCATGGACATATCAATTTAATTTTGATTGCTGCCTATAGTTTTTCCTACTCTTGTTATCCGGCCAGTTGATATGACAAAACCTGCATCCATTTCTATCCCTGTATGTGGTCTGTGGGAGCCGAGAGCATTTTGATAGTATCATCTAATATGCAGAATGTGTCCTATCAAGTCCCCTGACCTTCCCAGGGGACAATGCATATGAAACTGTACCTAAGAGACAATAACACCGCAAGTAACAGAGCACATGCACACATTAAGAACTGTGCTACAAGATTACGTGACCGGTGAAATATTCTTCCAAACACAAGGAGGACAATGCCCTCCACAACTAGAGTTTTCTTTTTCTGTGATCCATCGTATTTTTTAATTGAGCCACGTCAGCAAAATCTTGGCATCGGTGCTTATTTCAGGACACCAAAGAATGCATGTATCAGATAGAGTTCAGATTAATAAATGAATGCGGATTAATCAATGGCCATTTGGAACATTTTCTAGTAACACGTGAGAATAAAGCCGCTGAAGTTTCTGACCGTTCAAATCAGATTAAATTTTCTGGTCCCGTTTAAAACACTGGAGGTTTCATTGACTGATCTGCCCATGAAACCAGCGGCATCCCTGAACTTTAGAATTAAAAGAAAGTGAGCCCTGAACGTGAGGAACTGACATGCCTGCATGTGCCTAGAGAAATAAAAAGAAAGGATTCAAAGCATTCACAAAAGGGAATTACGTATATCACCACTACGAAGTCAAAGGAAAGCAACATCATCAACACTTCTTTTTCTTTTATCTTTACTCCTTGGCTGTTTTGCCTGTTGCTGAGCCACTTGGAAACAAGGCAGGGGAGAGCTGGTCTCCTTGGTTGAAGAAGAGGGGTTTGGGAGAGGAGAGAGAGTGACCTGCTCTGGGTTATCTCCTCTGAAGATGGCTCAGCTTCACCTTCCTGAAACTTGCCAGTTTCATTCTTTGTGAACGGGGAGCCTTGGGATAGGAACCAAAACTGGTGGTGCCCGTGCTAAGGGTTCACACATTCCAAATTCCAGGGTAGACATGACTAGGAGAACAGGGTGTCCAGGAAAAAGCAGGGGAAGGGGGAAGAAATGACCCTCCAGATCTTTGCTGCATGTTGTTGTTTTGCCGTCTGGAGAGGCACTGCATGAAAGACCAATTGTGCAGCAAGGGAAATAGAACATGTGACCACCAATGGCTGAAAATTTACTGCTCCCTTGGGGAGAGCGCCACTTCAAAAGAGAAGCGTTTCTGCTTGGAAAAACACCCCGTTGCAGCGTTTCTGAAACCACTGTTCCATAGCCATACATGGCTTCTGTCAAGCATTGGAGTTTAGTCATGGGACACAGCAAGGAGGGGCACTGGATGGGTTTTCAAGAACGGCCCTGGAAATGGCCCACTGCTCCAGCAGAACTGCTGTCCCATCATGCATGGAGCATATGAGAAGGTTGAGCTGGAGTGACAAAGTCACTCCTCGGTTTGTGCACCCACCGTTTGAGAGTCCCTTGCCCAAGCACCTGCCCCCAACATACACGCAAACATATTCTGGAGCCTACATTGACGGGGTTCACACAACCGGATAAGCACACTGGCTTTTGAACCCTGCCGGAGTGGTTAGCAACCCCCTGGCTTATAAGCCACCATGGGTTATTGTGCTGTGTGACCCCAGTCAAGGTGGCAGAGCTGACATATAACTCCCAGTCCACTCAGGGTGTCTAATAGGATTCGTTCTGGACAGAAATGCTCAAGGCCTGCCGGAACTGCTAGAAATGATTTCGTATAGACAAAAGAACAAGATTAGGAAAAAGCAAGAAAAATAACGCTTCCCCTTCCCAAAGCACTCCCCCGCCCCCCTCGCTAGGAACAAAGCCGAGGGACAGGGCAAAATGGCTTGGACACACGTGATCTGGAGGGCCACCTGCCCCTGTCCAAGCCTCAGGATCAACATCAAAGGCTCCCCACCAGCAACAGCCATGAGACAAGTGGGAAGCTCAGGAGGAAAACCAGGGACCCGTCCCAGCTTATCAGTCCTACGCATGCTGGAGAAGACAAGTTCCACCAGGCAGGGTGACGGTGAGCCAGAACTCAGGAACTGGCATCCAGCCCTTCGTCATGCTTGGAGCACCTGTTAGGGAGCTTCAGGTTTCAGCGCCATTTTCCCTCTGCAGGGAAGGGCGACATATTACAGCGGCTTAGCCAGGGAGGCCCATGGGTTCTGTAGGACCTGGAGAGCTCAGATGCTCCCATCAATGACTCGGGAGTTGGCACCTCGCAGCCACCTGCCACCTCCTTCTGGGTGGTGCCCAGCCAGTTCCTTGGTGAACCCTTGAGCTGAGGGCAAGAGGGGAGATAGCTGAAATGCAGGTGGAGGAAGACTTCTGCTGAGGCCAGGCAGACATGGCGGAAAGCGCTGTGGGTGTGCTCGTAGCACAGTTCGGGACTCATATCCTCCTCAGCGTAGTCCAGTGGAGCTTCCCTGGGGGAAGGTTGAAGCAGTGTGTGCGACCCTTTGAAGAGGAAGTGGCTCCCATCCATCATGACTTGAATTCCGCAGTTCCGGCAGCAGAAACATCTGGAGCACCATCTGTCTTAGTTTCACGATGTAAGCTTCAGTTCTGAGGCCTGAAGACGCAGACAAGGCGCTCAAACAGGTCCAGTCAACTGCTTGACCTTGGTCCTTCATGGTGCCCAGCTGTAAAGGTCTCCTTGGGAGGAGATGTGGCACCAGCCTCTGTAAAATGGGTAGCCCAGAAGACCATGACTGTAGCCTGGTTCTCAGCAGCCCCTTCCTGGGAATGGCGCTTATTCAGATGCTTGATGTGCAACTCCAGTCACCCAGAGATCCATAAAATAGTAGGGTGGGAAGGCCAAGGAGGCCATCAGCCCAACGCCCTGCTGGTGCAAGTTGCCAGTTACACCACCCCACTCAGATGGCTGTCCAGTGCGTTTCTGGATGCCTCCACTGGGGGAGAGCCCACCCCCTCTCTGGGCGACTGGTTCGACAGTCACACGGCCAACAGTGAGGAAACTTTTCCGGATACCTCACCTGAATCTGGTGTTCTGCAGTTTAAGTTTGTTGCTCCATGTCCTACGCTCAGGGATGAGTGAGAAGAAGTCTTCTCCTCTCTCTTTGTGACAGCCTTTCAGGTGCTTGCGGTCTTCTTGCAGCCTTCTCTTCTCAAGGCGAAACATGCCCAGGTCTCTCAGCCTCCCATCACAGGGTGTAGTTTCCAGAGCCTGGAGCATCCTCGGTGCCCTCCTCTGAACCCTTTCTAGTTTTTCTGTATCTTTTTAAAAACCTGGGTGCCCAGAACTGGACACAGGAGTCCAGGTGAGTTCTGACTAGTGCAGAGCAAAGGGGAACCGGTACTTCTCCTGTTCTGGAAGTGATGCTTCTTGTGCATCCTAAAATCGCGTTTGCCCTTTTGGTGGCTGCAAAACATTGCGAGCTCAGGTTTCTAGGTGAAGCTGTCTCTCCGGGTGCATCCAACTATCTTCAGGGCTGGTTTTGGAGTAGGAAGCATGGTGGGGGCCCCATGGAATGAGCTTTGCTGAAGGAAGCCCAGCGAGACCATGACCCCCTTGATTCTCTGGTTCCCCCTGGTGGCTTCTGGTACCACCACGAACAGGGCATTTTTCCAGAGAATTTGGCCAGCTGTCAATTCCAGAAGGTGGCACTGGAGGATCACTGCTCTAAGACTAAGGAGTTTCACTATGGGGTTTCCCACAGGACTCCATTTTAGATCCCACGATGTTCAGCATTTACTGTCAGAAGGGGGCTGCCTTCAAAAGCAGATCAGAAACTTCAGCTGGGGCAAAACTGGGCAGCAAAAGTGGAAACTGGCTAATATATTATTTGTTTTTCGGCGCCAGGCAAAGACCTTTTTATTTAAGCGGCATTTTAACTGTTAATATTATTGGATTTTATCTGGCCAGGGCGGCTTATTTTATATTGTATTTTTGTATTTTTATTCTACTGTTTATATTTTTTATTTAATATTATAATTATTTTTTAATTTATTGTTGTAAGCCGCCCCGAGGCTTCGGCGAATGGGGCGGCATAAAATGTTTTAATAAAATAAATAAATAAATAAATAAATAAACTCGGCCCCTCTGAGCTTCACAGGTTTCTAGTCCATTACCAGGGTGGTCTTCAATTTCAAAGTTCTAAATGGCCTGGGGCCAGGTTATTTGAAGAATCTCTTTCCGCTTATACCTGCCCAGAATGTAAGATCATTGGCACAGGCTTCCCCCTAGGCACCCTTCCAAATGAAGGAGGCGGGGATGCCTGTTCAGTGGTGGCTACCCAGAGAAGCCCCCGTGGCACCTACATGGAGGTTTTTTCAGCCCAGGGTGAAAACTTGCTCCCTTTATTTAATTTTTCCAGGCTTTTTTTGTTTTCTGTCTAGTTTTTCAATAGGCTTTTAAGCCTTTAATACTGATGCTGGCCTTCAAAATCATTTTTAATCTTGGTTTTATTCTCTTTACAACTTTTAAAGGTTCAATATATTTCAATTGAAAAAGTTCAATCTTTTATATTGTTATTTATTTTATATTGTTATTTTTATATTGTTATTTTTGTACTTTATCTTATGTTGTGAGCCGCCCCGAGGCTTCGGCGAATGGGGCGGCATAGAAATGTTTTAATAATAATAATAATAATAATAATAATAATAATTTTAGCATGTTGGATCTGGAGGTCTCAACTTTTGTGAAATAGTGGTCCCACAGACATCTGGAGTATTCTTCCCAGAGAGATACATAGAACTTTATCACTTCAGAATACACTGAAGATTATTTGTTGCAGCTTTCCGTTTGTGCTTAAGAATCAGCTGCTGACAGTGGTGGGTGGGTGGGTGTGTGTGAGAACGCTTCCTTGTTGTTGCAAAGTCACGTTTTCCTCAGATGGCGAGCTGCCTTGCAAAGGCCGTAAATCCAGAAAGGCAGGCTAAAAGCTCCTCATTAATTAATAACTATTAGGATTACTCCCAGTATTTCCCTTCAGCTTATAGCTGTGTTAAGCTCCACAAGCTGGGCTCACCCTTCCCCGCCCTTTGGGAATCCACATCGTACAATAATTTCTGAACACGCTGCTGGAGAGAGAGCTCAGCCGGATGCATTAAAAAACGAATAGTATTCTGGCCCCGAAGGATAGTGGTTCGCATGAGCCGTACTCACCGCAATCTCCGTTACTAAAATATCAGTAATACTTCCCAAGACAGTGACAAAATCAAAGATGTTCCAGGCATCTCGAAAGTAATTCTAGGAAATAAAACAAACAGCATAAATTCAAAGTGACCTGACACTACCAACTTCAGAGTGGTTTGTTTTTCATGCATATACCTCTGCCATACACACAGAGCTTAATAGGCAGAATGGATTTCTTCCGAACAGGAAAAGCTGTCAGAGCTCCTCTGGGTGTCTATTCTCTGCGATCTGAAATTCAGATCTGAAATTGTCCCAGCCTTGAAGAATGTTTGCATTGCGAATTTCAGTTTGTTCGGATTGGTTTTTTTTAACAGCTTCATGGAAAAGCAACCCTTTTTGTGCAAACATATCTGCATTTTATACACAATTTTATCTAATATATGTTTTTCTTGGGTCATTTTCTTAATAGAATGCACTTCTCTTCCTGAAATTCGGAAAGAAAACAAAGTGAAAGAACGGAGAATCTCAAACTGCACTGGCCTGGCTTCTGCTTTGGGAACACGACAAAGTCATTAAAGAACTCCCAGATCCAGGGAGAAATTCGGATTGGGGGGGGGGGGGCTTTGGAAGCAGCCCTGGAGGTGGCTAGGAAGGGAGAACAACATGGGCGATGAAAAAAGGCAGTTCATACCAGCACACCAAAGGCAATGATCTTCAATACACATTCCAGTGAAAACATAGATGTAAACACTATATTGAGGCATTTCAACATATCCTCATAGGGTCCTGGGGCACCGTAGAACTAAACAGAAAGGAAAGAAAACACATTACCAGATAGGGTGGTATGCAACCTCCACCCCGCCCCCTGCTTGTTAAATTGCAAAGCAATCGCAATCCTTCCTGCACCCACCCTCTCCTTGAGGAACCCCCATGTCTCCGCACATTTCATGCAATCATAGAATCATCGAATAGGAAGGGGCCATGGAGGCCATCCGGTCCACCCCCCTGCTGTTGCAGGACACCACATCACGCCATCCCACTCAGAGGGCTGCCCAGTTTCTTTTTGAGTGTCTCCAGTGTGGGAGAGACCATCACCTCTCTAGGTGGCTGGTTCCACGGCCATATTGCTTTGACAGTTAGGAAACTTTTCCTGATATTTAGCCTGAATCTGGGTTTTCAAAAACTTGACTATATTATTCTGAGCCCTACACTCTGGTACGAGTGAGATGAGGTCTTTTCCTTCCTCTTTATGTAAGCCTTTCAGTTACTTATAATGTGATATCATGTCCCCCCGTCAGTCTCCTCTTCTCCAGGCTGAACATGCCCAGTTCCCTCAGCCTCTCCTCACAGGGCAGCGTTTCCAAGCCCTGGATCACTTTTGCTGCCCTCCCCTGGACCCTTTCTAATTTTTCTGCATCTTTCTTCAATCTTTGTGCCCAGAACTGGACACAGGACTCCAGATGAGGTCCAGAGGAGAAGTACAGGGGAACTACTCCTTCTCGTGATGTGGAAGTCATACTTCTATTAATGCATCCCAAAATAGCATTTGCCCTTTTTGCAGCTGCATCACACGGTTGACTCATGTTTAGCTTGTTATCCCCAGTAACTCCGAGATCTTTTTCTTTCTGAGTTCTGCTGAGCCACGTATCCCCTGGTCTTGCATTGGTGCAGCTCGGTCTCTTTCCTAGGTGGCGGATGTGGCTCTTGTCCCTATCGGATCGCAAACTTGTGCCACTGAGGTGTGGGTGAAGCATGTCCCCCCTTTGGCAACAGGCCTGCAGCCACAGCACCGACCTTCATCATCAGTACAATGGTGTTGAGGGCAATCATGACCATGATGAAATACTCAAACGGAGGAGACACCACGAACTTCCACATCTTGTACTGGAACGACTGCTTGTTTTGAGGCATGTAGCGGGTCAGCGGCTTTGCACTGATGGCAAAATCGATGCAGGCCCTCTGCAAAGAAGGGAACAGAGTGGGGCATTCACAGGAGAAGATGGATGGATCGCTGCAGCGGATCCTTCTCCTCTGTACCCAGAAGAGACGAAGAAAATAGCTAGCTTTGCAATGCACGCCTGCTCAGAACGCCCTTCCTCATGCTTTGTGGCCCACATGGAAAGCGCCCTTGCACCTTTAAATAAAAGCACCATTAAATAAAAGAAACCCTCGGATGGAATATCTACATATTACATGTATAGCTACACATATAATATGGTAGAATTTGGCCCTTGGGTGGCAGGATTCCCCTATGGGCAGCAATTCTATCCTTTTTTATCATTTCTACGCAGACTAAGGAGAGTTTGGCAAGCACATGGTGTTATGAACACACAAAACCTGCACACATTGCCCTGGACAAGCTCCGCGTGATGCCTGAATGTTGCTACCCAGAAGTACTTCCCATTTTGAAAACCGTAATTTCTAGGAGCTGTCCTTACAATGGAGCTCCAAAGCCACCAACAGCCTTGTCATGTCTAATGATGCCGCAAGCCCAGTTTACTGATTAAGGGGCTGATCTAACGGGGAAGCTCTAACCCTGTAACCTCAAGGGACCTCTGCTCTTTTGCGCTCTCAAGTTGTCTCCATCTCATGGCAACCTTGTGAAGGAAAGCCCTTCACGACGGCCCTGCCCAGCTCTTCTAAATCCAAGGCTGTGGCTTCCTTGGTCTTCTCCTTGGCCTTCCTTCTCTTCTTCTCCCTTCAACTTCCCCTAGCGTGATTGTCTTCTCCAGGAAGTCTTGCCCTGGAAGTGCAGACAAGAGTATTTTGCAATCTCAAGAGCAAGTACCTCGTTTTTCTCCAGACTGCATTCAGACATCACTCTGTCGCCCTGCTCTTGGAAGGTGATGATAATCAAAGCCACAAAGATGTTCACAAAGAAGAAGGGGAAAACGACAAAATAGACCACGTAGAAGATCGACATTTCCATCCGGTACCCTGGGCTTGGGCCCCGATTCTCATAGGTTGCATCGACAGAATGCTTCAGAACCCTGTGCGTGAGAAAGGAGGCAGAGAAGGAATACCGGAGAGCAAACACTCTGTGCAGAACGCGAGAAGTTGAATGGCTGAAGGGGCCACTTCGCACCTGCAGTTGCCTGCAGGTGTGAAGTGTTCCTCAACGATCAATGGAGACCCAGTGATGTAGAAGCGAGCGTGAGATAGTTGTGGAATTTAGAACATAAAAGCAGCCCTGTCGAATCAGACTAAAGGCCTGTTTAATCCAGAATTCTGCCGACACAACTGCCACGGGCTGTCCACAATCAGGATGCGAATGTAGAAGCAAACCCTTGCTTGGTTTAAGAGGCATGATCATCATGATCCTGGGGGAATGCACAGCCACGACAATGCGTAGCCATTGATAGACTTCAATATTGCAGGGTTAAAATTTCAGAACTTACTAAGTTTGCAACAGCTTCCCTATGCAGGAAAACAAGAGGTTCGACCAAAAAGCCTACAGAGGAGAAATCTGCCGAGAATGGTGCCACCAAGTTTGGAGGTTGCAAGGAGAATTTGGTTTTCTGCACAACATTTTGCCAAGAGTTAGTAAAAGAAAACTGAGGGGAAGGTGATCCTTCCCAATTGGCAAAGAATTACAGGTGGACCAGCTTGAGCTAACTTATGAAATGTGGAGGTCCAAAAATCCTTTTTGGAATCTAGAGGAAGGTTGAGAGGAAAGAAAAATCAGAATGAGGGATGAAAAACAGAGAGCTACTTGGGAGAAGATGAACACATGGAAAAATGAAACTGTCTGGCTGCAAAATATTGCTGGAAAGAAGTTAAAAAATAACTTGAATAACTGACTGGTTTAGAACTAGTGGGATTCATGCACACAGGCTATTTCCTACTCTTCTGCTCTTATGGTTTGATTGTATTATAATTATAACATAATAAATTTTAAATAATTTTAGCAAAGTGTGGTACCATTTCTTGCTGGATTAGCCATGCTTAAAAGCCAATCCACACTCCGTGTCCCTCAGAAAGAGTATTTCTAAGAGACACAGATAATGTTACGGCTAATTGGGAGAAGCAACCAAGGATGATAAAGATTTCTACCTGGTGGCAGAGGACAGATACCTGGAAGGGAAAGGTAAGCAGGAGTCATTTTGGCTCGGTCTGCCTTCCAGGCTTGGTCATCCAGAGATGACCTACTAAGAAGCTATTGAGACTTCAACCTATGTTGTCCTGGTCATTTTTCTCCCACTTTTTTCTCCCATTTTTCTCCAAGAACAAAGGTTTCCTAACTAAATGGTTTTCTTATGCTAACGCTGGCCAAGCTACGGCACAAAAAACAGCAATAACAGCACCACCACTGTCAAAATCAGAATACTAGTCATTAGAGAACTGTGTCTTAATAAAAAGAAGTTGATTCTTATCTTGCTCCTCCCTTCTCAACTGAAATAACCAGACCACGTTTTCAGGGTGTGCCTTCCTGTTCCGGAGCATCCAATGCTTCTTAACTGATCCACCATCTTAAGCTTTACTCACTAAACTTTCCCAGAGACTTTGAAGCTGATTCTCAGCAACTGCTTGTCTTATCTCTGGTTCCTTGGCTTTGCCATTTGAGCTTCAGATTCTGGCCCCACCTCTTTGTCTGATTTTGATCCTACAACTTTTGAAAGCTCTTTTACAGGGAGGAGCAGATCCGGTCCCTACCATCTCCCACCATTCGTTAGCATAGCACAACTTTGAAATAGGTTACTTCATTTTTAGGCTGCAAAGCTAGCAGTGAACAGCATTTTGAAGTTCTGTAACATTCCCCCCTCCTGTCTCAAGGTGACTTTAAAAAAAGTAGGTTACATAAGAGCTACATGTTCCGAAGTAGCATGATGGATAGGTCAGAGGAGAGTGGACTATTGTGTTATCAACAAATATCCAGGGAATCCTGCTACAGAGACTGAGTCATAAAAACAACTCTGTACTGCCTGATGCTTCAGATTTGCTCAGTAACCGTGAGGAGTAAATGCTAGAGATTAGTCCACAAGAGAACATCTCTGTCACATCCTTCCTGTGCTAACAGCATCACGCTCATCAGGAGTGGGGAATCTGGGCTTCCAGATGTTGTTGGACTCCAACTTTCATCAGCCAGCATGGAAAGAAGATGCAACCCCACAACCTCTGGAGTGCTACAGCTTCTGGGTCTCTGCTGACAAACGCATGCGAACTCTTCTAGGGTGAGGGCCAGGGTTAACATCAGATGGATTACTGATCTGAGGAACTATGAAAATAAATTCACAGTAAGCCGAAGACTGGAATGCATGTGCTCAAAAACTAGTAATCTCCTAAAAAAAACCCAGAGGTGGATTTAGTATAGAAGGTGACTTACTGGTAGATCTGTGGGTAACTTGTAGCAGGTAGGCAAAGGTTTCTCACCCCCCAGTAGCACCAAGAAAATGATTATTTCAGCCTAAATGAGGCTGCTGAAATGAAAGCTTGGAGTAAACAGGTCTGGGACTGCATTTCATTTTAGTATCTTTTTTTTTCTTTCAAAACATAGAAAATGCATCTTCACACCAAAGGTAATTTTGGGCTGATGGACATGTGGGGGGGGTGCACACATATGTGCATGTGCCAAACTAGTGTGCGTTCAATCAGTTTTGTCACTGGATACAAATCCCAAGACTCCAAGTATGCTCAGAACTATACCTTGCACTTAATTCTGTTACATCTTTTACACCTGACTCTGCTGGATAGATCCGGAGGTTGTAGTAAAAAGAGCTGACAGGCCTAAAATGCCCCATTGCTGTCCTAATCCCATCTGCCACACCCAACAAGGTCCTCCTGTCCTCCATCTTCCTCCCAAACCAGACAACCTCTGTGCCCTGTAACTGACACGCAATGCAAACCCAGCCACGCTTCATGGCATCTTTGTAACGCCCCCCGTTGTCCGCCTTTGCAAGACTAGAAGATTAAAAGGGCTCTTCCCAGGGAAACTAGAGCCAGAGAAACTTACGTTGGCCAGCCCTCTCCGGTGGAGACGGTGAACAGCGTCAACAAAGCCCACAGGACGTTGTCGTAGTGGAATTCATACTTCTTCCATTGCCTGGGCTGAGCTTCCACTTCGTCCTTCTCATAAGCCAGATACTGGCCCCTACAAGAAGCAGGACATGGAATTCAAGCAGGTCAAACACCAAGGAGATTCGGCAATAGGGCATGACGTTGAGGTCCCTCATCCAGGGGGTGGTGACCAGACTGCTGATGTCCTCATTCAAGAGACACTGAGGGGAATGCTGGAGGCTGCCTCCTGCAAGGAGAGTTGAGGCTCTCCTCCTTGCTCCTCCAATCACAACACAAGGGGGGGGGTTGAGTTTGACTTATTCTTTCACTAAGGGCGTAACAAAACGTGGCGATTTCTTCACCAACAAGATGGAAAGACCTTGAGGTTTGTTCTATTTCTGCACCAGCTTGGAAGCTTGTTTAAAACAGCACCTGGTATGAATATTCATACATATTTTTGTGAGAATTCCCCGATACAGATGTCAGTATGCAGTTTTGCATCATCTGCGTGATTTTACAAGCCTCTCTTCCTTTTATATTGCACCAAGTTCTCTTCGTGAACCATTCCCTCAAACATTACTCTTTGCACATTTCTGAGTAGAGAACACCATGGCAAAATCGATCGAGGCTCCCCTTTCAGAGGGTAACTGAATTCTGAGTCAGTTCAGTTCAAAAAGATCTAAAACAGTAAGAGAAGGTTCAAGTGGGAGAGGTTGCAAAGTGGACCCATTTCAGCCCTTATCCTAGATTACAGCCTGCAGCTCTGGGACTTCTGTCCCGCCACAGACCTCCAGGTTTGGGCAAGGCTCGTGAGTACGCATCTCCAGCCCCACCCTAACCTAAAGTTTCTCCCCGAGAGGAGTGGTTGTGAGAAAACGGTGGAGAGGCAAGCACCAGCTTGTTCGTGCACAGGTTTCCCTGTGCAGCTTGGCACCTGCAGTCTTTCTCCAGGTCCTTGGACTCATCCGTGCAGTAGAAGAATCGCCCCTTGAACAGCTGCACGGCGATGACGGCAAAGATGAACATGAAGAGCATGTACACGATGAGGATGTTGAGGACGTTCTTCAGGGAGTTCACCACGCAGTCGAAGACCGCCTGCGTGAGGGGGAGAAGGAGAGAGAAGATACATCAAGAGGTGGCCGACGGGTTGCTCTGGATTCATCCTGGATCTGAAAAGGCACTTTCTCCCATGCAAACCTACTCACAGGACTGGCAAGGCTTTCTTGGGAAGGCTGACAGCTGGCCTCAGCTCCCCCACAGAAAAATGCGCATCCTCACACCCGAGGGCCTTGTGGGAAATGTGATGGGTGGCTGGACCACGCCGCTCAGTTCTGCTTGAGAAGGGGGGTAGAGTTCCTTTCTGCCATGATGAGGCTGACATGAGGTTCTTTGCTGCAAGGCAGTATGCCTGAGCTGATGGGATCACTGAGTGCTGAATGATGGGGAGAGAAAGCCGCAGCAAGCCCGGCAGCCTGTTGGGAGTATTGTGGGTTGGCCCACTGCCAACAGAGGGTTGCTTTGGGCACCCATCCTCTCGGGGAGAAGGCGTGCTTGCTTTCAGAAAGCCCCTCCCCAAAGGGGTGGGGCCCAGGCATGTTCAGAAGAAGCGTTCCTGGAAGGAAACACTCGATTGTGTTCAACAAACTGCTCTGCGCATGCTCAGAGAGCCACCCTGGGTGGCGTGTATTTGGGAGCAAGGAGGAACATTTTGCAAGGAACACATTCTGTGGTGCTGGACTGCTCCGGGGAGGAACCTTGGCTCAAGACAGCAGCTCCTTCCCAGGGTGGCTTAGCATAATGGGCAACCCTTTCCTATGCAGTGGGGTGGGGTGGGGTGGGGTGGGGGGACACAAGGATAACCGCCAGAGCAAGGATGGGGAACATCAGGCCCTCCAGATGTTCTTGGTCTCCCACTCTCAAGAACCCAGGACAGCATGAACATGGGTCAGATGGGACATGGATGGGAGCTACAGTTCAACTCCACCTCGCCCTGAGACAGACAGCAATCAGAGGCATTATAGTAAATCAGAGGCATTATAGTATTAACAATACTAATATAGTATAGTAAATAAGGTGGACCGTAAGCCAATGTTCCTGCATCGCATACATGCTGCTTTGGCTAGGAGAGGAGGACTATGTTCTTACCTTCAGCTTTGGCAGGCGCTTGATGGTCTTCAGAGGCCGAAGGACCCTCAGCACTCGCAAGGACTTGATCGTGTTGATATCTTTCCCTTTGTTGCCTCTGCAAGAGAGAGCACAAGGCGACAAAGGAAGGCCTTTGGTTCTTGCAGGACTCCTCCAAAAGCCCCCACTGCCTGGCATGCCCACCCCACTGAAGAACTAGTCTCCCTTGCCCAGTGGCACTTGCCCAGGTCCCCTCCTATCAGCCTTCCCCAAACTCGGCCTCTCCCAATCTGCTGAACTGCAGTACCCATAATCCTGCCCAGTGGCTACGCATCATCATCATCATCATCATCACCACCACCACCACCACCACCACATGATGGGAGATGGAATTCGAGAACAACAGGAGGTGATCCCAGGCTGGAGAAGGCCTTAGATGCAACAGGCTGACACAGCAAAATGCAGACTACTCTTCTTTTCTACACGGATCATGTGGAAAAGAAGCAGAGAGGCACGAAATACATTCATAGTCCTGGGGGGAGCCCTCAGCCACCGCCGCCGCCACCCCGCTATTCCAGCCCTCTCTGGATTTCCAGCTTCTATCGTTAAAACACACACACAACAAAAGAAAAGAGTCGGTTCTTTTCCTATCAAGAAATACATGCAAACAGAAATCCGTCCCACTGCGCTTGCCTTCTATTGTTCTGGCCAACGAATGCATGGGCACCAGAATGACGGGCAAGCACCCGGACAATGGGCACGTCTTCACGAATGTGTGAAATTTAGTTCTGTTCGTTTCAAAGCTTGGAATAAATTTCATCACTGAAATGTAGACAGTGCGTCACCGGCTTCGGGATTTGTGCTACGGTTTCACGTGGAGCTGAAATGGCCTCTTCCGTCATGCACACGTGCACACCGAGCCCATGGAGTCTTTCACAGCCTTGGTTTGCCGTACATGCCGAGACTTTGGGTAACACATGAAAGGGATAATTTTGACAGGAAGCACATTTGCAGTAGCTTTGGGCCGACTCCGCAAAGTGATGTGGAAGGGATCTGACCCACCCCGACAGAGCAAGACCGTCCCTCTTAATTTTGATGCAAGACCTGCTACCTGTTCACTAAGCGAACATGTTTAAGGGTTTAGCACTAATGTTCAAAGCCGTTCTCCCGGTCGTTCAACAGAGACCCATGGATTTCTGCAACGCGCTCTACATGAGGCTGCCCTTGAAGACAGTCCGGATACTTCAGATGGTGCAAAACAGAGCAGCCAGGTTGCTGACGGGGACTGGGAGTTATTCTCCCATAACCCCAGTCCCTCTACCAGCTTCACTGGCTCCCCATCGAAGTCCGGGTTCAATTCAAGGTGTTGGCAATCACCTATAAAGCCCTTAATGGCTGGGGACCTGGAAACCTAAAGGAACGCCTTCTTCCCTATTTGCCCTCCCACCCCCTGAGATCGGGAGCAGAGGCCCTCCTCCGGGAGCCCTCCAGGAGAGACATCAGGAGGCAAAGTACCCGGAGGAGGGCTTACTCTGCAGTGGCGCCCCGTCTATGGAATGCGCTCCCCAGAGAGGTCCACCTGGCGCCGTCGTTATTTGTTTTTCGGCGCCAGGCTAAGACCTTTTTATTCAAACAGTATTTTAACAACGTTTAATATTTATAGGTTTTAATTGTGCACCTGGGGTGTTTCCGGGTTTTAACTGTATTTGTATTATATTTATTTATTTGTGTGAGCCGTCCCGAGGCTATATAGCAAGGGGACGGCATACAAAAACTTTAAATAAATAAATAAATAAATAAATAAATAAATAAATAAATAATGACCCGACTGGGGTCCACCAGAAGGAGGGCCTCCGATGCGGTGACCCCATTTCTACGGAAATTCCTGCCTCTGACAGGCAGGTACCAGCTCCTGCTGAAACCATCCTCATCCTGGGAAGTCTTTCTTGCTGAGCCACCAGCTGTAAAGTGTTCAAGTTTTTAACGCATGGCTTCATGCACTTGTTTTGATTTGCACCACTGCAGAATCCACCTGGATGTGAAGTAGTATGCAAATACTGTAAATAAATATACAATATGTATCTCAATAACAATGATCTCATGAGGGCTCTTTTCTATGAGACCATAAAGTCCAAGGTTGGAAATGACCTAATTAGACCACCAGTTACATCTCCTGGTGGACGGAAATGGGTGGGAGGAAAGATAAGACCCAGAAGTGGCCGTTCCCTTTAACCCTCCTTTTCTGGATACCTTTTGGTGAGCTTTATGTACTCTGAAAAGTCCATTGCAAAGAAAAAGATCCCCCCTTGGCAGAGAGAGGGAGAGAGGGAGAGACTGCAGAGAAGCATTCCCCAACTGATACCTTCAAGATAGGTTGAGCTACACTTCCAGTCACCTCAAACTACCATGCAATGGTAGGAGTTGTGATCCAGACACCGGAAGGGCACAGGGGAAGGCCGGAAGAGCTGCATATTATGCAGCCAGTAGAGAAAAAGGTCTCTCCCATTCCGGCACTCAGTTTAACGTTAATTTGGCCTCCTCTCCAGACTGCATGCCGTGCAAACCATGGTGAGACGTGTAAAGCCACGGGGATTACATGCCTGCAGTGAGAAGCTGAGCTTAACTTCCAGGCTGTTCAGGCAGAAGTGAAGTTTTGCAGGGGTGTGATTCTGGCAGAAGGCTCAAATGTGACATGCCGTTTGTCATCCTCTTTGGTTAACCTCCAAAGCAAAGGGTGAAGTTTGCTTCTGTATTGACCTGAAAAATGGGAACATCTTTCGTTCTATGTCTATTTTAAAGAGATCTGCCGAGAGCCGAGAATGGCCCAGGAGAGCATAAATCCGCAGATGGAGAGTAAGGCATGCTCTTGTCTCTCCCTCCCTCTCTCTCTTTGAATAAGCACCAGAGAGTTTTGTTTTGTTTTTGAAACAGCAATGTTTGTGTTTAAGCCGATGGATTCTGGTTGGACACTCGTAACAATGTGATATATTCTGGGCAAAGGGAGAGGGATTCCTTTCGGCATAGCTCCCTCAAGTTCACCAGCTGTGAACCCCAGTTGTTAGACAAGCTGGGTCTGAAAATACGCTGTCCATGCCTTGCTGGCTCACTTTTAGTATTGGTTAGACCAGCAGAACAGAGAGACAGGGCCTTCTTGGTGGGGGCCCTTGCCATATGGGATTGCCTCTCCAAAATGTGTGGTGGTCCCTCTCCAAGTTGTGGGATTTTAGGCAGGTTTGCAGACTCACCTGCTTTGAATATTTGGCTTTCTTAAAAAAAATTCACATGCCCTGGTGCTGTTTTAGGGGTAATTATAACCACGGCTCTGGGATGTTTTCACCTGGATAAATTATACTTTATTGTTGGCTTTCTTTCTGTATTTGACATTCACATATTAGAATATTATATCTTGTACTGTAAGATTATATACAACAATATTAGAGTATTATATTTTTCATATTAGAGAATGGCTTGGGACCAGGATACCTGAAGGAGCATCTCCTTCCGTATATGCCCTCATGCCACTTAAGATCGGCGAGGGAGGCCCTGCTCCGAGAAACCTCCCTGGAGGAAGTAAAAATGGCATCTACTCAGAGGAGGGCCTTCTCTGCAGTGGTGCCCAGATTGTGGAATGCACTCCCCGGAGAGGTTTGCCTGGCACCGAGCTTATACTCTTTTAAGTGCCAGGTCAAAACCTTTTTATTTAACTGGTATTTTAAAAACTAGTATTAATTGTAACAGTCGCATTTTAGTGTTTTTACCGCTGGATGGTTTTAATTTATGTAATTTTATTGCTTGTTTTAATGTTTTGACTGTGAGCCGTCCTGAGATGCCTTGCATGGGGGACGGCATACAAAAGAGCTAAATAAAATAAATAATAAATAGAGAATATGACTGCATTTTTTAAAAAAAATAAACATTTGGTCTGCTCGGCTGGGCGTATGTCATCCCAGAAAGTAGCTTGTGAATATTTATTTATTTATTTAAAACATTTCTATGCTGCCCCATTCGCCGAAGCCTCGGGGTGGCTCACAACATAAATATCTAAATAGGACCACATTTTTAAAAAAGTGAGTTAAGGCAACACAAAAACGGGCAATTGTCTGGGAAGTTATAGAAAGGACTGCTTGGAGAAGCCATCTCCATCTTCATCTCCATCTCTCTCTCAAAAAGAGCACTGAATCATGGCATTAGATGTTCTGGTAGAAGCAGAAAGAAGCAGCCCAATCTCAGGGCGTTTGGCTGATCTCCTGGGGAAGCCCTCCTTCCTGACTTCACTAAATACTGTTGGGGTGAGAAGGATCCCCACCTTTTCAGGCTCTCTTCCAGCCCTTTTGGACTCCTCAGAGCCCCCATTCCCCTCAAGGGCATCTGAGAACCGGACGGTTCATGGCATGGCTGCCTTCCCAGCTGGATTACCACCAGGCGCTTGGCCTTGTGGCCAAACAGAAGCTGCATCCGGCACAGAACAGGGCAGCCAAGAAACTGTGGGACGCTGGTGCTAACCGCTGCCACGGAGCTCCTGGGCAAGGTTCAGAAAGCAAGCGAGGAGCCTGGAACCGCTGAACGACGTGGGCCGTCAGTCGTGCAGTGAACACCTCTTCCCAGAGACACCTGCGCAAGACTCCTTTGCCAAGGGGTCCCTTCCCTGCATCCCCCTTTTTGGAAGTGGGCACTAGACAGAGAAGCAAGAGAAGCAGCACCCTGGTGATGAAACACCAATTTTTTCCCAGGCACTGTCATTAGCCTTGTTGCAGTGTGGGTCTGGGACTCAGGCGACCTGGGTTCGAGTCCCCGCTCAGCCATGAAGCCAAGTGGGTGACTTTGGGCCAGTCCCAGACTCTCAGCCCAACATACCTCACAGGGTTGTTGTGGTGGGGATAAAACTGAGAGAGCAGGAGGAGGAGAATGATATAAGCCCCTTTGAGGATTTTAGAAAGAGAAAAACAGGATATAAATCTAATAAACAAAACAAAAAAATAAATAAACGTTGGGGTCTCAGCAAATGGCATTCCAGCTCATCAATTTGCTTCATTATTAGTGCTGATTTATGTAGTATTATTACTTTTTAGTGGTGAAGATTTTACTGGATTTCTGTTATTTTATAATTGTTTTATCGATGGGTTGTACCCCGCCCTGTAATCTATTGATATAGGATGGTTTCAGAATAGTTAAGTAAACAAATGCCAGAGCAGGCCCTATTAATTTTGGGGTGATGCCCCCTAACCCTATTCCAACAATAGCTAATTCACAGTGATAGCTCAAAATTAGGAGCAGGGGAACCCGCTAAGTCAGTTTTTATGCAGTTTTTCCAATTTCCACTTTCAAGTTCCCTCACCCCCTTAGCAACAACTTGTGCATTTTTAAGGGATCTGTGAAAAGAAGGATGTCATTTTGGGGCACAATTTCCCAACACACCTAATTTTTTGTGCACTTTTCCAAATGTAGGCATTTTACTCCCCAAATTGTGGATTTGTCTACGCATTGTGCAGACACTTTTTTCTGTTAATATGTTTTTGGTTCATTAAAAACAAGCTTGATTGTGATGTTGCAAAGTATGTGGATCCTGGAAAACAGCTGTGATCCAGTTTCCATATACTGGATTCATATTTAATCATTTTGTATTATGTAAGTTTGTAGATTGGGGGGGAGTATTGTTATGACTTTAGGTTACAACAATAAATATTTTTTGGTGAGATGTGTGCATAGGTCAGGGATCAGGGAATTGGGGACACTAAAACTGAAAGGGGAACTGGGCAAAATTCTCACATAACTTGCTCAATCGACAGAACGTGCTGTTGGCTGGCTTCTAGCCTGGGGTTTTTCCTCTCCAAAATTTCTCCAGGACTTGAGTGCATGCATTAAGTGCACTCCTCTCCCCCCCTCCCCCATGCAAGCCAGCCTTATCCCGAATTGATCCCAGATGGCTCACCCACAATTTGGTACTGCAGCTGGAGCAGCAGCATGGAAGAACGAATAGGCTCTGCTCTCACACAACATCAAAGCTGTGTTTGTGGAGAAGCCCAGGGCACATCTCTGACAGGGGTAAAGGAGTCAAGATGTCGATAGGAAAAATTCCCTGGCAGAAATGTCACTATTGAAAGCGTCGACTTCACGCTCGGTTTGCTTCATGAACCAGAATGTACCCACAAGGCAAGGAGGTCTGGATCAACGCTCCAGTTGCACTCAATTTCCCAGCATGAAAAGAAACATGGTGACATTTCTTTCTGATAGGTAATTTACCTAGCCCAGGAGTTTTCAGACTTCCTATGTTGACCTGCTTGCAGAAGATTCCTGACCCACCTGTCAGGGATTTCTTCTGTGCTGCAAAAAATTCTGGGTCATATTTTGGATCAGGCTTCCCTGAGCTCATGTGAACTGAGAGCACACCCTAAAGGTGGACCCACAATCCACAACAAGCCATCCACCGGAGGGGAAAGCCAGCTATGTGTCTCTGGTTGTAACCAACAGACTTGCGAGCTGCAGCTTAAGGTCAGCATGATGCCCGAACACAACCAGCAATTCCCCGCGTGTGATACAAGAGAAAAGCAGGTGGGCTGTCTTTGATAAATCCATCCGTCATGACTGAAGAGTCCTGATGACCTCGCAGAAGGTCTCCAGGGTCCACAGGACACAGTCCAAATGGCTCTTTCCCTTGACCAGTTTCTAGAGCAAAGAGGTGTTTTCTCAAACAGTGTTGAGATAAAAAGAGCTGCATGGAGCTGCTCTGCAGGCATGGCTTTGGGCCTTGGCGGGAGACCCAGTGAAGCAAATGTGGGCAAAATGAGACCCATGAGTTCAGAAGGGGCAAGGCATGATGGGTAATGACACAGGCAAGGACAGTACAATGGAATGAGCGTGGCACAGATCACTGGGACGCTGGCTGTGGGCACGTGGCAGGCAAGAGCAAGGCCACAAAGTACAACAAGAATGAATTACCCCATGAAACTCCTACAGAGAAGATCCCAGTGCGAGGAAGACAAAGAAAGAGCACAGTGTCAGTGGCAAGAAAGCAGTGTGCATCGAACCCCAAGCAACCCCAGAGCGAGACACGTATCACAGACGCCAGCGAAACCCAACCTCCTGCCCCCCGTTGTCGCGAAGCAAAGAGGAGTACAGCGACCGTGGACATGCGTACCCACCATTGAAGGGACAGGGTGAAGCGAGGACTTGCAAGAGAGCCCGTGGACTGGGAAGGCCTGGGTAAGAGTGACATTCCCTGGCTGAGCCAGCCAAATGGGCGGGCACTGACCTACCTCACCGCATCATCGTGAAGGGCCGGCGGGGGAAGCCCAACCTTATGGGCTGCTTAAAGGAAAGGTGCAGCAGAAATAAGGATCGCTGGAGCACCCTACTTCTGCTCCGTGTCAGCTTCAGCGGTGCCTGTTCCTAAGAAGCCTGACCCAGCCTGTTCCTGCGTCTATGACACACACTCTGTCTTTTTCATCTCAACGGATCAGAATCTCTCAACAAATTGAATCTCTCTCCTTCCCATCAGTCCATTTGAGCTAACTCTGTTTTGATTAGGCCCCTATGTCCTCCTGGGAAAATCCAGATGAAGCTTGGCAGAAAAGGGTTGCTCAATTGTGCCTTTGTGTTATAAAATCAAACCTGCACCCCTTTCTCAGAAAGCACCTGATTTCTAAGTCAGGTTACTGTTTGGCATTTACTGTCAGTTTAAGAAGTGAGAACTGGTTGCTTGCCTAGAGGCTTCCAGGGCTGTTGTTCTGCTGATCAGTAAGGGCTGATAAGGCTGCCAGGTGAACAGCACTGCAATCGCCCTCATCTGCATGCCAAGACTCACAATAATCCCATGATCATTATGTTAATCTCCTGCAATCAAATGCCATTGCATTGAGCCCCGTCTGCAGA
Source organism: Varanus komodoensis (assembly GCF_004798865.1). Lineage (NCBI taxonomy): Eukaryota > Metazoa > Chordata > Lepidosauria > Squamata > Varanidae > Varanus > Varanus komodoensis. Next base: position 4,714,499 of record NW_025335873.1, on the reverse strand, counting down.
CCTCTCACCTTCTTCTGACTGTGCTCCCCTTATTTCATCAACTGCCCAGCTGCTGGGCCCATGTGACACTCTGTGTATGCTCTAAAAGCCTGTAGTTGGTGGGGAGACCACTACCCAGGAGCATGCCATGTGAAGTAACTGCAGGGGAGCTGATGATCTCACCAATAAAAATGCTAGGGTTCAGGGCGATTCAGTCTTCCCCGCGACTCCTGGCAATTCATTCTCGCCATTTAATAAAGCGACTCTGACAGTCCCTAACAAAAGCAAAGGATGAGCTGTGTGAGTGAGAGATTGCTGGTCTGTTGGGGTTGCCTTATGGGCCCATCTTGGTACGCAAAAGCCAACAGGAGAGGAACCACGGCTTTTGGACACTTGCAGTTCCTTGGAGGGAGAACTCTGAATACACAGAACGTAATTCCTGCCCTCAGCACGTGTTGTTGGATGGGTTGGGGAGGCCGCTCAGTCCCCATCACTGCGGGGAGTCCAAGGGATGAAGCAAAGCAGGGCCTCCTCAGCACTGGCACCCACATTCTGAAATACTCTTCATCAAGTGGGGGTGGCTTTGCCTCAATTTGCCTGGTCCACATTTTACTAGCATTGCACCAGCGTTTCCCCTTTTGCTTTATTAGCAGTGAGTGGCCACTACAATAAATAGAATTGGAGTTCCACTGATTATTCATTTTGTCTACAGATTATACATTCATTTTATTGTATAGTTATTTCTTCCATTTTGCTGTTGCTTGCTTTTGTGTTGTTGTTACCCTCCCTGAGCTGTTTATGAAGGACTAAAAGAACTAAAAAAAAAAAAATCACAATTACAAAAAGTGAACAGATAGGTTAGGGGGTTAAACATGTTAAGCTGGCACATTCGAGGTAGTTACAGACTGTGAAAAAGAATTCCCCCTATTCTTCCCATCATTTAAACTGAGATAAGCAGCTAGGATTCCAAAATATTTGCTCTGAAGATCTCCACGGTACAAAACCCACTGCTGATATAGCAGTGGCTTGGTCCAGCTGTACCCATCTTGGTCCAGCTGTACCCAAGATATTCTTATAATGCAATGCAGAGCAAGGCTTCTCTTTGGAAAATTAATTGCACTTGAGCGACAGAAGTCTATGGAGAAGCAAACATGGGAAGGCACAGAATAAGCAAGGAGGGAGAGGTGCCCACAGCCACAAATTCTGACAACATATGCAATGACAAACCACAGGTCTGGCAAAACTCTAATGACCAATGTTATGTCAGTGGTCTAGTTCCCAGGTGCCACAGCCGCTGAGAAAATACACATAAACAACTGCACCATCTAGAATAAATAAGACTGGGGGAGTAAACTTGGTGGATTTCATGGGGTCAGCCTGATCCACAGTCTCTCCTTGGGGCCAATTCATGAGGTGGCAATAAGATTTATTTACCCCGAAAGTAGAGCCACTGAAAAGCAATGGGCACTTAAGTGTGCATAAACTGAAGTCCCACTTCTTAAATTTCTGCTCCAGATTAGATCTCCAATCTCTGCTCTAATTAGATCTGAAGCCAGCTTGTAAAAGTGAATAAAAATAACACGTCATGTCATGAAGCCCAAAAGGAAAATGAAGCATGGTCACCTTTTACATCCACCGTGGGAGAATCTTTGATGACCCCGACAAGAACGCAGAAAGGTCTGTCTCACCCCGACAGCCTCAAGCTGCAAATCTCTGACAAACCATCTGTCTTGCGAGGATTGTGGTGCTTTATAGATTTCCACAGGCCTCCGAATAGCACAAGGTGTCTTCCGAGATTTGTGCTCGCTTGGAGAGGCCGCATTCTCACATCCCTACCGATCCACTGAGCTTATGGGGTGCCCTTCAATGGCTCACTGCCTCTCCGCAGAGCATCTCACAGACTCAGATACACGACTTTATATGCCAAACTGTGCCACAGTGTGTGCCAGAGGAGGAAAGGGAGAAGATGCTTCTTCCCGTGCTCCTTCTCTCATCATACTACAACTCTGGGAAGCTGCAGGGGAGAAGAGTTCGGACAGAAAAAAGGAGGGGATTCACACAGCTCCTAATTAAACTGTGGAATTCGCTTCCGCAAAAGACTCGTTGCAGCCAGCTTGGATGGCTTTAAAAGGGGATTAGCCAAGCTCTAAGGAGATCTGTGGCTAACAATCACATGGCTATAAATGAGCTCTGGAATCAGCGGAGCTCTTCTTTTGTTCTGAGACAATATGCTAATAGGTTGCACCGACCCTGATAATGTTGGCTGTTGTTGGAAGCAGAAACGTCTCCCCAAGCCCAGATGGGCAGCAAAGGTTATAAACCAGCTTTCCCCATCCTGGTGCCTCCCAGACATGTTTCAACTGCAACACTCAGAATTCCCAGTCAGTGGCCCTGCAGGATGGGAATTCTGGAAGTTGCGGTCCAAATACCAGGTTGGGGAAGGCTGCTAAAAAGGGTTCCTTCTTTGAGGGTTCTGTTTGCCCGAGGAAGAGGAATCTTCTTGGTTCCACTGCCTTTCTGTGGAACGGGGAGTGCACCACAGAGCACGGGTCTTGGGGGCAGGACTGCAGCTCAGTCTCTGGCATCTTCAGGTAGGTCTTGGGAAAGCCGTCTGAGACCTCTAGGTGTGTTGCCAAGCAGGGTAGACAACTGGCCAAGATGAGCTGCCTCAATATAAAGCTGCTTCCTACATTATTTGGAAGGACTGTATTTCAAGCGGCAGGGCACACGTGTTGCATGCAAAAGACCTGAAGTTCCTTCTCTGGGCAACCCCCGGAAAGAATCTGGGAAGCTTCTCTGGTCAGCGTGGACAAAAGGCAAGCAAGGTGAGGTCCCCATTGTCTCGGACTGCAGCTGCCATAAAGCTCAGCCACCATGGCCCATGAGCATGCTTGAGGGATGTGCCACCAAACATCTGGAGGACCACTGATTCCCCACTCCTGGTATGAATATGACTCCACACGAGGCTTCTTCCTTCCTGTCCTGGCTCTGTTCCTCAGAGTGAAATTTCTGGCTCATCGGCCGGCTCTTTTCTGACAGCCGCCTGTGCCTCGGCACTGACAGGGAATCATGCTGTGTGGATGGGATTATCAGGCTGTCTGCCATCCAGGCTCTGAATAGGCACACGATGTGCGAAACTTCAGCAAGGAAGCTTTGTCATGTCCTGTCAGATGGTGCCTAAACCAGATTCCAAGCCGTGTCCATGAGTCAGCGGGGAGAAGGGCTGCCTCCCAGCCTCCTCCTCTCCAGACGGCAGGCCAAGGGCACGTCACACCCCTGTCCCACAACAGTGTAGTGCAAGAGCAACCTGCTTTGATGGAGAGGCTCAACCCTCTCCTCACCAGACCTGGTGTTGTGGAGGCGGAGATAAGCCTGTCCCCCATTCCATCCTCCAGCATCCTTGGAAGGCCACATGGAAAGCATCTAACCATCAAGGCAGGCTCTTGTGAAGAAAAGCCTGGATGAGCAATGCAAAGATGGGGGAAAGGCAGGGACTGCTAAGAAATAAAAAGCTGCCACCAAGCAGAGTGCCAGGGAACCATCTGGAAAACCTTGGAGACACCAGTGGTAGGCTGTGTGGTCACAAACGATGGAACAGATTCTCAGAAGACACAAGGTCAAAGGATGCAGAATCCACTTGATTCTAAGTGTATTCTAATGACACAAATTGTTGCTGCTTTGAAAAGCTAAAGCACTGTGAAAGAAACACCACAGGAGACAACAGGATGGCGTTCAATGTGGATCAGTGCAAGGTCTTGCACTTGGGGCACAGGAATAGGTGTCATAAGTACAGGTTAGGGGACAAGAGGATGGAGAGCAGCACTTGTGAAAGGGACCTCGGGGTACTGGTTGACTGCAGGCTAAACGTAAGTGAGCAGTGTGATGTGGTGGTCAAGAGGGCAAACGCCACCCTTGGTTGCACAGCCAGAAGTGTGGCTTCTAGATCGAGAGAGGTATTACTACCACTCTACATGACTCTGGTGTGCCTGCAACTGGAGTACTGTGCTCAGTTTTGGGCCCCTCATTACAGAAAGGATATAGCCAGGTTAGAGTCAGTGCAGCGTAGGGCCACAAGGTTGGTGGCCGGTTTGCAGGGGAAGCCGTATGAGGCATGACTGAGGGAACTGGGTCTCTTCAGCCTGGAGAAGAGGAGACTCAGACGGGATCTGTGGGCGACATGCAGGTATGTGAGGGGGTGTCACACGGAGGTGGGTAGAGACCTGTTCTCCCCTGCAGAGGAAGGCAGGGTGTGCTCCAGTGGAGCCAAGCTCAGGGAGCCAAGGTTCCATTTAGATGCCAGGAAGGACTTCCTCACAGTCAGGACCCCGAGGGTGTGGAGTGGGCCTTCCACAGGAGGTTGTTGAGGCCCCATTGGTGAGGGTGTTCAAAGATAGGCTGGACTTGGACGTGGTGGGCATGTTGTGAGCGGAGCCAGCTGGAGCTGGGGGTCAGACTAGATGGCCTGGGAGACCCCTTCTCACTCACTCTGTTTCTGTTAACACCAAAGCATTCCACGCCATCATCAAAGGACCCTGCCTTGGATTATCTGCTGACATCTGCAATCTTCACGAGCAATTCCAAGTATTCTACCTGTTGCTTGTAAACCATCCCAAGATGCCAGTAGATGGACAGTCTATAAAAGTTTTAAATAAAACAAATACATATCCTATACCCCCACACACAAGTATGTTCTGTAATGTCGGAAGAACAGGGCTTCCGACTCACATTCCTGTATTGGACACAAAGCGCTTGCTCTGAGTGTGCCGCGCTCCCCACCATTTCCTTGCCTTTCTCAGGGACAGGTTGGATCCAGCCTTGGTCATGCTTTGAGCAGGCAACTGAAAGCCATGGGATCTAAGTTGGTCCTTGTCCTGCCCTTCTGTCAGTGCGCGGCAGAGAATTCTGATGTAGATCTCTTGCATGCCAGTTCCTCAAAAGTAGGACAAGCATTTCCTTGTTCAAGTCCCCTTCCAGCTAGACCCCTTCACCGGTCTGGAGAGCATGTCCCTTGGAGAAGGCTCCCAGACATCTCAGACCACAGATAAGGCCCAGGGGGCTTCAACAATCCGGTAAGCTGCTTCAAGAGGAATCACATGGACATCTTGTTAACTTATATGCAGCTTTGGTTGCCTTTAGCTCCCTGCTGAAAAAACAGCCTCCTGGGAGGCATTTCAGCCTATGGGCAAATCTGCAGAAAAGCTGCAGTCGATGGTCAGAGACATGGGAGTAGGGCTGGGAAAGGACTCGGCCACCTCGGGGCCCAGCAGGGTCGTTTTGTAGTGACACCAGAGGTTCTGCACCCCTGTAGTTGCAAAAGAGAATTGTCACCAGCAGGACCCACTTGGAGTGATTTGAGGTCCTATCTTCCTCCTGCCTTTACCCGACTGCTGTCTGATGCCCTCAGCTTCTCCCAAGAAACTCAAGGAAGGATGGTAGAGGGCAATCATGACCAAATCCAAGTCATCTCAGTGGCTGCACACGACTGTTGTTTTCACATACCATCAAGTCATCTAAGAGTCATGGTGACTCTCTCAAATGCCCTGTCCTGGCCAGCCCTGCTCAGCTCTTGCAAACTCAAGACTGTGGCTCCTTTATGGAACAGGGCCATCTCCTGTTTGGTCTTGGTGGTGCCGGTCATCTTCTTCATTGTCTTCGTCGTCTTCTTCATCCTTTGACTTTCCCTAGCATGATGATCTTCTCCAGGGAGTCTTGCCTTCCCACAGTGTGCTCAGCTTTGTCATTGTTGCTTCTAGGACAAGTTCTTGCTTGTTTGGATCTGGGGGCAAAGCATGATGAAGGCTAGACCTAACCTCCTTCTTGAGACAGCGTGGAGCAGCAAGGCAGAGCGTGTGTGAAGAATGCAACTTTGGGGATGTGGCTACAGAGAATTTAGCTTCACACGTCCTATCAAGGAGTAGAGAGTAATGTCTAGATCGAGTCATAGCCTCAACCAGAATCCTTGTGTCCCCAGATACACACCCGGCCTAGGACATCTGCCCCAAGTTACCCTTGCCAGACAAATAACAAAACATCTATTTAGTGTTTGCCTGCCCAAAAGAACAACTCTGTGGGAGTGGAACTTGCCATAAATATGAGAGAGAATGTCCATAAATAAAACCTCCAAGCAGCAAGCAACAGAAAACATAGATTGGATTAAAAAGACACCTCTTATTAGCTTTGCTTCAGTGGACCCAACATAAACCATTTCACTTCTTTCTAAGCAGGAGGAGAAAGAAGCAGGGTCAAAGTAAGGAACTGGGCACCAAGGTACTGGTGCCTTGCCTTGGTCTGCTTAATGGGGTGTCTCAGGCTCAGCAGCACCAACCTTCACGTCAGGAAGGTGGTAATGCAGCTTGTCCTCTCAGCTGGAACAGGTGGTTTGGGGAGCCAATGACTGCCTCGCCCCTCCACCAACCAGCCTTGTATAACTGCTGCCTGAAGTCTGGTTCTCGAGTCTAAACAAGGTGTTAGCAAAGGCACTCTCCAATTTGCTTTGCTCTGTCACTGACCCCAGTGGCTTATGTGCATCCAATGCACGGACCGAGGTGTGAAGAGAGATGGAGCATCACAGAGGGGGAAGGAAGGAAGCTTGAGCACAAGCCATCAGCTCCCGCCTTCTCTGCCCTGCCATGCCCCTTTCCCTGCTCTCCGAGGTCGATTTCCAACCTCGGAGCTGCGGCCTGTATGGCTGTTTCTGTGCCAGCTGGGAGGCGGGTGAACAGGGGCTCTGCATTTGTACTCTTGGCTCTGAGGTTGTAGGATCTTTGGTTTGACACCCCCAATACCCCTATGAACACCCCGAGAATGTCAGGAAACCCTAAGACTGCATTGTAAACCCATTGGCCAGATCCTTGTCTCAAATATTGTCCAGAGCTGAATCTTGCTAGCCACCTGGCCAGAAAGGCTTTTGAGCTGCCAGCTCATCTGGGTCAGCCCAGTCAGTCTGGTGGCCACCAATCCAAGACTGAAATCTGAATGTTTTACCCAGCTATGCATTTCAGCTGACTGGTGTCAGGGTGGATGTTGCAAAAGCTCAGCCTGTTTTGAGGCAAGGCGTCCTTAGCAGAGTTCAGCAACTTCCAGGTTACAGAAAACGGCCAGAAATTCTCTGCATCTCACAACACACGTGCACCAAAAACCAACCAGACGGGCACACTCCTGAGTGACTGAATGTACACCTGAACTAGCAACGCCAAAGCATCCTTCTGGGAATGCAACGGGGAGCATGAGCAGAGTTTCCACTTCCCCGGGACAGGAAATCAGAACCCGAAAAGCGAAGCTACTTACGAAAAAGCGAACGCCACAAGTGCCCCACTGACCACAATAAAGTCCAGGATGTTCCAGAGGTCGCGGAAATAGGAGCCCGGATGAAGCAGCAAGCCCAGGTCAATCATCTTGGGAGAACATGCAGAAGAACAAACTCTCTGTGAAACCTGCTGGAAGGAACAGCTGGAGGCTTTCAGGGGTCGAGAAGGGCTGGGGGCAGTGCTCCTTCTTGGCGTTCTGGTCTAAAACGGAACGGATCTTCCAAGAGAGACTTCGCTACAGCCATCAGCAACTCCTTCCTGCACGTATAGAACCTAGCAAGCCCGGGGTGGTTTTGCATTTTTTCTGAAAGGTCACCACCGCATCATTCTGCCTTGTCCTAACTCTTTGAGAGAGATGGGCAACCTGGACATTTTGGCCCCTCTCCCTTTCTCCCACTTTCCAGCTTTTTCCCACATTGGACTCTTTTCACCCCAGTTTGCATCTTTAAAAAGCCAGCCCTAATGTTTCTATGCATGAGAATGTGCATTGGTCCCCACGTGCACACCTTCTACACAATATTTGCCTAATATGCAAATTCTGAGCAAGCAATTTGACTAAATATTTTGCCCTTGTCTTAGTTGCACTAATATACAATCTTCTCTATGTGCCTTTTCGACTGAGGACTCACATCAGCCCTTTGCAAAAGTGCGACTGTCGAAGTAGATTGGCTAGGAGGCATGAACTCGTCCCATTCGCGTTTGCATATGATCTGCATCATTCCCTGACCCCATCCCTATTCAGCGTTGGGTGTCTGCAATCATGACTAACATCTCTAAACTGTGTATTATTGTTGTTATTACCATAAATTCATGTCCCACCTCCTTTCTTCTCGAGAGGAACTCAAGGCATAACTCGAGTTTTCCTCACAGCAAGAACCCTGTGAGGCAGGTTGGGCTGAGAGTCTGTGGCTGACCCAAAGTGTCCCAGGGAATTTCCTGACCAACTGGGCACTCAAGCCTGTATCTTAGAGAGCAGTTCACACAATGCTTTATAATCATTAAATGCACTTGCATAATTTGAGACACTGACAGGATTAGTCCTGCATCCTGCAGGCAGGACAAGCTTCACTGTTCCTTGATCAGGTTTAAATTTTCCCTTAAACATGTGCCTGAACTCTTAAACAACCGTAAAAACATGGATTTTTGAGGGACATGGCTCAAACCCCCCTTTCTGAACATCCACCATGTGCCAAAGATGCAAGCAATGTCTGTTAAATGGCATCATTCCTACATTTAAAGATAAATTGTGGCATCTTAAATTCCTCAGATTTACCTTGGAACAGGTGAAACCTACACATGTCTACTTCTCTGAGCCCAGGAGTATTTTCCCACAGATAACCAAAGCTCTCTGGATGGTTCATGACATTTTAAGTCACCCATCCAGATTTCAACCAGGCCCAACCCTGCTTAGCTTCCAAAATTAGGCAGGATCAGGCACTTCAGGCTACATGGAAGCTCCCTGAACTTTACCCATCTCTGAGTCTCTTTCATACAGCTATCTTGATGGGGAAGGATTCTTCTCCCTGACCGTTTTTAGCAATGAGGTGAGCACCCAAACATAATCCAACAACAGGAGGTAACATTAGAGCAAACAATATTGTCATTCTGACATCCTGGAGAACGGCTACCAGTCCGTGTTGACAATCCTAGGCTAGATGCTTCAAGCACCTGACTTCGCCTCTTTGCACACTCTTATCTTGACAATGAAGAGAGATTCTTACCTTTATCACCATCTCAAATGTAAAGACACCTGTAAATATATAATCCAGGTACTTGAGGGCCTAGAATCAGAATGAGAAGTTTCAAAGGAGGCAGTGCAAGTGTCATCTCCACAAAAGCAGTAACAAAAATATAGAGCAGAGACAAGATTGTTGTCTGCTACAAAGTCACACAGTCATTGTATGGGTCCAAATGGGCTTCTCCTAACTCTCCTTAATTAAGAGCAGAACCATGCTCTATTCAGAGAATTCTAGGACCTTTCAAGGATAAAACCAGGAGCTCACAGCTCTGTGCATGGTTGCCCCATGTGTTGGATGACCAGATTCACACTCTGGAGCTTCTGCCTATGCTTCCAAGGCTGAATTTAATTTTGGAGAAGTTCTTGGAGGCCTTGCAGCAGTGGTAGGATGGGGTGAAAGCAAAAAAGGCGGAGCCAAAAGTGAAAGGGGTGGAGTCAAAATACCAGCATGCCGGAAGGACAGGCCACTTACCTGGGCATGGGTGAACTCACACATATGGGTTGTGTACCTGCACAGAACAGTCCTTTGGGAGAGTCTAGAGCTGAGCAATGCTTAGGCAAGTGTCTCGCCCACCCCTCCTTGCATTTCCGGGTCTGCCTTTCCTTACTTCTGATCTGCTGCAGTGGAGGACATCTCCACTGGGTCATCAAAGCAGGGGAGGAGGGTGGATTCTGTCAGTTCACAGATAACCACTGCAGTTGCAGGCAGCAGACCTGTTCTCCGTCACAGTCTTTGTGACTCACTCATATTGCATAAGAGGAAAAACTTACTGGAGGGTGGAGCTGCGATGCCCAGACTGCAGAGAGAACCACCCTGCTGAAAACTGCATCAGTCTTTGATTTTGCAGCATGTGAAGCTTGAATAGAGAGCTAATGAGAAATGGCCATGACTGGCACCATTTCTCGGAGAATCGCTGGTGATGCCTACCTTCTAAGCTGTAAGATGGAGCGTGCCTGGTTTCCTTTCATGGTGAGAGCGGGAGGAACCGGTGGCTGGAGAGGAGAAGCAGAGTTGCCCCCCGTAGCCATACACACCACAGTGTTATTAGGATGCCATGGAGGGCCTTGCCCTCCCCTCTGTTTTGCAACCCAAGGGATTAAAGGGAAGTGGGGGAAGGCACAGGAGGAGGAGGAGGAAGGCCCTGGCCAAAGAGGCGAGACTGTGCTCCTCCGCAGAACATGCTGCATGTCGAGCTGAGGCTCCTAACATGAAGCCACGTGGCCTGTCTGATTGCGTCTGAACCGGCAAGGACCCCATTCATCCCTGACCTGCAGAGTGGGTCTGCTAGCAATGAATGGGTATAAAGTGGGCTGGGGATCAGTCCCAGATGGAGCCCTCGGCTCCTCAGGAGGGTGTGCGTTGACCTTTGGACCCGGTCATCCCTGAACTGGGAATGGACTCTTCCCACCACAGGGGCAGTTCTTGAAGAAGGCTTTGGAAGCCAAGTGCCCCTGTGAGGCAGAAAGAGGGGTGGGAGAAAACACTCAGAGAAAGAAAGGAGAAGAAATAAATAGAACTTGGCCAGTGCTCCAGGTGGGAGGTTGAGGAATGTCTGCAGAAAGAGACTGCAAGGCACAAGAATATTTCGAATGCCGCCAGTCACAGAAGAAAAGAAATGGAAAGGAAGGAGTTGCGCCCACACAAGCGAGGAGGGAAGCTGGTACGACTTTCACCTAAACTCAGGACCACTCTAGAACATTTAGGAGGGCTGTTTTGAGCAAGTGCATGACCCAAATGTGCAAGTCACAAAGACCACGAAGCAGAAAGTAAGGCTGTTACGGTGAGTGGCAGAGTCAGCTTTCTATATCTGATGGCTGGGAAGATTTACCAAACTAGGCCCCCACCAAACAAGCAGCGGCTGAGAAAAAGGGGGTGATGTCAGAGGGAGAGAAAAACAACATTTGGGGAACCCCGAAGTACTAGATCAACTTCTCCGGAGGGTCAAACTTGGTTATGGGTTCTTATTTCCCACTGCTCCTTTCATCCCATCTCTGCATCAGTTCACGAACTTGTTTTGGTCTACATGAATGCTTGCATAGATTTTTGTACACATGTTTGCATGTTCATTTCTGCATTTTCCCCAACAGTGTGCACTTCCTTGGACATTGTGTTTTGATATGCATCATTTCAGAACATCAAAAACATTTGGGGAAGTGCAGCCTTCTGTGTTTTGTTGCACCCCTGTTTGTGTTTAAGTCTGAGAAGTGAACCGAGATGCAAAACGAAGGAATCGTTCACCCATCCCCAAGTTTGGACCCTCATCTCTGATCTTTGCTTGAAGGTCTCTAGTGGAACCTGCCCAAGGTTCAGCTCAGGCAAATATATTTTCTAGGTTCAAAGAATGGTCCACACACTCTTCAGGCCATGAGGAGGCAGCGTGGAGGAACATCTGCATTAATCTGCATCGGAGGAGGATTCCAATGCAAGGATCACACTAGCCAGGTTGCCTCAGCAACAGGGATGAGTTCTCTTTTCATCCCACACCCAAACAACCACATATTGCAGGCATAATGTCCATGAACAGCCTCATGCATGCACAAAAAAATGTAGGGGAGATTTTCAATAGGGATTTCTCACAAGGGTTTCCCGTTCCCTGGAACGAAGTTCAGAAGCAACATTTGGACTCGTAGAAACATAGAAACAGAGCGAGTCACAAGGGGCCTGCCAGGCCATCTAGTCTGACCCCTGGCTCCAGCCGGCTCTGCTCATGACATGCCCACCATGTGCATGAGCATGGGCAGAGTGCGATTCCTCACCTCGTTCCTTGGCGATTCGGCTTGGACGGGATCTTCGGCCGCGAGGGCAATGCTGCTGAGCGCGATGACAATGAGGATGACCATCTCAAAGTAACGCAGGTTCACAATGTAGTGGCACAAGCGCCGGATTCTACAAGAGTCGAGCAAAAACCAGCGACACACACATGCAAAGACAGAAGGAGCAGCTCCTCTTGCTATGCACTACTGCATAAGAGACACGACACGGAAATCTCGACATGGAGGGATCTCGTTGGCTAGCCATGCCAGAAAGAAAAGTACAGGGAGGGAAGGGGGTCAGTGCTTCGTGTCCACGGGGAGCTGCCGGGACCCCATCACCCCAAAACGGGCCACCACTGATATTTGCTCCAACCCTCTTTTCTGCCCCGGCAGCCCACCGAAATCCACACATAGCAGCTGACTGCCATTGTACTTCCCCATAATGGCCCTGACGGTGTCTCTTCGGGGCATTATGGGTAAATGGCCTGCCAGCCAGACCCACCCTCATTGCGTTGCCCAAGGGTGGCTTGTCATTACGAAGGATAGGAGGGGATACCAAGGGGCACCCAAGCCTGGACACCCCAATTTCTGGAGCTGGCCCTAGAACAACGAATCTGGCAAAGAAAGAAAGAGAGGAATTTTGTGTGCATATTTGTTTCCTCCGTTAGTAGAGGAAATATATAGTATTTAGTGGAAATTAGTAGAATGCATTTTTTGCATGCAGAAGGTCCAGATTCATTCCCGGATAACTGCAGCAACATGTATCTAATTGCAAATGGAAGAGACTCCTTGCCAGTTGGAATAAAGCTGGACTGGACCAATGAATAGTCCGGCCTGATCTAAGGTGGCTTCCCATGACCTTGAATATCTGAGGTGCAGTTTTGCAGAAAAAAACTATTCAGTATGATCAAGGAGCTGGAACACTTTCCCTAAAGGGGAATGCTACACTGTTTGAGTCTGTATAGAAACATAGAAACAGAGCTAGTCAGAAGGGGCTTCCCAGGCCATCTAGTCTGACCCCCGACTTACAGCCTGGGGAGGGGGCCAGTAACATGGGGGAGATGTCGCTGCTAGTATGTGCTGTCTAGTTGTCGCCGATTTATGGTGACCCCAGGAACGAACATCCTCCAAAATATCCTCTCTGTGACATCCCTGCTTAGCTGTTCTAAATCCAAGGCCATGGCTTCCTTGATGGAGTCCACCCATCTCAGATTCGGTGGCGGGGGGGAGCTGTATAAAAATATGCATGGTGCTGAGAAAGGGCAGGGGATGGCAGACTGGGACCCAGCAGGATTGTCCCACGAGGTGGAGAGGAGGAGAGGGAAATAAAAGGAGGAATACAAGGAAAACCATCTTCAGGCAGCCCACAATTGAACTATGGAATTCTCTACCACGAGAGAGAGGAAGGGCTGCATGTTTGGATGGCTTTAAACGGGGGTGGCACAAACTCATGGGGCACAAGACTAGACTGGCTGCTAGTCCTGGTGGCTGTGCGTTGCCTCCAGGGTCAGAGGCAGCATGCTTGTGTGAACCATGCGCATGCTTGGGAACACGAGCGGAAGGGCGCACTTGCCTTCATGTTATTTTTCTGGGTTGTCTGCAGACCTCTGGACTGCATCTTTTGAGGCTCTGATCTGGTGTGGTTGTTACGTTCTCGTGGTAGATAGAATTTCAACAAACAAAACCCAGCCATGGATCACTGGGTAGAGAGCAGGTGGGACAACTTACGGGTTGGTAGGACTTAAAATGAACATGGAGCTGTAAGGCAGAATTGGCTTGGGTCCGTGGTTTGCCAGGTCGTCATCGGCATCCATCTCTTTCTTCTCTTCTGCTTTCGTTTCGAATTCCGTGTTGTTCACTAGCACGTTGACAAGAGCAAAGAGACCCAGGTTGAGTAATGCTTTTAACAGCCAGTTAACCAGCCAATTTCCACCAAGGGATGGGTCAATTTACCCATGTTCTTCCTGTGTTATTGATATTACTCCTTGAGCTATGCAAGACACCAGACAGAACTATAAGAAATTGACAGAGCAAGGTTCTGGATTTCTTCTTTAACTGAGTCACAACTGCACAAATATAAACTTGTGCCAGCACATCATGACTCTTCAGAAGTGGAGCTAAGGCAGTAAATGACAGGAGACCCCTTTGCTTGAGGCCGTAGAGTAGGAACATGTGGGCCTCCGAGTGCTGGTAGACTAGAACTCCTGCATTCCTACCACAGGCCCCCACCCCAAAGCTGCTGCCAGTCAGAGCAGGCACTCCTGGGCCAGATGGACACGTGGCCCACAAGGTAACTTTCCACATTGGGAACACTCACTTGGGATGACAGCAGCTTCTCCGAGAGGGGCTGTGACTGTGACTGGGATGTTCACAACAGCAGCTTTATCCAGAGATGGCTGGCCCATGCGGGTGACATTCTTCTGGTTGTCAGCATCTTCCGGCTGCTCAGGCACCCTTGGCAGGCAGGTGCTGGGCAGGGTGTGCAGCGGGGCGACGGTCACACTGCCACCAGCCTCTGAATCACATGGCGCTTCCCTGAGGTGCAAGAACAAAGACCATCATGGGATGGGGAACTTGAGGGGCTGCTGTCCTTCCAAAGCCTGCACTGTCAAGCCATCTCCACCTCACAGCCACCCTACAAATGAAAGTCCTCGCACATGTCCTACCCATGACAGCCCCGCTCACCTCTCGCAAATTCAAGGCTCCCTTGATGGAGTCACCTCATATTTGATCTTCTCTTCCTTCCTCTGCAGGATGGTCTTCTCCCAGGCAGGCAGTCTTGCCTTCTTAGGAGGTGCCCAAAGTAGGGCAGCCTCATTTTTGTAATGTTCGCTTCTAGGGAAAGCTCCGGCTTGATTTGATCTAGGACCAGCTACTCAGTTTGAATAAACCAGGCAAAACGTAGATCCAGATCTACCACTAAATACCTGGATAACCCAAATTAGCTTGGCAGTGACTTCTGACTCTTTATGGTTTGTGCGTGCAGGTAGAACATACCTTCAGACTTTCACTGCTTGTATTCATGAGGAATGGGGAGCAGCCTGATTTTTTTTTTTTTTTTACTGTACCTGTTGTTTAACATTTCTATTGTACTGATGTTTTTAATGAGTTTTAGAAAAGCCTCCCTTTCCCATAAGCTGATTAAGAGATTCAGAACGGATAAGAGGGAGTATTTCTTCACACAATGCATAGTTCATGACAAGGAGCTGTGATAGACACCAATTTGGGTGGCTCTAAAAGGCAACTTTCCCAAAGGCAAAATCCACGCTAGGCACAATTAGGACCAGAACAGAAAACAGAACTGTCAAAATCTAACCTCCCTCATGCAAATCTTTGGTGTGAACACACTTGGAATATTATGTTCAGCTCTGGTCGCCTTATCTGGAAAGGGACATTATTGGGTTGGGAAAAGTAAAGAGCAAGGCAACAAAAATGATCAGAGGAATGGAGCAATTCTTCTGTGAGGAGCAGCTAGGAAAGTTGGGAGTGTTTGGCTTAGAAAAATGGGGAGCAAGGGGAGGCATGATGGAGGCACTTAAAATCATGCACAGTGTGGAGAAAGTAGAGAGGGAGACATTTTTCCTCCCTCTCATAACACTGGAAGCCAGGTCCATCCCATGCAGCTGATGAGTGGGGGGTTTAGGACAGATCAAGGATCTGCACGCAATGTATAATTAAGCCATAAAATGCACTGCCATGGGAAGTGGAGTTGCCACCAATCTGGGTGGCTTTCAAAGAGGTTTGGACAGATTCATGGAGGAGGAGGCGGCTCTCCGTGGCTACTAGCCCTGCTGGCCATGGGCTGCCTCCTTGACCGGAGGTGGCCTGCCTGCATGCGCCAGCTGCTGAGGAGCTGGGCAGGAGGAGGCCTTGCACCCGTCCTTCTGGAGGGATCCCGGTTTGCCACCGTGTGCACGGAGAGCCGGACTGGATGGAGCTTGGGTCTGATCCTGTGGGGCTCTTCCTGTGTTCTATTCCAACGTTATCGTGGAGCAAAAGTTTGCAAGCTAGGAAAGGAGGGCATCTCCTGATGGATCAGGCCAGTAGAGAAGCAGGAGGTCTCCTGGGAATTCTTACTCAGGGCTTTGTAAACCGGTGTCCAAAACCGGTCAGTGCAGTTCCTTCAGCAAAACTGCACTACGTTGGCAATAATTTGCTCCTTAGTCATAGCACTGACTGCAAACATCTAAACTTCTCTGTGTTTTAAGATAAACTGTATGGGCCTTACTCACTGGTCAAAAACACTGGCAGGCACTAGAGATAGGTCTACTCTGTGGTGGCCCCCACTCTATGGAACCTCCTTCCAAACTATTGGTTTGCTGCATGACTGCTTTTAGGAGAGCTTTAAAAACACACCCCTTTTGTCAAAAACGGGCAATCCTATTTGCTGCTGTTTCATATGTTAACACCATTGTCAGACTGTACTTTATTGTACTTAATTCAAATTGGCTTCAAATAATTTACATGTAAGAATCTGTTGATACTTAATTTGATCCTAAGCTATCTTAGAATGACAACACCTTTGAAAGGCAGCTGAGAGATCTCTCTATTGAGCAAAAACAAGAGCAGAAATAAATACGCCAGTGTGCATGTAGGGGGAGGACACCTCAGGAATATTATATCCCCCCCCCCAATATTTCATTTGCCCTTCCCTTCCCTTGGAGCAGAGAGACATTTAGAAAAGGTAGGCAGATACCGTGACAGGCAGCAAGGGGCATTGTGCTACCTCTTCCTGCTTTCCACACTTAGTACCTCCGCCGGTTCCATGCCGTCTCCTTGCCCTACTTCTCTAAGGGGATCCACGCCCAACTCCAGAGCCGCCTGGCTCCCAAGAGTGGGCTTGGCTGCTCAGCCTGCCTCCGCTGCACCGGCCCCGCTCAACCCAGCACCATCTCCCGGGCAGGGTTCCCCACCCAGCGGGCTCACCTTGGCTGGTGGTTCCTCAGCTCCTTCTCGCCAAGGTCGCCCTCCTTCTCCCCGTTCTCTTTATCCAGTGACTCGTATGTGGAGAGGGCCTTGTGCCGTATCTTGTGCCGTCTGTGCGGTTCTTCTCCCCCTTCTCCCTTGGAGCCTGGCTCGCCCTCCCGGTTCCCAGGCCTGGACCCTCCTCGGTGCCGAGAACGGCGCTCCGTCTTGGCCCCGTTCACATTCCCGTTGCCTTCTTTGGCCTGCCGCTCAGCCGAGTGGCGGTGACTGCGGTGCCGCCGATGTTCCCTCTCGGCTCCCTCCTCCACCGATCCGTGGCGGTGGTGGCGTCTACCGCCCTCCTGGCTTCGGTTGCGCTCGCTCTTCCCCTCCTTTCCGCCACCATCGCCCTCCTTGCTGCGGCTCCTGTGGGGCCGAGGACGCTCTTCCTTGTGGTTTGGGCCAGACTCTCCGTTCTCCTCCTTGGGCACATGGCTCTTCTCCTGCTCCCCTGCCTTGTCCTTCTCTCGATGCCGGTGGTGCTTGCGCGCACCCTCGGCACTCTCCTCCGGAAGAGCCTTCGCTTGCTCTGGGGCTTCTTGCACGTCGACGGGGCTCAATTTATTGACGTTGTTGTTGCGACCATCGCTCCTCGGTTCGACAACCAGGGGCCGATCCAGGTGGGTCTTCATGTCTGGACGGATGTGGAAGTTGTTAGCGTAGCGCATCCTCTCCTCCGGGTCCAGTTCATTGTACAGGGCTTCGCAGCTGGTCCGGAAGTTGTGCATCCGTATCTGGCTGGTCCTTTGCTCCCAGACGGATTTAGACTTGGAGGCGTTCTGCTGTTTGCTGCAGAAGAAAGGAAGGGGGTGGGAGAGAGGAGGGGTCATGGGAAGGGGTGGGGGAGAAGACAGGAGGAAAAGGAGCATCAGCAGAGAGAGGTAATTACTGTCATAACTGGATCAAACAGTGATGTGAGCACGGTTTCAGCAAAATGATCATGGGCAAGATGGTGGAATGGTTGCTTGGATACACTAAAGCAGGAAAAGCCAGCAGGAAAACCACAGCATTTCTTGGTCCCTTCCCAGGGACTTCTGGAATCAGTTTATGTGAGGAACCAAAACTATCGCCAGAACATGGTCCCTACTTCACCATGAAAGGTGACAGCTGCAAAAGGCCTTACCTTGCCCCACTACCACCTGCTGACAACCTTGCCCTATTGTAGCATCCCAACAACTGTATCCCAGCACTGCAATCCAACTCCTTGTTCTCTTTTGTGTCACTGATCATGGGAACGATAAGGTGGAACAAGCCACCTTGATGTGAATAAATCCAATCTGAACCAAGATAGAGAACGTCATCCCCTACAATCCAGCACCAAACTTCTTGACCTGAATCTCCGCCTCATGTCCCCTTGCTCCTAAAGGATCAAGGCCCTGAGTAAAGAGCTTCTAGTATGTAGACTTATATACCTGGAAGGTGTGGATACAGACTTTTAGTTGCTGCCTGGCTAGTGCTTGTGGACATCTATGTTCTAACCAGGGTGTTGTTGCGCCTTAATGCCATCAGATTCTTTGGGATGGGGGGCTTTTGAAGTCTAGGAAAGGGTTAGTCATTTTCAAAGGCATGCTTTTGGCCTGCTACTTTTATTTCAGGGTAACTGCCACATGAAGGACAAAGGTGGCTTCCGGGTGTTGAGTACTAGTACATACCACCACGAAGTAAGTTTTTGTGTTGCATGCCATGTTCCCAAGCCATGAAAAAAGCACTGACATTTATTTTAAACAAACATTTGCAGGCTGTGAAAGCAGGCTTCTTATAGACGAGGCTCCCTGGTTTCATCAGCTTAGATCAAATTCCCCAAGTGGGTAAGAGAAAAACAAAGCCAAGAATGCTCCAGCCCAAGCCCGTGATCAAGAACCAGAGTTACAGAAGGTCCATGAAAGCAGCAGAAAAGGAAAGCACAAAGACCAACAACGAATGAAGGTGTGCGTTAACTCTTCCGGCCTGAGCAAGCAGACCCCTTTCAACAATTTGGTTTTTTTAAAAGGTTACCTCTACGCAAAAGTTTAACTGATGCTTAATTCTTCGGTTTGTTCTACAACTTTGGTCTGCAAAGCATAGTTCTGCTTGTACGATGGGAATTCTTTTCCTCCACAGAGTCACTTTGGGGGATGCACTGGGGGGGGGGTGTCATGATTTGATCCACCCCATGGGTCTGTTCTTTGTCAATTTTAGGGTTATTGTAATCAGATCTCCAGGTCAGAGGATCAAACATTCCAAAGCAAGACCTTTACACCTTGGCTGCCAAACGAGATTATGCAGACCCACCTCTACAAGGAGGGAATTTCACAAAGAGGCAATCACAAATGACACAGCTTTCTTGCCAGTGACCCCCTGCTCCAGGTCTTACTTTTCAGGCAGGGTTACACAAGAGAAACCAGGCCTTTAGTCCCTTAAAATATAAGCTTTTGGGAACAAGACCTATGATGAATGACCTCCTGCCATTCTAAATGTGCTAACTTTCGAGATGCCATGAGATTGCCTTGTGGGGTGGGGAAAGGCTGTTTTTGCAGTAACAGGCTAATGAGCTCAGTCCTCTGGGAATATAATGTGTGTGGTGAGTCCTGGCTTTCTGTACATCTGATTACTGTCTTAAGCTGCAGTCTGATGCATGGTCAGTCGTGCTTGCTAAAATGGAGGGAGGGAGGAAAACTCCTCCAAGCAACCCGGAAATGCTGGAGGATGTAGGCTGCCTATTCTCCTGATCATGCATCAAACTGTGCTTTCAATGGTTTTTTCCACATATATTAAAGAGAACAGATTAGCCTTTCAAAAGGCAATTAACTCAAAGGGTCAAAGAGATCTCCTGTATGTTTTGATTTGGGACAACTATAAAAAGAACCCATAGCTTCTAAAAAGAATACTTGGGGCTTTAATGCAACAGCATCTTTCTGATATTGACAAGCTCCCTGTCCTTTCTTTGCATTCTCTGTGAGAACAGGAATTTTGGAATTTGCATGATTTGTAAACACCCCAAATCACATCAGCGGTATTGCGGGAGTACCTGCAACAGCTTGTGAGATTAGAATTTGATTCTGTGGGAAATTTCAATCATTTAAGGTAGGTATAATAAACAATCATTTTATTATCATCATCAAAACATCTACCAATTGGGGATAAATTGATTTATCAATTTGGGTTCCTCTCCCTTTCTCACTTTCCCAGCCTGGAACTTAGTTTGTCCTGAATTTGGATTCCCCATCCAACAATCTTAAATTAAGTTCATCCTGAAGGTTGGTTGGTTGTTTAAAAAAATATGCATGAAAGTTCATGCATATTTTTTGGTAATTATTCTCATCCATGCAATTTTTGCTAATATACTTACGTTTATGTAAGTGATTTCTTTTATATGAAGCACATTTTTGTATGAATCCAGGTAACTCCATTGCAAAGCTCAGAAAAGGATGAATTTTGAAGGATACATACATATCCTGAGTTCATACACTGTTTTGAAAGGGCAGAATTAGGAAAGTGCTCATGAAACTGTGAACCACATGAATTTCCCCCTTCTTTTTGGCTCACAGCATGACCGAATTGTGTATTTCGTATTCACAAAATTCATATTCAAGTATCTATTGGAAATATGAATGTTGTTCTTTTTTAAAATCACAAATCAATGCAAAAACAGGACAGAATAGATTTATGAGGGAGCCATCCAGTGAAACTGACAAGGCTAGAAAGACATTGACGCGTCCATTCCTATCTACAAATTTTAGCAGGCCCAATGTCTATGATCATATCTAGGCTGTTCCTTTTTAAAACAGTGCATATATTTACATTACTCATGTATGGTGTGAGATGGTTGGGAGAGTGATAGTAGAAAGGAAAATGAAGAGAGAGTTCTGAAAGCTCCAGCCAACAATATATGCTCTAGTTCTGAATTTTTAGAAACACTCTCTCTGAAACCTGAACTGCGATGGGATGGACAGAAGGAAAGGAACTGAAAACACGTGGCAAAGTGCCCAGGAGTATTGGTACATCCAGGGCTTGAGAGCATTGATAAAAAAAATAAGGAAGAAAGAAAAGTGCTTAATCCATTGCTTCCACTTCAGGAACAAGGTGAGTTGATTTGAAATGCCAAAACTTCAGGCAAAACTTGAATGTGGAGAACTTTGGAAGTATTTCTAGGGGAAACTTGCTCCTGGTCAAATGAGGGAGAAGCAGTGAATCCTTCTTGCATCAGTTGTTCTACAGAAAAAAATGTGTTTTCACTGTGCTGAAAATAATGCCAGACTGTACAGCGGAGCTGCCTGAGTGTGAGCTACACAACTACTACTGTTGGCAGAAGAGGCCGTTCCACGCTCTTCTTGGCATCTACTGGTATAATGATGTAGGGTCTAAAAAAAGGGAGGAAAAAGCAAATCCTGCCTCAGAGTGTTCAGGTGGTGCCCCAAAGCTCTTGCATTTTGTTCTGACAATAAATGATGCAACAGTTCCATAACTAAATACATAGTACCTGCTTCAGATCCTCAGGAGAAGGACAGAGTCTAAGACTCCTTGTAGGAGTTGCTGGGATCCATGATCTGCTGCACCATGTGGTGAACCACTGAACTGGTGGCATCAGCTTTGGACCAGAGGGCCTTCAGGATCTGGCCCTTGGGCAAGAGGGTTTCAAGGGAGCTTCCTGCTCCATCTGAGACTTGCTGCAACTACAAGCTCTCTATGCCATTTTCTTGTGTCCTTGCTTATTCTTGGCTCCAGACCTGTCCTCCTGCTCCTGGCTCAGGTTGCTCCCACAGCTGAGACTGCCCGGAACCACCAGTCCCTGAAGACAGCCATCTGAGTGGGATGGTGTAACGTGGCATCCTCGATGGACTCGATTGCCTTCATGGACCCTTCCAACTCTGCCATTCTAGGCTTCTCAGTCTTTCCAGCTGTGGAATCCCCCCACCATTCCTTGTTTCAGACGTCTCCAGTGGCTTGCTTCTGCCAAATTCAGAACTGTGAGCACCAGAGGACTGGCTGGCATTTTGCTGCTAACCAAAAACACCCAAGTGGCCATTCATCCTGCTAACTCACCTGAGCCCCCACTCACCACAAGTTGCTGCTGTCCAAGCTGCAGTGAATACAGAGCTTGCAAGAGCACGGTTGTGTTGTTGCACAGCGCCTGGCCCTTTCAGTGGAGACCACATGCCACACACGACAAGGTTATCTGCCTGCAGCTGCCAGGGATAGAACCAGGTTGGACCCCCAATGCCCTGGATGACAAAATACCAGGGTCTACAGGATAAGCACCATTTTTCTGGACAATAAAGCTCCTGGAAAGATTCCCTGGACCCATCCCATTTCTCAGCCCACGTGGTTGTGAGGACTTCCAGATCAGGTTTTCCTAGAAATGACAGCTCAGAGTTTGCCCGGATGCCTTGACCTCCAGGCTCTGCCCCTCCATCCCTGTTCCTGGTGCCAGGGTTGAGCTGAGGCATCAACACCACTGGACACCACCAAGGCCATTCTCCCCAGCAGGTCTATCTCTGAAGCTCCCAGCCCTGCTCCAAGCTGCTGCAGCTGCCCAGTGGGTGAGCACCCGGATGAGCAAAGTCAAGAAGCTCTGCACACATCATCCTCCGATACAGCACAGCCTGAACCCAGGAGGAGTGGAGGCAAGCGTTCCATGGCAGGAGGAGCACCGGCAGCGGTTTCCCCAGTCCTACAACCAGCCCTGCCTTCTGGATGGCTGTGTCCTTCTCATCCATCCGTCAGGAGTGGGACAAGAAACTAAGCACATCACTTGGAATCAAGACAGGCCACAGAATGAGACACACTGATTAAAGGGGGGGGGGATTTCAGGAGACCACAAAGGGGGCATGCAAATGCATGGAGTGGGAGGGGAAGGGGAAGGGAGGGGAAGCTGCACGATGGAATTGCTCTGAAGCAACTCACAAGCACTTACAGAGCAACGCGAGTCACTTTCTGTTTCCACAATGGAGTGAACCATCTAAGCAAAGGGGGGTGGAGGATGGGAATGGGGCGACGGGGTGCGGGGGGAGAGGGATCTGTTTGTATAGGTATATATCATCCATCCATTCATTGTACACAGAGGGGCAACTCACGGTGAATTTACGCTGGAGACCGACGAGCTGCGTGATACAGTACCTCGAGTTTGCTTTACAAAACTGCACATGCAAGAAACAGAAGAACAAAAAAGTGAGAGGGAAAAGGGGTGGGATTAAACCTCCAGAGAACTCGGGAATGCTGCGGAGAATTTCAGAGGGGAGACACAGACAGGGTACCAGGTCCCGCTCAGTGCGGGCTGGGGATAAACTGCAGAAGGTGGGAGGTCTTGAGCCACTGGTTGAAAGGACAATATAGTTAAGTAAAACTCAACACGGACACTGTACAGCAGTGGATCAAAAAGCTGGCCAAGAGATCTCAGAATGCCATCTTTCAATAAGCAACATTTGTAGGTTGTGAGGCCCAAGTCATACTTCCTCCTCCGACATCTCAGCAAACATTTTCTTCATCTCCAGCCAAGGTGCATAGAAACCGATACACAAAGCACAGAAGTACGTCTCCTGCTACCTGGCAGGAAAGACTAAACGGGCTGGATCCAGGCTTAGACCTAACTTAGAGCAGACCCATCAAGATCAAGGGGACTTATTTGAGTCAGGTCCCCTGGATTTCAATCCCTCTGCTTGAAGTACGGCTAAGTCTGAATCTAACCTAATACAAATAAACGAATACCCAACCATTTATCATGGACACAACACCAAAAGTTGTCTGCCCCATAAAAAGGCCAGTTCTATTCAGGCCCTTTCCCTAAAAACAGGGCTGAATAATCAATCTTCATAGATGAAGCTGCAGTACATACTTTAGCAGCAGTAGGCTCTTGTCTGAGCTCAAACGCTGGAGCTGGAACACCACAGATGGAGAAACAGGAGCCCAGCCTGGATTTCAAGCATTTGCTCGTCCATCCGCCTTTCTTGGGGGTAGGAAGAAGGTGGAGCAGAATGAAGCTGAAGGAGGCAAGGTGGGGGTCTTGCACAGGAGGGGCCTGATGCCTATGCAGTCACAGTTGTACAAGTTCCTGCCCCCCCCCTTTTCTTCAGTCCTAAGCATGTGACTGTTACGCATCAGACGATGCTAGTAAAAACCAGCGTTGCGCTCCCAGAGATGGCTATCTGCCTACCCCTGACCTATTTTAGGAAAGATAAAAATACGACTGCTCTCTGCCAATCCTTTTCCTGAGGATTCCCAAGACAGAGCATCCTCCTGATTCTCCGAACAGGGTACAGTAGCTTTACTGAGCAAGTTCAGCAGAAGCTGGACACGTGCCTGCAGGGGGACAACCTGTAGCCTCCTGGAGGTAATGGCCTATAGATATTGTCGCTCTTCACGATTAACTACGCTTATGGGGCTAGTGGAAATAACAGGTCAGAATCTCTGTGGGGCCACAAATGGCTTTAGAAGCCATTGTTCTGCATCTGAAGCAGCTTGGCCTACATGAAGGTTGCTTCCAACTCGGTGATATTATCATCTTCCCGGTTCTCCAACACGTGACTGAAAGTGTTTTAAGGTGGGGTTTGATTTGAATTTGATGCCTGATGCCCTACTATTAATTCATTGTATTACCATCCTGGGACTTTTAGTGGAGGGTGGTATGTAAAAGCTTTAAATAAATAAATAAACGTCCAGGCACAGTGGGGATGGGGAAAGGGACATCTGCACTTACTATAAATCTCCATTTTCTGAGAGTCTATATATTTCTGAGAGTGGGGTGGTCTACATATTTGAGTAGGACCCTCTTCCTGATCAGCAGAAAAGGGTCTAACAAGCACGGGGAGAGGATGCTTGCAGCCCAGAGCCTGGGAAAAAACACACTCTCCCTCACCAGTGAAATGTATATATGAAAAGTCAATGGTCTAAGCGCAATGACTGGTCCACGCTCAAGAAAGGGAAGACATCAAGGGATCCCATCAGGCAGATGATCCAAGCATCCGAAAAGAATGGTCAGCTGACTCACGTTTTGCCTCCAATTGGAATGTTTAGATTCTCTCCCCCTTTTAATGGGGCAGTAAACCTGCCCCATCCCAGAACCCCCAAGAAGGGCAATTTCCAGGAAGTTTAAATTTTCCTTTTTCCTGTGGTTCTTGGGTGGGGCAGCCTATACATTTCTAACATAAAGGCAGTAGAGTCCCAGGATAGACACAACCCTTTGGAAGACTCATCAGCAAAAGGCTGCACCAGAAAAGGTAAATACTGTATACACATGCTAATCCTTGCTACTGTGAGGACAGGTTTACATAGTTCTAGTTCATATGCTAATTTAGCAACAGATTGTTCTATACTGTGGAAGGTGGAGAACCATTGGAGAAGCGGACTGTAGTGCCTCCAAGGGCAAAATGACCCTGGGACAAATCGGGACAAAGTCTCCTACCCACGTAGTTTCAGAACCCCCAGAATGTAAAGAGGTTTGGCCCAGCAGATGCAAAGAAATTCTAGAGTTTCTGGAACCCTGCACAAACTGAATGCTTTTACAGAATCCATGCAGTGCCCTTCTCTCTTCTTTGAAGCAGTGATTTAGCTAGAAGGAAGCCAGAGATGTCATCTCACATCCATAGGACTATTTAATAATGGGACAAAATGTAGCTTATGTAGCATACTTCTCACAAAGATTTTCCCTGTTGAATCTCAGGGTAGAATCTGGCCTCCTGTTCCAGCAGGTGACGGAAAGATTCTGCCCTTGCTCTCATTTCTCTACCACCCAGGAGGAAGCACTTCCCAAACACATAGACTAAGCTCAACCCAACCAGAAGCACCCATTCTCTTGATGGGTACTAACAAGTTGAGAACAGCAGCTGATCTATGTGGAGAAAATGCAAAAGCTCAGTCCTGGTGTCTCTGCTGAAAAACCAGCAGGTGATGAGATTCCAGGAAGCTGCAGATGGTTCGAGTACATAATCCTGGGATGGAGGGGGAAATCAGAAAGAGCAGAGCTCTTTTCCCATCATGCAGCTGGGGATGAAAGTATGGCCCTCTTAGACATGGTGTGGGGCCAAAGGATTGCTCTGGTATTTACTTCCTGCACTTCTGCAGGTAACTTGCTCAGGTGCACTTCTCAAAGCAAAGGTTAAACCCACGAAATGGCTATTATACAACATGCTAAAATCTAAGGCAAATTAAAATGGCCATGGAGGTAAACTAACAGCAAAAGAGAACAGCAGTGTAGGGAGCAAAAAGTCTGTTCTTGAATGAGGAAGACCAAAAATGGAAAGACCTGCACCTGGCACCCAAAGGATCCCATGAGAGGCACCCATTTCTTACTCTCTAGGGAGGGATGTCCTCACATTAGGTGCTACCACTAAGACCACCTTCAATCTACTAGTCACCCACCTCACCTCCTTTGGTGTGGGTGCCATGAGAAGAGTCTCAGATGTTGATCTTGGGATCCAGGTAGGTATATATGGAAAAGAATGAACCATCAGGGAATCTATCCCTAAGTAATTTAGGGCTTTAAAAGTTAATACCCACTCCTTGAGGTGGGTCCAAAAGCAGACTAGAAAGCACGGGCATCAGGCAGTCCACTCTCAGCTGACCAACTCGCTACTCTTGCCTGGACTAGAATATGTTTCTAGACCTTTTTCTAGGATAGCCTCATCCTGTATTTTGCAATGCATTGCATCCATTCACCCAGGGTCCCGATCCACGATCTGCCATGCATTACATTCCCTTGTGTGACATACAAGGGTAGGGAAGATTAGGTGTGACATGCCAGGTGTTTGACCTATGACTTCCATCCACCCCAGAGAGTACAGAGATCATGAAATTGCAGGCCAGCACATCTGGAGGGCCACATGTTGCCCATCCCTATAAGAGCTGAGGAGTCTCAGAAGATCAATCTTCTGAATTCACCTCATGAAACAGTGAAACCAAAGCCAACGCCAACTTGGAAGTGTGTTTGTGGGGGTGGAAAAGAGGGAGAAAACCCCAAAAAATAAAAAAATGAAAGAATGAGTGTCCCCAAAGGAAGGCATTGTCTTGCACCATAATATTTCCAAACAACACTTTCCCTGCAACACGGGGAGTGGTGCCTGCTGAAGCTACGGTTCATCATGGTTGACACTCTGCTTTGGACCAATGGTGTGGTACCCAGGGTCCCTTGGGAATGGCCTGCAAGGGAATGCCCCATCCACCTTGAGCATCCCTCCACTACAAAGCTGCCAAGGGGTGTGCGCCATCTTTTCTTGTCCGATCACCTCTCCAGTGGTCTGCAGCCTCCCTGGCTTCTCATGCTTCAGATTAACTCCAGAGGTAGCATCATGAATAGGTCCTCCCATGGAGATTTCTCAGATCAGGAGGTGACAGGAGGCCACAGAGCAATGGAGAAATATCCAACAGAAACTTCAACAGAAACTCCAAAAACATTTACGACAGCAAGTTCAAAATCACCACTGGTCGTACATTTTGATTTGCAACCTGCCCAGGGAGCCTTGTGACTGATGGGGTGGGCTAAAAACCTAATAGATGAATGGTGGAAAAGGGAAGCCCCTTCTTTGCAAGACGCGAAAATGCATCGGAAGGCATATCTGGGCACAAGACGCATGTCCAAGCATTATTTCACACCACTGCCACTGCTCTGGCAGCTTCAGCAAGTATTGGGGAATTGGGAGCAGTCGCTGCTCCATAAGGACAATCCAGTTTGTTATGGGATCCAAGGACTATTAAACATAAATACATTTATAGCTACAGTCTTCGTAGAACACTCTGCACCTCTTGCAAACTACGCCTGCAAAGCATCCAAGCAGGAATAAGGGAAAGGCCGGTTGCAGGACGTGTGAGAACGGGAGGGGTAAATGAACCAGAGTCCCAGTTTTCATAAGTGGCACAACGTGGCATATTTGTTTCTAGGAAACCAGGAGTGGCACGTGCGTGTGAGAGGGAGGGAGGCAGGGATAGAGAGAGATGCAAACCCACATCCACTTCCAAAGAACATATCAGGGAGCCAAGGTTCCATTTGGATGCCAGGAAGCACTTCCTGATAGTCAGGACCCCGAGGGTGTGGAATGGGCTTCTACAGGAGGTGGTTGAGGCCCCATCGATGAGGGTGTTCAAGGATAGGCTGGACATGCACATGGTGGGCATGGCGTGAACGGAGCCGGCTGGAGCCGGGAGTCAGACTAGATGGCCCGGGAGACCCCTTCTGGCTCGCTCTGTTTCTAAGAAACCATTGGTGGGGTTTACCAGGATAGCATGTCTTTCCACAGGAGGTGGTTGAGGCCCCATCGGTGAGGGTGTTCAAGGATAGGCTGGATGTCCACATGGTGGGCATGTCGTGAGTGGAGCTGGCTGGTGCCGGGGGTCAGACTAGATGGCCCAGGAGACCCCTTCTGACTCGCTCTGTTTCTATGTTTCTATCATAGGATGGGTGAACGCATCCTTGTTACCAACACTCTTGACACGTGCTTAAACATACCAGCCACCGTTTTGGCTTATGTGGAAGGGTCCCTATGCATCTGATGTCTGCAGAGCTTCTCTCCACATGGGTGGGTGCAGACTGCTGTCCAGATTATATTCTCCCTTGTATATCACTGCTATATGCGTGCCTAAACGCATCTAGAGTTGCACCCTTAGTTTACTATTTGATTAAAGGTGAAACGATCTATTAAGCTCATACTTTCCTGCTGAGCTAGCTCTTGAACTACCCCTGCATGAATTAAGTGAGAAATCTGCACCTTCCCCAATTTTTGGTGCAATTCCCTATTTTTTTAAGTGCATAAAATGTGTAAATTAATGGAAATAGTATGCAAATTCACTCTAGTCAGGAAAATAAGTATATTAAGGGAAATGACATAGAAAAATGAAACTGTTTGAAGAAATGCATATGAAAAGGGGTGCCAATTTCCCCTTTGGGGAAATTATGGGGTTCTTTTTTAAAATTGAACATTTATGGAGAAACTGGATGAAACCAACTTAAGGCTGGAAAAAGAAAACTGAATCAAGCCAATCCACCCACTTAGGTGGCTTTAAACAGGAGATTAGACAAATTCATGCTTTCTACTTCATTTAAATAAAGATTCCATTAAACTGCAGCATAAGCAATATGGTTCCAGTTGTGATTGTGTATGCAATTTAATGGTTTTTACTGGGATATACATCACTGGTTTAAAGTTATTGCTGGCTCTTATTGGTTAGTATTCTGATAGCATTTTGTGGTTTTAACTTGCTTATGTCTTGCAAAATGATAATTCTGAAGACAGGTTTGCTCTAAAAGGCAGCTTACAAATATTTCAAATAAAATATGTAAGGTTACCCTTGGCTGGTATGTTTAAGGTTGCAGTCATGATAACTCTAGGAGCACATACTACAGAGTATCAGTTGCGACAGAGCAAAGCAGGAGAGGGCTAAAACTCTGGTCCTGCGTCTAGGATTATTAGAGCCATTAGTCCAGCATGAGAGTCCAAAAGACTAGGTGTGATGCAACATGAGGTCATGACATACGGTGGTTAGACAGACTAACATGCGGAACAGCCCAGCTCACTGGAAGACCTTGGACCAGCTGCTGCGCTTCAGTCTAGCCTCTCTCATGAGGGAAGCATCCAACAACGTACCCTGTGACCTGAACTCCTTGGAAGAAGAGCAGGTTGCAACAGCTTTGCTAGATCAGGTCTAGCGTTCTGTCTCCAGACAGCCAAATGGGAACTGCCCAAAAGCCTGCTCCTCGTGTTCCCCAATCGCGACCAACAGGCCGATAGTCTCAGATCCTAGAGGCACAATTAGCATTCCCACAAGAGCCTCATGAAACAGGTTAGACTGGTAGCCAAACTGGTCCAAAGCCATTCAGTGAGTGGGCCTTGGAATCCTCGCTTTCTCATCCAGCACTCCGCCCACTACACCACACTGCCTTTCATTCTGGGTGGGGACTCATCTTAGCAGGGCCTGCCTCCCCTCCTTGGCATCCCTCCCCTCTGGCTTCCCCATGTCACGAGGTCTAGGCATTCTTGTCGCATTCCCAGGTGCCACACACATGCGCAATGGCGCTTTGGTGAGCACATGGGGGGTGGGGTGGGGTGGGCCTTTCCAAATGGAAGCAAAAGGAGTGGGGGATTCCCCATGGGGGGCGTCCCACCCTTTTCAGGAGCTGGAACCCCGATTGATTCTTTGAAGTTTGGGTGCAGCATCAATGCCACTTTTCCAAGATGCTTACCAGTGTTCATGAGTGTGCAAGAGGGAGGTTGATTCTTATAAGAATCAATAAGAACTTTAATAACTCAATCATTCTTCAAATCAATAAGAACCTTAGGGGGACACGAACAACAGAAAGCGGAACCGTGTTTCCAAAATCATAAGATAAACCCTTACGCGGCAATGGAAATATTAGCGGCTGACAGGGGACTAACATCTGCTACCTCCCTCGCCTTCTGCAGGGCAAGCTTTTGATTGGTTGCTTCTTCCATTTCCTCTTCATCCTATTGTAGAAGACACAGGAGAGAATGTGTTACTCAGTGGACTCATTCCTTTCTTTAAGGTAATTCTACTACTCGGGATCGCTTGAAAGGACGGACAAAGGACTGGCCGCCCCACCTGACAGAGGAAAAGAAAAATAGAAGGCGAGAGGAATGCTACTAGACGCGCTAAAGGAAAGGGCAACCTGGAGAAGCAGAGCATGGATCCTAGAAGAGCTACGAGAGAGAGAGAGACACTACGGATGTTCAGCAGAAGACGGACCCCAGGGACAAAGGGAGAAAATCACGCCCCATAAAAATAGGATCAAAAAATGGGATGAATCAGGGTACCCAACCCATTACAACCTACCTTTCCCTTAGAACAAAGACTCAGAATTATTATTATTATTATTATTATTATTATTATTATTATTATTATTATTATTAGAATACAGCTAATATGGCGTGGTCCATGCGATAGCAACATGAAACACAATGCACACCAACCAGGCTGTACAGCTGCCCCCACCCCGGCCCCAGCCTGGTGTTCTCCAGATATTTCAGACTGATATTCCTGGCATTCCCAGCCTTTGGCCATACTGGCTCGGGCTGATGGGAGCTGAAGCTTCTGGACTGGTCCCCTTCTCCTGATGGTAACCACAGCAGAAACAGCCAACTGCCGGAAAAGTCTAGTCCGTACATTGTAAGACAGAGCAGTAAAAAATGCTGACTTGTACCAAAGCTATCAACTGCTATCTCTACTCCACCATGCACCATTATTTTAAAGAACTCAGAGTTGAACAAAAAAGCACCCCTTGCCAACTGGGATAGTCCCCCAAGAACCAACTCCAAGGGAGCAGGAAGGGCTAAGGCTTTCCCACTGGTGGATCCTCTGCTCCGGAAGCAAACCTGGTGCTAATTTTGTCATCCTTACAGTGCCCCATTAAGACAGGAGACTAAATGACCTGCATTTAAGCATGGCCGAAGGGATCCAACAGCCATATGGGTGTGCCCACATCTGGTATTTTAACAGGCCTAATTCCATACTAAATACTGTTTTAGATGCTAAGTGCAAAACCTTTTGTTTTTTGAAAAAAAGACTTCATATTATGAATTTAAAAATATGGTGGTTTCATTCTATTTTGATCCTGTTAGTGAACTAGCCAAAAAGCTTTGGCTATTGGGTGGTATAGAAGCTAAATTTATGAATTGCATAATGAAAGAGAAAAAAATGACCAGAAAGCTCTCCGAATCATTTATCCTTGGGAAAGGGCAAAAAATGCTGAAAGGGGGCATTGCTCTTCTCTATCAAAATTCGTTCTGCGTCTCTTTTCTTCCAGGAAAAAAATGGCATAGCTCAGCCATGAGAGCATCGTTTGGCCAGTAGGAATCCAGTGTGGCCAGTCCTTTTATCCAATGGGGCTGCATGGAATGGCATGTGCAGATCCTCGCTGTGGTTCACAAAGAAGGAACCCAAGCCAAGCTCAGTGACTGATGGGCCATTAAACCATTACACAAAGCCAATCTTTCACAGCTGCCATCCTCCAGCAGATTTATCGGTGCGTCGCTAGACAATGGGCTGGTTCAGAGATTCCATGCTGTACCTTCTGACACACCCCGTGAGTCCCCAGAGAGTCATTCACTAGGAGGATAAAATGTGGAGGTGTCAGTCCAGCTTGGATTGATGAGCAAGCCTGTGCCAGTAGCTATTACAGGAATCAGCTCTTAACAGATGAATGCAAAGCTTGCAGGGGTCTTTGAAACAGAAGCTCTTGTGCTTGGCCCAGACTTATAACCCCGAGTCCCCAGGGCAGGTCTCAGGTGCAGCGAGTTATTGGCTTGAGACCCATGTCGCTGCAGCACCTCTCATGGAATAGCTAGAGGTGGCCCTTACAGCCCCAGGTGACCTGTGCTCCCATCGTTTCTAAACTGCCCAGCTTTGGCTGAGTCAGGTGCAGCAACGAGACCAATCAAGGAGCAAATCCAGTGGCTACAGTCAAACGCACAGGTCTTGGTCCAGCAAAAGGGCAGCACTAGGCAGGAGGAACCAGTAGACAAGGCCCAAAGCAATGCTCAAAGGCAGAGCCTTACCGAGGAGGAGGAGGTCCTAGAGGGAGGTCTAAATACAGACAAGCAGGCAGGTGCAAATGTTGTCCAAGAAGCAGAGTCAAGCAGGACCCCAAAAGTTGGTTGCACAAAGGTTCAGTCATGGAGGGAGGTCAGAGAAACAAGGGCATGTGGTAGTGGAGCTAAGAGCAAGGTGCTGTTTTCAGCAATAGCTAGGCTGGACTTGAAGGTTTATGTGAGCTGATCTTCCAGAGCTCCACTCCGGGCTCAGCCGCAGTTCACGATATGCCCACTGGAACACACCCTACTCATGGGGCAGACTTTGCTCCTCCTTTTCACAAGGGTTCCACCGTCCTGCTTCTGGAGATGCCACCATTCTTGGATGGACTTCTGGCCATCTCCTCTGACGGTCCAGGCATTTCCAGGTCTTCTAACATGGGCTGTTCTGTGGTGGTCATCTCGGAGAACTCACATCCTTCTTCTTAAGAGGACTCCTCCAGTGGGTCCATGACATAAATACCTGATTCTGTTACTCAGTCTGACCTACATGTCTCTCATTAGCTATGGTGGATCAATTCATTAATTCACATTTCCATATAAACTGATGCAATTGACCTTCCCTGGCCTAATCTGAGAATAGGAATGCAGTTCAGTTGTTACACTTCTCCTAACAATGTGATTCCCTATTTTTTAAAGAAATACTTATAAGACTAATTCCCCTCTCCCCACCACCAAGATATACTGGGGAGAAATGCATACAAATTGTCGTGCATATGAAAATGCATGTTTGTGTCACCCAGTTCACAATACGCTTGGACGCTTCACAACCACAGTTTTAACAGGTTTGTTCCACTCCTAAAACCCTAAGAGGAGCTGGGCTGCACCAGAGCAAAGTCCTCCCGTGCCAGCACTCTTTCTGCGCAGGGGCCAACAAGGGAGCTTCAGGGAAGACGGGGAGCAGGACATGAGTGCAAGCGCACCTCATGCTCATGTGCCCAGAAATCCGTGTTGAAAGGAGTCCTGCCTGTGCTCCCAGAGATAATACAACCATAGAAACAGAGTGAGTCAGAAGGTGCCTCCCAGGCCATCTAGTCTGACCCCCGGCACGAGCCGGCTCTGCTCACAACATGCCCACCATGTGCACGTCCAGCCTATCCTTGAACACCCTCACCGATGGGGCCTCAACCAACTCTCATGGAAGCCCTATAATATATAATATATAGCGGGGCTGGAGGGGACAGACTTGCTCAACAGGGGAGCCACATGCAGTAAGTGTCAGGTGTTTGAGAGTTGCAGGTGGACACCCGTAGGCAGCAGGGGGTGAGTGGCAAGCGGGTGCCCACGGGAGGCGAGCCACAAAATAAACTCAGAGCCACCTGTGCTTCATGCACCATAGTTTGGGCACCCTTGATATATAACCATCACAACTGGGGGCCCAGTGGTAGCACAATCAACTCAGACTAGAAGAACATGACTACTGCCATCCCTTAAGCAACAGCAAACCCCTTACGTGAAGCAAGAGGCACTACAAACATAGGAATGCCTTAGAAAATAAAAGGACTTTAACCCAGCACCAAAAGGACCATAACATGGGTTTCAGGCGAGCATCCTTCTATCAGTGTGGCACTACCAGAAAGGTGATGCATGGTGGAAGCCCTTGAGCAAGATCGCAGAAGAAAAGTCCTCTTCCATTGCTGCTCCCCGTCATATCCTGCGTCCAAGCAGAGAGGTCCCATGGAAGGATCAGAGTTCAACCTAGAGCTCTCCTCACTTATAGATTTTTCTAATTCTTTTTTGCTAGCATGTAAGCTCATGGCCAGCAATGCACCACATGGCAAGCCATTATAGGTGGGAATTTTGCTCCCTGTGGAGGTGGAGGATAAGGACTCCCATCAGTCCCAGTCTTTGATCCTTTTGGTGGCCAGCTCAACCTTGTATTTACAAGAATGCCTGCAAAGTGATCCACAGAGAAGAAGGGGAAATTGTAAAACTAAAGCAGTGGGTGAGGAATATGTTACAGTGCCATGTTTAACTTGACTCATTTGGAGCTGTTCTCTGATTGATTACTGTACTTTGGCCCCGTGCACAGCTCTGATTTTGATTAGCTT
Source organism: Varanus komodoensis (assembly GCF_004798865.1). Classification (NCBI taxonomy): domain Eukaryota; kingdom Metazoa; phylum Chordata; class Lepidosauria; order Squamata; family Varanidae; genus Varanus; species Varanus komodoensis. The sequence goes on along the minus strand of NW_025335873.1, from coordinate 4,680,199 downwards.
TAAAATGTAATTATCAAAGGAAACTAACTCCCTGGCAACTCAATTAGCCTTAAAAGGTATTTGTCAAAGGTCCATTCACTTTGGAATGTTTGCGTGTGCATGATCATATTTACTCTGCCGTACACGGTGTTTCCGCTAGCCGTGCTAGTGACTGAACTGCTTTGATCTCCCCAAAACACTCACACACACTTTCTCTTCTGAAAAGCCCTAGTGATTGTTGGGTCCATGCTCTGAAATCAACAGAGAGCATTTCAAAGAAAGCTGCACGATTTCTCAGTGCTTTTCATCCTATCTATTTTTAATTGCCTTCCACCACAAACACTAACAAAGTCAGCTTTCCAGCCAGCCCACTACAGTTGGCTTCTGAAATATGCAAAAGGAGAAATTTAAAGAATTTAAAAGGAGCCAAGCTGAGCTCGCTCTCTCTCTCTCTCTCTCTCTCTCTCTCTCTCTCTCTCTCTCTCACACACACACACACACACACTTTTACACTCCAAGGAGCCACTGCTAGCTGTCAGCTGAGGCATTTTCTCAAATCTTCCAAGGCTCCCCCAAAGAAAATACATTCCCCAAGAAGAAAAATATTGTCAGGTTTTATATAAAAAGGAAGGAAATGAGATTGATTTTGGACAGGGCAAACCTTTCCACAGGAGATTGCCCTGTCCCCATAGGGGAATGGAGGGTTTCAACAGCAGTCAAAATCCCAAAGGTTGGGCTGCTGTTAGCTACCCTGTGTCAGGAGACATGTGGGCCAGCAACGTGTAAAACTCCTGCACATTGGTTTAGCCTGATCCCTACTTGCGTGGAGTAAAACCTTGCCCTGTAAGGGAAATCTCTGAGACATGCTGTAATCCTAATACGCCCCCTCTCCCAATGTAAACAACATTTCTCTGCTGATGGCACTGCCAACCCACCTAAGGCAGACCATGACCTGAAAAGGCAAGCACATAAACGTATTCCTGGTCTCTACTGTCTTCAACTCTCAGAACCAGAGCCCGAATCCAAGGAAACCATATCCTTTGTGGTTTTCCATCCCCAGGGTGTATTGGTTGCCAAGCATTTCAGAAGGGGAGACCTTGTAGGTAGGTATATCTCCAGGGCTTTTCTTCTGGTGTTGCTGGGTGCTGGAGAAGGACGGAAGGTTCTGTCCATGGACTTCCCAAGGTCACCTGACTGGCACTGACCTAGCAAGGTTTTTCTTACATGGCATTGCTCACCTGGAACAAGGTGTGTGGGTGATGAGTCCGTCTTCATTTTCCTCACCACTGGACAGAAAAGACTCAGGAAGAAACTAGAGGCTGTCCTGGACTGGTCTAAGTTGAGCTCAAGAGCATTTAACTCAGAAAGCATCTCTCTCTCTCTCTCCAACGGAACGGAAAGAACTTTCAGAAAATTTACTATAGCTTCCTTGGCGGGAAGGTAAGTGGTGCCAAGCAGACCTTCTACTGCTGACCCTTGCAAAAGAACCTGTTCCCACCCTGCTCTGGCACTCACCTTGGTCAGCTCTTGTGCATTGGCAAGGTTGTCCACAGCAATGGCCAAGAAGACATTCAGGAGTGTGTCTGATTCAGCGGATAAGGATCTTAAAAGCACCCTCACATGAGATATGCCAACAATACAGTTTTGTCAGGAAATATCAGAAGCGGTTTCCTATTATCTGACAGCCACAAACATCAGCAGATTACAGAATGGATGGGAACAGCGATATCAGTCATCACATCACTTCCATCAGCTCTTCATAAATGGTGCAGGAGAATGGGAGGGTGTGGGGGGGGGGCATCCATGGCCAAGCTAGAACTACAATAGTATGCGAACAAAGCAGCAATATGGTTGATTTAAAGAGAAATGATGTCTCATTGCTACTTACTGGAATGAGAGAGTCCACAATGGAGAAAATCTTACCCTGCTGGGGGGCAATAAAATTATTGAAATTATCTCTTTGGTTGAGGATGATTTAAATAATAGAACCAAACTGGTGTAGCAATGCATCTTACAGTTGGTAAAACTGTGTCTGCACATTAGCTTTCCCCCAACTGTTTTGGACTTCGACTCCCATCGGTCCCAGCCAGTGTGGCCATCAGTCAGGAATCCTGGGAGTTGTAGCCCCAAAAGAGCTGGAAGGCATCAGGTTGCAGATGGCTGCTGCACGATACCAAATCAGCTCGTTTTTTCCTCCTCTTCTATAAATACTGGCTAGATTACCGATAAATTACTTGATTAGGTTTTGATTCATGTCCTGTGTTTTCTCTTTTCAAAAAAGAACTCAAAGCAGCTCTCACCACTGCCTGGTCTCAGTCTTCTCCCCACTACAACAACCCTGTGAGGTAGACTGAGCTGAGAGTCTGTGACCGGCCCAAATCACCCACTGGCCCCATGGCTAACTGGGGACTAGAACCCAGGTCCCCTGAGTCCCAGTCCCAGCTCTTAACCACTACACCGCACTGGATAAACAATTTAAATATGAAGGAAAAGGATCTTCCCACGTCGATTGGCGTAAATGGACTAGCAGGTGAGTTCTTTCTGTTTCAGGTTGCCACACCGACTTCTATAGCTCTACATATGACTGCATCTGGATCTTGCCCAGCACGCTCCACCCACGGAGCCTCACATCTTGCCAGAATCAGCTCGTTTAAGGGTGGGGAGGGCGGCACGGGGAAATTATAATCTAACTGGCAGAGTACCAGACTCCAGCGGTGACTGGTGTACAAGAGATTTGCTTTAGTTTCTGGCCAGCTGGTTGCTACAAGAAAGTGTAAAAGGGAGGTGCAAAATCAGGTGTGAGTGAAAATAAAGGTCACAACGGCATTCTTGAGCAAAGGAAGGCCTGCGAAAAAATGTTGCAGCATACACTGCTTCTCTCCATCTTGCAGCCAGCTAGCCAGGCCTTCTTTCCAATACTTCCCACCATCCCCTCTTGCACCCACATCCTACGCAGCCACCGGAATTTCATTGCGAGTGTGTATGGACACTTTTTGCCTGGGATGGTGGGGGAGGGCTGCCCCCTTAGGCTCTCTCTCTCTCACTCTCTTAGAAAAACAAAGAGGGGGAAAAATGCACTTTTACAAAACTTGCGGTTTTCACTGAGTTGGCTAAGCCCTCCCCACACGTGCGTGTAGGTGGTGCTTTATTTCCAATTACAGTAAAAATGGCACTTGGTCTCAAATACTGGGGAAGTACGTTCCTAGCTGCCTAGAAGTTCTCCATCCAGCACAAGTATCAATCATTGCTTTGAAGCAGAGGCTTTAAATACCCCTTTAGATTCTGAACGATTATTTGGCTTCCTGAGAGCAGAAAGGAAATATTTGCTACGATGGTGTAGCATTTGCAGGGCCTTCTATTTTTAGTACTTGGATTAAAAATAATATTAAGCACACATCAGCAATGCCTTTTTAGCCTGTTCTGTAAGAGTCTGTAATTCATCAACCAAACCAGTAAATTGATTCCAGGTCGCAGCCCAAGTTGGGTTTGGCTGAGACTCCGCCATGTTTAAAGCAAAACCCATTGAAGTGAATGGGGCTTAAAGGAGTCCTGGCGAACTCACCGCTCACCAGTCTTGCTGGATCTCCCCTAAGCATGACAAAATCTCAGTCAAACCTGTAGCATTTTGATTTAACTCAGACCTTCTTGGGTGCATTTCTCCGCAAAGAAAGAGACAAAATAAATCCCATGTTGAAATCAACCTCCAGCCTCGGCCTAACCCAGCTCTGCATATTTTCCTCTAAATGCATGACTGATGGCATCTGAGTCCAGGCTGAAATATCCTAAGCCAGGAAATTGGATATTTCTTGCCTCCGGCAAGTAGCTCTAACTGTACACCTCACTGAGATGTTCTACTTTTCCTTAATCGTATCTCATTATTTCATGTCATGCCCATTTGTACTCAAATATATATAACAGGGCAGACTTCTTCCTCTTTAGCCAGCTAACTTGAAATTTCATTTCTTGACTCTTCTATTCCTTTTTGCTTGACGGTTAATAAGGCTGAGAGGCAGCTGGAGGGAATGTCTCTGGGGGAAAGGAGGGCCGTATGTGTAACTAGCATTCACCATTGTCTCGAAACAGAGACAGATTCCAGCTGGAATTTAGGGCACAGCCAGGCAGAGGGAAAGTTCACAAATGAGAGCTGGGTGAAGATCATCTATCAAAGGGTGCAGAGAAAGGTTTGGTCAAGTTCCAGTTTAAAGCAACGGTGACAAAATTGCACAACCCAACATCTTTCGGGCTCGAGGGCTCCTTTGCTGGGGGAATTATGTACAGTAGACTCCCAACTATCCGACCTAATAAAAAGCCGGATAGGCCGGAGTTCTATAAATACTCACTTCTTACCCCACCCATACCATTAAAAACACCCTTTTTATACCAAAACCTGCTGTTATTCATATTTTCTGACCTCTTAGTACAGGCCAGTACTTAATGTTTGTTATGTACTGTACTGTACGTTTTAAAAATTTATTACAGAAAAAGTCCAAGGATAAAAATATTGTACACATTTTAAGATAATTTTTATAATGTCTAACTTAACTGGAGAAAACATAAAATCATGTAGACTGTACAGTAGGAATACATACACTTTTAAAATAAACAAAACATTAACGTAAAATGTAGGCTTAATTCTTGCAAAAATTATTTAAACTCATTTTACTGTTCATTGATAGTTATTTTTTAACTAGGCCTGATAGTCGTGAGCTGGATAGTCATGAGACCTTTTTATTTAAAACTTACTTTAATTGATAAATTATTTGAATTAATAGGATTATACATTTTTAGCCAAGAATGCACTGGGGGTTTTTAAACAATTTTTTTTGAATTGTTATATTGTTATTATTTATGTATTTATGTATCCTTTGTGAGCTGCCCCGAGGCTTTGTTGCGATGGGGGCGGCATAGAAATGTTTTAAATAAATAAATAAAATAAATAGTTCAGGGTCTACTGTATATTTAGAAGGGAAAAGCTTAGATGGGGAGAGACTGATTTGTGTTGGGAACCACATGCTTCAGTGCTGCAAAATATCTAAAAATCTGTATTGCTAAAAATAATCCCCCCACCCCAAGAAAAAGACATGTCTCTGGTGAGAAATCCTGGATAGTGACAGCAAGCGAGGATAGAAGGGAGTGTTTGGTATCCTTCAGCCAGAGGCTGGGCCCAAAATGAATGAGAAGAGTAAGGTACAAAAGTAAGGTCCTGAGAAGAGTAAGGTACAAAACCTGAAACCAAACTCCTTCAGCAAGCACTTTTTCGGCCTACAAATCCCATCATTTCTCACTCTTCCCAATGCCATCTACATCTGATTGGAACACTAGGTTTTCCCTCTGGATGGTCGCAAGGGTCCACCCCCTCTCATGAAACACACTGGTGTCTCCTGGCTGCTGTCCAGGGTCCTGAAAGGCCCTGCCTCTGATAGTCCATATTTTCTGGAATCCTCATTTGAAACTCCAACCGGCTTTTGCCTGTGTTCTCCCCTCTGCCCCAGACTGCTATCTAGATCCGAGACCAAATGCCCCTGATGTGAGCACCACCTCATCAAGACTGAAGAGGCATCATGCAAGCAGCGTGGCAGCCAACCGTCGCCTGGGTTGTGCAACGCTGCACACCTCAAGCTACATGTGACTAGACGTTGCGCCAACAGCCTCCTTCATCACACTGCAGTGTGAGATCCTGGAGCCCGATCTGCAGTTAGTCATGGGGCAGTGTACATTCTATAGGGTTACTTGAACTGCACTCATTTCCCCACTGATGAGTCACTTCTTGGGCTGTACGGTCCAACAGTATATTTTTATTTATTTGTTTGTTTTTTTATTTATATCCTGCCTTTATCCTACAAAGGGCTCAAGGCAGCTTACATCATTCTCCTCCTCCACCTTATCCCCACAACAACCACCCTGTGAGGTAGGTCGGGCTGAGAGTCTGTGACGGGCCCAAAGTCACCCAGTTGGCTCCATGGCTGAGCGGGGACTAGAACCCAGATCGTCTGAGTCCCAGTCCCACGCTCTTCACCACCACACCACACTGGCTCGATATACTTATGTCTGACATTAATCTGACATTAACATACAGTGGGATACATCATTCATTGTAAGCCATCCCAAGATGTTCTGTAGGGAATGGGATAGAAAAGCTTTTAATTAATTAATTAATATAATAAATACAGTGTTGCTAAATTCTTTGCAGCTGCGATGGGTGTCCAGAGAAGGATCCTGAGGGAGTGTGAGTCTACCTAGCTGGATATGACTAAGTCTGGGAATGCCACTTATTCAAGGTGACGGATATGGATTACAGTAGCAGTATATTGTGTTGCATTATCTACTAATCTGAGGGGGTTTTATGACCGATACCCTTTAATGTATTTTCTTCTTTTTAAAAAATCTATTTATTTATTTATTTATTTGAATTGAGCTGGTCCTTGACTGTAATGCAATTTTATCTGTCGATCTACCTAGTTGCTGGGTCAAAGAGGGAATTCAGGGCTGGCTGTTTATTAGGTGTTCCCATAACCGGAATGCTGGAAATACAGAACAGAACTTGCAGGCTCACTGGTTTTCTCTCTTCTGATGTTTGGGTGATGAGTGCTGTTGCTTAGCAACCAAAATGCCCTCTCCCATACCCAGAGCAGCCTTCAGGAAACACCAAGATGTATGGAAGATAAAAAAAAGATCAAGCGAGAAGCCCTGAAGTGGAGAACCTTCAAAATGTCCACTGAGGACTGAACAGGCTCAGCAGATACAGAAGTCTGACCATATTGTGCTAGAGAGGAAGGCTAGGGTGGGGGAGCACGGAATTCAGTGTCTGGAATGCTGGATAAAAGCACTCCGCACCTTGGGGATTCATTCCAGAAAGCATGTCCCAAGGTTCTAGAAAAGAGCGCTTTTAGTTCTAGAAAAGAGCTTTTATATAAAAGAGTGCTTCTACTGGGGACATTTTTCAGGGGTGGATTTAAATGGACTCTGGGGTCTATTCAACCCAACAACGGGCAAGTTATTGTAACCATGTATCTTCATGGCATTTTCAAAGAAACCATTGGAACACTCCCAAATTAGCATCACAGGTTCAATGTCTGGAAGGTGGATATTTTCCATCATGGAGCCCACTTAACTCAGCACTGCATTGTTTAAAAAGTCTCTCTTTCCTTCATATTGATTGTCACCTTTTCAGCCACCTTGGAGGTAGAAAGGTATTGCAGAAACGGATATTGGTTATCTTTGATGTAACTATTTATATTATTCCCAAGAGAACGGAATAATTTGCATGGCACCTCAATACATCATATCCACAAGTCTTGTCCAGAGACAACCTAAACCTAAGCCCAAGCCTAAATCTAAGCCCAATACGAATTGAAGATGGCATGTTAAAAGTCAACTAGGGTTTCATTTCCTCCAAATCAAGTTATGTCTGAAATGCTTCCCAAGGGAAAAATTACTGCAGGTTCTGGGATGTTTGGTGTGTCTTTATACATTAGGCGAGACTGAGGGAACTGGGTTTCTTCAGCCTGGAGGAGAGGACACTCAGAGGGAATATGTTGGCGACATACAGGTATGTGAGGGGGTGTCACACGGAGGTGGGTAGAGACCTGTTCTCACCTGCAGAGGAGGGTAGGATGCGCTCCAACGGAGCCAAACTCAGGGAGCCAAGGTTCAACTTGGGTGCCAGGAAGCACTTCCTGACAGTCAGGACCCCCAGGGTGTGGAATGGGCTTCCACGAGAGGTGGTTGAGGCCTCATCGGTGTGGGTGTTAGAGGACAGGCTGGACATGCACATGGTGGGCATGTCGTGAGCGGAGCCGGCTGGAGCCAGGGTCAGACTAGATGGCCCGGGAGACCCCTTCTGACTCGCTCTGTTTCTATTACACTGCCTCTTTCTCAGTCTGTTATACAAGATCACATTTTAGGCTGTACAGACATGACTGCTTCAGGCTGTACATTAAAGAACATTGGGCATCCCTCTTTGTAGTTCCAGGCCAGAAAGCCTTTGGGAGGAAGATTATTACACAGCTCAAATGGGCCTGATTCTTGGCTGTTTTCTACCACGTGCGGAAAACTGGCCCAAGGTAACCCAGACAGCTTCAAGGCGGAGCAGGGACTCAACCCAGGTCTCCTGGGTCCCAGTCCAACAACCTCACTGTGCCACCACTGCTCCACAGAAAGATTCCTACAGAGTAGCTGCTGCTTTTTGAAAAGCCCACTTCTGGTCCATACTATGGATCATACTATGGTCCATAGTATGAGTGGCTCTCCTCTCATACCCTGAATAAACCTTTAACGAGAGAGTGGGGAAAACCGGGAGGCTGGCTTCCCTCATTTGCACGTTTCGTTTCTGCACAGATATTCCACTGCAGGCAGCCAACGCCATTTTCACCCGCAAGAGTTCCCAAGAATGAGACAGCAATGCTCGCTGTGCTGTGATTCCACAGCAGCCAGTCCTGCTGGTGGGGGTGATGCATTAGGAGGTGTTCAAAGTTTTGCAGAGACGGGCAGGGAAGGCGGGGGTACAGGGTGTCAAGGATGCGTGGAAGCTGCCAAGAAGGCATGTGCAGTCTGACCAGCCCCCTCCCTTCCCTTGGGATCTAACGGGCATGATCAATACCCAGACACTCCAACACACGAAAATGGAAGAGGCAGGAAGAATCATTCTTTCTAAGCCTCCTTCTTGGAGCGGGACTTTCAGGAGGAATTATCCATCGGAAAGGCATGGAATCTGCTGCGTGTGTGGGCACAGCATGGTGTCCCCAAATCTGACAGATTGGGAAGCTTCATCTGCCACAAGAGGCTGGCGAAGGGATGATCTAATTGGCATGCTCGAGAGAAGAAATGTTGCCATGATATCCTAACCCGTTCTCAGCTGACCTGCAATTTATTTGCAAGTGGAAGCGTATTATTTGAAGGAAGCCTCTCCAGACAAGGGCACAGTGGAAGCAAAAGGGAATTAACACAACAGCAGGTCTGCACTTAACACACAAACATTCTAGAGTTTCGCTGCCTTGTATTTTGCAGAGTAGGGGCCTTTCGTGACAGAGGGGTCAGGGTAATTAATGGCCCCCTCCATGCCAGTGAATGAATCAATATTTTTTTCTTGTTTGTTGCTGATTAGAATAGGGCAAACTCCCCCGGTCCGGTGCCTTGGACTACAGCTCCCATCAGCCCCACCCAGCACAGCCAAGGGAGGAGGGATGGCAGGTGTCATCCAAAACAGCTAGATGGCATGAGGTTGGAGGTGGAGGGCATAACAGGAAGAATTCAGGGGAGACAACGAAGCAGAAGCTGGAAATTTATCTACTTCCTCTTTGACAGAAAACCTATTTTAGACCAACAGTTTCAATCCCAAGGCTTCTTAGCAAGCCTTGTTCTGAAGTAAAAGCAAAAGGTTGGGTTGCATCTGGCAGAAAATCTTCTATTAAAGCTCACTAACTGGGTTTGCACAATCACTGGGGAATACGCAACCACCGTGGCTTGTTCCCCATCTCTCCCCACACGTGTGGGCCTTGCACCGTGTGCTGCGCATAGCAGGGACGGCAACCACCAAGCCACCAGCTCGCAAGTGGTCTATTCAAAGCACAACAAACCGGAGCTCTGCCCACCTCTTGTGTAGAGGGCACAACACCCCTCCCCCACCTGGCACCCTCCAGATGTTTGGACATCTGCTTGTGCTGAGGGGAGCTGAAGTCCAAAACATCTGGAAATCTCATGTCAGGGAAGACAGGGCTAAAGTGTTGGATTTTTATTCTCCCAGTATGTTAACTGTTAACTTGTTTTAATGGTGGGCTTCTATTTTAATATTGGATTCTTATTTTTTAGACTAATTTGTTGTGAACTGTCCCGAGACTTTTAAGTATGGGATGGCAGAGAAAAGTTTTAAATAGATAAATTTAGATTGGAGAGACCAGCATTCAAAGCCCTACTCACCCCTGCAGGGACGACACCCTCTCTCAGTCCAACCTACCCCTTGGGGTTGCTACAAGGATAACAGTTTGGTTTTAAAAAGTCCAGGCTGTTTCAGTGTCATTGAATTCAATAGTTGTGCTTGAAATAAGCAGCTTTTTAGCATTCAGGGGAAGGTGGCCCCGTACCTGTGTGAACCTGCAACACCAAGCAAACAGTCACCTTGGAGGGAGCATTTTAGTCAGAGCTGTGTGGCAGGGAGAGAAAATCAGACGGGCTCTCCCTGAGCATACAATCCTAAGAAAGGTGCCCCGAGCTGCTAATTATGGAACAAGAATATGTGTGTGTGAATTGCACTCAATTCACACCACATCTACTTTGCCCCATAGGTTTTACAAATGTGAACAGAACTGATGTTGTGGAAGCAGAAAAGCCACCGTTGAGGGTAATGGGGAACTGCCAATGCTTGGAAAAACAACCGCCAAGAAAATACACAGTTTCGGGGTGAAGGAAGCAAGTGTGTGCTTATTACTGCGGAAACAGGGTTGTAGGTGTTGAGGTCTGAGACAGCTAGAGGATATTCCCCCCCCCCCAGAAACAAGCACATTTCACAAATAAATCAATATTGCAGCTAATGGCTTTCCAGTAACTTGCACCAACTCTCCATTAGCAAGTCGCTGTGGATTTTGAATGTGCATTTACCAGCGACTGTGCAACTTGAAAGACCATTAGCAAGTCACATTTTGGCAGCAGAAAAAGGATACAGTTACCAAAGAGCGTCAGGACAATGAAGTAGACCGAAGAGAACATTCCTGAATGGACGCCCCCTTGGGATTCGATCCCCTGATACATGACTACATTCCAGTCCTCCCCAGTTAGAATCTGTGAAGTTAAGAGCAGCAGAGAGAGAAACAGTGTGTGAAACACAGAGGAAAACATGGAAGCCTTCCGCTCGGTGCCCTGGCCATCAAAATACAGCGATAAGCCACTGGGGTTTTTCATGGGATGGCCTCCAACCAGGGAGCTGTTCCGAGCTCACCGGAAATTGGTTCAGCAAATTTGCAAATTGGTTTTCACGTTGAAGAAAAGAGGTCAGGAGCCTTGCAGCCCCCTGGTTGTGGCTGGACTACAAATTCCCACTCCGTGGCTGAGTGGGGACTAGAACTAGAAACTGGGTCTCCAGAATTCTGAGCCAATGATCTAACCACTGCACTGCACTGCACTAGCTAGTGAATGACTTGCATCTTCCTTTCTTAACTGTTGAAAATCCTGAAAACCCTCTTTCAGTGCAGGTTTTCTAAGATGATGCAGGGGTGCAGTGATAGCCAGAAAGGCACCTTAGATATTTTGGGTTTCAGCTCCCAGCATCCCTGACATTGGCCAGGCTGGCAAGGATTCCCAGGAGCAGAAGTCCCAGATGCCTGCACTTCTCTGTGAGCGTGGTATAGGCCTGCAGGCAGCCGGGGGGGGGGGGGGTCTAGTGGTTAGCACAGGCTTCACCAACCTGGTGCCCCCCAGATGTGAAAGAACATACCCCTATCATTTCTGACCACTGACCCATGTTGGCTGGCAGTTATGATTATTATTGTAAGCTGTCCCAGATGCTAGCTGCAGATGGGTTAGAAAAGCTTTTAATAAATAATAATGAACAGATGGAGGCATCAGGTTGGATTGGTGCAGTGGGACTTTGGTTTTAATCCCCCTGGTGGATTCTGAATCACATGCAGGGATGGATGTCCAAATGCAGAGATCATGAGAAGGGTTCCCTGAAACAGCAGCTTCTCCCTTGGCTGACTCCTCCAGGTGAAACTGTAGTTTGTCAGGGGCAAGCTCCTGGCATCACGTGCTCTGCAAAGCTCTGTGCTCAGGCAGGGCCTTCCGCAGGCAGTAACAGTGAGCAAAGGCCCCCTCGCATGCACCCCCTTCGCCTTAATCCTGGAAAGACTGGCAGGACGGGGGGCAGGATGCGTTGCACAAAAATCAGCCCCCACATCACCTTCTCTCACACCTCTGGGTACTCCCCCTATGGATGGGCTGGCCTTTCGGATGCAGTCAGTGCCCCCTTGCTTCATGGCCTTGGAAAAGCAGCAGGATTCAGCCCTTCACACATGTGGCTTGTCCCCCACTCCCTGTGCAGCTGAAAGCCACAATTTCCCCCTTATACCTCCTCCTCCCTGATGAATATTCCAATTATACTCTGCAGAAACTCCACGACCTCCAGCCCATCCTGGGCTGTTGTCCTCATTAATTTGGGGAGCTGTAGGCAAAGATGGAAAGCAGGTCATGTTTGGTTGCTAGTTCTGCATGGAAACAGACAGGACCACAGGATCCCTGGGAAGCGGGGGACAGGAAAGCTGAGGGCTGTGATGTTATGTCAAAAGAGAGCCACAGGCTGGGTCTGGTCCCAGAGGATACAGCTGAATATCCTTTCCTGCTATTGTGCTTGCAAAATATCTGGGGCAACCTTTCCAGTTCTTTCGCAGAGTCCTGTAGCGAAAGGTGCCAAAGGTAACCAGAGAGAGAGAGAGAGAGAGAGAGAGAGAGAGAGAGAGAGAGAGAGAGAGAGAGAGAGGGCAGCTTACAACAGCTTACAACTTACAACAGTTCCTAAAAACAGTCATTTTTATGGGCCTACTAAACACTGGTATAAATGGAGGCTTGGAAAGCCAAGTGAGAATTAAGCCATAGAATTTATTTGAAGTCATCCTAACAAGGACCATCTTGCTACTGGATTTCCTGACTGCCAGCTTCAGCATAGGAGCACCTTCAAATTAATTCTCAATGTTTCTGAAACGCAGCTAGCTAAAACTGTCCATCTCTCTCCTGCACAGGTTCTTGGGGGTGTCTCTGGCAACAAGCAAGCATCCGTACCTGAAACACAGTAAGAATGGCAGTGGGGAAGGTATCGAAGTTGGTGGTTGGAGTTTCGTCATTGAAATGAAACCTAGGAAGGTGCAGAAAATCCATAGTGAGGCAGTGCAAACACGAGAACCTTAAGAGCATCTTGAGGAGTGACCCAAAACAGTCGTCTTGCTCCACAGAACAGCCTACTCAATGCCTGTGGGAAGCTCTCAAGCAAAGCTAGATACCTCTTGCTCTGAGCAACTCAGCGACCGGCTTGCAGAGGTACAAGGGGACCTGCAATGAAATATTGCAGTGTGGAGTGTGTGTTCTTGGTTCACTTTCCACTTTGTCGGGCATGTTCCTCTCAATCTCTCACTCCAATGCTCTCTCCCACCCAGTTTTTCATTTTCCCGCTCAACACTCATTCCACTTTGAGTTGTTGACTGCCCCCTTCTGGTGCTTGTTCTAAAGATGTTGTGTCCTTCTGCAAAGCCTGGGGCTCAACCCAAGGTTGGGAACCACTGGTAGCCCCATCCAACGTGGATTTCTCTTACAGGCTGACCTCAGCGTTTGTTGTCTGTTCTAGGTCCTTTGGACAGCTCCTTCTATCCAGGCCCAACCATCACAGGGTCCCACCACAATGCATGTGCACCTCCATAAATCACAAGACCGTTGAGCTATACCCTAAAGACTGATCGGATCTGGGGGGCACTTAGAGCCGGACTTACTGTCCTCCAAAGAGCTGCATCCCCAGCAAGGCAAATACAACGATGAAGAGGAAGAGGAGGAAGAGCAAACTGATGATGGACTTCATTGAATTCAGCAAGGAAACCACAAGGTTCCTCAAAGAGTTCCAGTACCTAGGATTCAAAACCAGAAGCAGACATATCACAAAGCTGCTGGAAGGAGGTTTCTTCTTCAAGGAAGGAAGGAAGGAAATAGCGGGCTGAAGCAGGACACGGTGAGTTGGTCGGGCTACTTCATTCAGCAAAGTGGCTAAATTAACTCAAGATAGATGGGGGCAAAATGTGTTCTGTGCAGGCTGTGACTCTCCTCTTCCTTCCAAACAGACCAAGACAATCACCTTCTAACTAAAGGCTTTATTTATTAAATTAATTGACTGATCAGACTGACTCAAAGGACAAGTGGAGTCAATGACCAAAGAAACAAGCAGAGTCAAAAATCTAGCTTTTAAAGAATGGAGCTCTCTTGGTGAGAAGCTGATTCCCAAGCTAATACCATTCCTCCCTTTCCGACTCATGCTTCCAAGATAGATCCTCTTGTTGGTTCTGGAAACAGCGGAAAGGATATAAGACTTAGGAGGAGGAGGGTTAGAATAAGACACAAATTTGTTGAGGACAAAAAAACTCCCTCTTCTTTGTTGTCTGACCGTGAGAGAGACAGGTAACACCAGCTAGCAATTATGTCTCTGTCTAGTCGCAAAGTCATGTCCAACCCATCCCAACCCCATGGACGACATTCCTGCCACCCAGGGAGCCATGTGGCTAATGGAGCAGGCTGGAAATCAAATAAATAAATAAGCTTTCTAGAAGCAGAGTTAACAGACCATTGCACCACCCGCTGAAATAGGGAAGGATGACTCCATCAAGCTCAGTTCCACCTGTTACTTTTTATCCTGTTCCACCTGTTATTTTTTATTTCCACATTGAACTGCGAAAAATTTTTGTTCATGCCAAAATCTGTATGAATCCCATGCGCCACACAGGAAGAGAACACAATTTCACTGTGCACTTTTTGATGTGTTTCCACAAACCCACACATTAAGCAATTTAGAAAATTTGAAACATCTTTCTGTCCATGTTTCCCCTAATATATCCACTTAGTGTCCATTTTTCTAAAATAGCCTCATTTGTGTCTGTGGGTTTTTACAACTGAAGTTGAAAGTACACTGAATTCTGGTGCACATGTAAGTTTTGGAAGTACAAATTTGGCACATGCACCTTAAAAAAACCCAATGTTTTTCTTATCCTGCACAGCAATCCATTGATTAATAAGTTTCAATAAGCAGAGCCCTACATATGTTTGCTTAGATGCAACTCCAAATTGGACGAATGGCTTACTGGGTGTTTCCAAGAGCAGCCTTAAATCACTAAAGGCCTTCCAGCTGCTGAGCTGGCGCCTTAATTACTTATTACCTGGTCACTCGCTGCTCCAGCATTACAAAGCGAGCCGCTTGCCTTTCCCCTCCTGGACAACCTTTTAACCACTGGTTTGCTTTCAGAATGTGCTCATTTATTTGTATTGCAATTGCTCTTTTGTGATCAAATAAAACATTTGCTTTCAAGAACATAAGGGAAAAGGCAATTGATGAGTGAGAAGGATAATTAAATGACCCTTCGGGCAGGGATTGACAACGCAGCTAATTAAAAGGGACAAATCAGGTAAGATCACGACTTGGGGAAAACATCAACCGGACAAGCTGGCACCTCCATGGGAGCCAGAGAAATGGTCACATGCCATGGAAGAAAGGAAGGTGCAAGCTAGCTTCAGCTGCGATGCCTGAATGATGGAATGTTTATTCCGGAGAAAGATGGTGACGAGCCCAAGTGGAACAGGAGCTGTGGCGTAGTGAAGCCATGTCTGAGGAATCCAGTTTGTGGGAGGAACCTGCTGGGTTTCTTGGCTCAGCTCTGCAGACTCCAGTCTGCTTTCTCTCTGCCTTGATCAGACTGTGCATTGCTGTGATTTCTGTGATACACTTCTCGGTTCAAGCACCAGGCACAAAAATGAGCATCTTAAGGAAAGCCATGTAAAAATGTCCATGACAGAGGAAGTTGCATACAAACATACATGTGGAATTGTACTTCCTTCCTCCCCTTTCATCACTACTGGGCAGAATGGGACTATATTTGAATACAGACAGACCAGACCCACATCCTGAGACACTGTCATGTCTTCTCCTCACAGGAGCACCTTGCTTGTTGTGCCTGCTGCAGGTACATGACCGTTCAGAAACTGGTTATTTTAATTTATTGTTGTAAGCCGCCCCGAGGCTTCGGCGAATGGGGCGGCACAAAAATGTTTCAATAAATAAATAAATAAAATTTTCTACACCTGACTGCTGCTAGAGATACAGTAAAACAGAGATTGCTCTTGGAATAGGTGTTGGAAAGGCAGGCAGGCTGGCAGGCAGGCGCCACTCTTAAAGGACTAGATTTAAAAGAGCCACCAGGCTCCAAAAATTAAGCTGCAACTTACTTGGTGACTTTGAAAATCCTCAGCAGCCGGAGAGCCCTCAATACACTGATGCCGAAGGACGTGCCAGGTTTCACTGCTGCCCAGATGACTTCAAAGATGCTGCCCACAATCACCTGCAGGAGGAAAAGGAGGTGATGGAGGGATGCAGGAAAAAGGGAGGAGTTCCCTGATATTGGGAACTCGCATGGTTCAGAATCCTGAAACCTTCTTCAGTGCATGTAAAGGTTAGGCTGGTCAGTTCCAGTTATCAGTGCAAGTAGAAAGAAACAGAAACAGGAGACAAAGTGAGATGAACTGAAGCAAAACAAAATGAAGATGTTTCATCCATTGCTTTAGTCATCAATACCTGAAAGCTCTCCACTTTAAAATTAAAGAATCCAAGTTTTTAGCTGTGACGGCTTGAAAGGAGGAGATGGCAATATGAGAAACTAGAAGAATAGCTGAGAAACCAGATGAACCAGCTCCTTGGTGTATTTTGACCCTTTCCTCGGCTGGCGAATGCAGATTAATTCACACAAATGTATAAGAGAGAGAGATGGTAACTTCTATTTGCTTCAGGGATCGCTCTTTTCCTTTGTTTGTTTAAAAGCAGTCAACACACACAGTCCTGGCTCAGGCCCAGTGAAATCAATAGGATATACGCAAGATAGATATTCATGGCATTCTCTCTCTCGGAGAAGCAGAACATGAATATTCTATTCCAAACCCTGCTCTTATCCACTTAATGTTCACTTAACAAGCAGACAACCCAAAGCAGAATCCCCCAGTTTTGTCACTGTGGAATTTCAAACTGGGAACTACAGCCAATTCCCCCCCACACACACACACCTTTTTTTAATGAATGCACCAGTACAATGCACCCCTTTGTAGTCACATTTGGATGGTACATTTTTAGCCATAAGATAAAAATAACGATGCACACCTAAAAAAATTAACATGTACAGAAACTCACAGGCACAGGAGTCTATTTTTTTTTTAAATTCTGCAGACAGAACTGCTCCATGTTGATTGAAATACTTACCCCACCCCATCCCACTTGCCTCAATGCCCTTCATTTTGCAATCCTGACAAGTCTGCATTTCTCTCCTTTACTTCTGCTTTCACTACTTTGGGTTTGCTTTCCTCAGCATCTCCCCCCGCCCCCCCACACACACACCCCTTCTCTTAGCTTAACATCCCCTCCAAAGTCACTCAGTAAATATATATCCACCCCATGTAGCCTCCCTTGACATTTCCTGCCACATTCCAGCCCCGTCCTCCTCCGTCTACTTCACATTCTAAGGCTGAGTTTTCCAACTGGCATTGCTCCATTTGGAAAGAAACGGGCCTCATCTTTACACCTTGTTGCGCTGCCACTGAAACTTTTCTATGAGCCCCACTGATCATGACAACAACAACAACAACGCCCTGCCGGCCAATATTTTGTCACACTAGACCCAGCTCTGAAATATTCCCTGGTTACGAGCAGCTCTAAAAGGAGGCAGTTGGGAATTCAGAGTGACAGGGAGCAGGGGAGGAAGACAAACGATGGAACCCCACAGGGAGACCGTGTTGCGTTCCCCGAGGGATTGGGGAGGGAAAATCAGCCAAGGAAGCAAGAGCCTTCCCTGCACAGTTCCCAGAAAGGCCAAGCTCTGTGCAGCAAGGCTAAAAGCAGCATCCAGCCCAGAGAAAAAGCTTGGAGTTTTCTCTGTCCCAGAACCTTTGCAACTTATTTCCTCCCTGATTAACTAAGGGGGCTCTCTTTTCTACCTCCACTCTCTCATGGAGCATTTTGAATTATTAAGCGCTCCAGGAAATGCACAATGGGGACGTTTAAGGACAAGTGGAACCTGGTCTCCCTATTGCTCAGTTGCCTTTTGACAAGGGCTGCCATGCCCTTTCCCACAGCCAAAATATGTTGCAGCCTCTACCAGCCAGGGCTCAAGGTGAAGCATGGCGAGGCTGGCAAGGCAAGGCACCCCTTTCTGGAGCCCACAGGACCAATCTTTCCAGATCTGGAGTATCGTAAGTAGGAACCACGAAGCCTTTTGCACAATCCTCAGCAAAACTAAGAATAATCCATGTTTTTATAATGTTTTCAGGGTTTCAAAGTGCTTCCCACACATTCCTCCACCTGAACATTTGCATGGATATCCATCGAGATTATGGTCTCCTGCCTGCCCCTTAAGATCTGGGGTGCAGAGGCCCTTCTCTGGAGCCCTTCCTGAAGCAGATTAGGAGGGTGGCTACCTGGAGAAGGGCCTTCCCTGGGATGGCACCCCAATTACGGAATTTGCTCCCCAGAGAGGCTCGCTTGGCGCTGTCACTTTATTCTTTTTGGCCCCAGGCTAAAACCTTTTTATTTTCCCAGTGTTTTAAGATTTGATTGGTTTAATCAAAATGGTGACATACAGATACGTGAGGGGATGTTACATGGAGGTGGGTAGAGACCTGTTCTCCCCTGCAGAGGAAGGCAGGACGCGCTCCAACGGAGCCAAGCTCAGGGAACCAAGGTTCAGTTTTGGTGCCAGGAAGGACTTTCAGACAGTTAGGACACCGAGGGCCTGGAATGGGCTTCCACGGGAGGCGGTTGAGGCCCCATCGGTGCGGGTGTTCAAGGACAGGCTGGACGTGCACATGGTGGGCATGTCGTGAGCGGAGCCGGCTGGAGTCAGGGTCAGACTAGATGGCCCGGGAGACCCCTTCTGACTCGCTCTGTTTCTATGTTTCTAATTGGGGTTTTATTGCTGGTTGAAAATTTTATTAGGATGCTGTGTTTTATTTTATATTGTCTTATTGTTAAACTGTCCTGAGACCACGGTAAGGGATGGTCTAGAAAAGGTTTAAATCAATCAATCAAAATAAAAAAATAAGCTAGGACAGCATCCTATTTGCTCCAGATTCCTTGGCAAGCCTCTCAGCTCCCACATCGCACCGACTACATTACACCCAGCCAGGTGCATGTACATGAAATTTGCATCGTGAGTAGCTGGGTGCAGGCTGGGACATTCTGGCACTGGAAAGGGAAGGATGCTTGACCCTCACCAGCTCCGGCTGGCTAGAAAAGCAAGTGCTCCTTCGTGCTGACACCAGCCCTGCCCAGCCTCAGATCTATCAAGGAGCGCCCGGCTTCAGCTCTGATGTCTGCCAGTGAAGTAGCTAATTAGTGTCAGTCATGCAGTGGAAGTGGACACCTGCCAGGGGCTATTTTGCTTCAAGAGCGAGGACTGTGAGCCGGAGATGGCGAAGGCCAGGAGGGTGCAGCTTCTCCTCCGGGCCCCCTCGCAGCCAAAGCTCTCCGAGAAGCAACAGCGTCATTGACCAGCACGTTTGACAAATACTTCCCCCCAGTCATACTGCATGTGAGAAGGCTGGACTGTTTGCTTTGCTTGTTTGCAGCAGGGAGCTCCGGCTGCAGAATTTGGCTTTGCAGGCCTAGATGTTAATATTCTAGCCCTCAGTGTTCTTCCGGGTGGGGGCTCGAGAGAGTATTGCAAAAACCTGTGAGGTCTCCAAAGTCATGGGCCTGGTAAGGATTTTCAGCACAACAGGAGAGCCTTCCGGGCCCGTTCTACTAAAGGGAGGGGCAATAAACACTGAACAGCAAGGAAATGTTTACCTCCAGTCCTGCATGAAGGTCAATGTCCTGCTGTACACAGCGGAAAGCAAGGACTACTATTATCATAGTTTCATTTCTGGATTGCCCAT
Organism: Varanus komodoensis; assembly: GCF_004798865.1. Taxonomy (NCBI): domain Eukaryota; kingdom Metazoa; phylum Chordata; class Lepidosauria; order Squamata; family Varanidae; genus Varanus; species Varanus komodoensis. Next base: position 4,660,576 of record NW_025335873.1, on the reverse strand, counting down.
AGCTCAAGCTCTCTGTGGCTAGAACGGCTAGAAAGATTGGCTAGGAAGCAGGATGGGGAAGGACCACAACCCCTTGGCAGAGTGCGGGGTTCACATGGAAATATCCAGGTTTAATCTCCAGCATTTGCAAGGAGGGCTGAGAAAGGTCTGAAGAGCTGCTGCCAGTCCGTGCAGATAATACTGAACTCAAGGCACCCATTTGCGGGCTCTGTATTATACAGTGGCTTCTGGGTGGGATCCCATGGATTCTTTCTTTCCAGTTATCATGCTCCAGGTATTAGCTTACCTTTACATTCCACTGTTTTTCCTGCTGGAAGGAAACCACAGTGGTGTACAAGGTTCTCCTCCTTTCCATTTTATCCTCACAACAACTGTGAGGTAGGTTAGGCCAAGAGACTGTGACTGGCCCCAAAGCACCCAGAGAGCATCATCGTCAAGTGGGGAACTAGGACCTGGATCTCCTGAGAGCTTCGTCGTCAAGTGGGGAACTCGGACCTGGATCTCCTGAGTCAACCTGAATCATTTTACAACTGTGTGTGTGTGTGTGCACGCGCGCATGCACACACACACTTGCTATGACAGGGCAAGACAGGAGATCAAATTAAGAAAGGACAACCCTACACCTCACCCCACCTATTCCACCTCTCTCCACTTGGAGGCACAGCAATGCTCTGGGAGCCTTAGATGCGACGTCACGGGTTCCCGATGCCTCCCCTGTTGTGGTGCTACCCCCACCATGGAAGAGAACAAAACCAACTCTGGGTGGCTCAATGTTGTCTCTCAGAGCTTCTTCAGAGGAACCCCTAAAGGAGCAGAGGTGACCCCCACTGTGCAGAGCGCAAGGGGAGCATTCTGGGGGCAGAGCAGAGTGCCACCCGTTTTGTCTTACCCCAAAGTCAAAGCAGTTGAATGAGGAGTGGAAATAGTTCCTTGGCCCCAGGCCGTACATCTTGAGGGACATCTCAGTGAGGAACAGGCCGAGGAAAACGAACTCGGCAAAATCTAGAAGAGAACAGCAGAGCGTGAATCACAGATGGGTCTCTGAATGGTGATTTCAGGTCAATACACCTCTCCCCCATATGGAGTGCATCTTACCAGCAGCGGATGAAAGCATGTTGCGGGGGAAAACATGCAATCTAAGCCATGGAAGGCAACCTTAGGCCCTACAGATGTTTCAGCCTACAAATGCCATCAACTTGCACCATTGGCCATGATGATGGGTCTTGACAGGAGCTGCAGCCAAAACATCTGGGGGCTACTGAGTTCTCCACCAATTATTAGTGGCATATTTTGCACTATGGAGATTTTGTTCAGTCCGTATCTGCAGGTGAACTGACCTAATCCTCACTTTCTAAACTAATGGGATAATTAATAACTTGGATCGGAACACACTTCTGCTCTCAGCTTTGCACTCTGAGGTGTAGCAAAACCAAGGCTAACAGGGTGGTAGTAAAGGGACTTCATTATTAGCGGGGACACGGATGTCCATCTGCCACCCCTTCCCCTCTGGGCTCAGACAGGGAGAACTGCATTTTCCATGTAAAAACAACACTAAACATTTTATCTGCTATAGCAGAGTAGTTAGAGGGTGGCTTGATGCTGAATGGGCAAGCTAAGGGTAATTAAACCATGCTGGCTTTGCTCCTAGCAGATCAAAACTCCTAGAACCAGTTCGTTGACCCGGATCACCAGAGCTGCCTACAGTTTTGGTACCCGTATGTGTGTTTGTACACAGGGGACCCTCATTCATGTCCTTGTGGTCATCAGTTGTCCCAGTGTCTAGCACTGGCTGGCCTTCACGGGTGCTCTCCTGGGAAGCCAAAGACATGTGCTCTTGTGGCCTTGGAGCCCAACAATTCCACCTCAAGAGGAGTCAGTGCAAGGCTGTTTGGCCGCGTAAGAGGCATGCTCCACAGGGAACAGAGCTACTTCTCTACCTAAGGCCCCTGGTCGATTGCTGAAACGAGTTGCAAAACCCGCAGGAGCTCCACACGGAGCTGCCCCCCACATCTGGGCTGCCTGACGTAACCTGAGCATCAGCCTGCTCTGCCAGGCCTCACGTCGCTCTGTGCCCCAGGACTATGATCACCAGGAACCTGCCATGTGGAGCAGAATCCTTGTTCTCTTGGGATCATCGGCTGGACCGGAACACAAGAATGGGCTCCTGAAACAAGAATGCGTCCATCTTACTGTGGCAACTGCTCCCCTTTCGGCGGGTGGGCCAGGATTCCTTCTGAGACGGCCTTACCCACGCAATGGAAAAATGGAAAAATTCCACTGTGTGCTGTTTGGCCTTCCTTAATCTAATTTAATCTACTTTTAACAGAAACATTTTATGATACAAAGGGATGCGGGAAAGGAAGTGTAGGGAGAAGGCTAGCTACAAATAGTTTAATTTGATTTTTAAAATTTGTTCTCCCTTTCTACCCAATACATTTGAATTAGGTGCTCAGCAGCTCTTATTATGTCAATCACTGACAGTTTAACTCCATTTTCATGTTAGCACAAAGTCTGAGGTCATTAGCAGCAAGCTATGGATAAGGTCGTGCAACTATTGCTCTTCAGCCTGGTGCCCTCCAAACTCCTAGCATCCTCACACAGCCTATGCAAGGATGATAGGATCTATAGTCCGGAGAGCACCCAGTTGGAAAATGCTGAGAAAGTTCCCAGCTTTTCCATGCCCTTCACACATTATAACGCATCCTTCCCACCCTGATGTTCGGACTACAATTGCCTGCGAGCTGGGAAGAATGGGTCTTGTGGTCCAAAGCACCAGGCTGGGGGAGGAGTTTGTAAACAGTTAAAAGGGAAAGAGAACTTTGGCCAGCTTGCTCTTCTAGAAATCTATTTTATGTTATTTTTATATTTCTATGCCACCCCATAACCTGAAGGTTCTCTGGGCGGCTTACAAATGCTAAACAGCATTAAAAAATAGATAAAATACAGTAAAACAATTGATAATCCAATACAATAGATAAAATAGTAAATAAAATCACTTAATAAAATGTATGTACACACAACAATAAGCACAGCCAAAAAATTAACCAAATAAATGAAAATAAATAATCCGTAAATAATTCAATTTTATACTGGTATGTGTGAGTCTAACAGACTCATTAACTCTTTTCCAAGTTTAAGTTTATCATGTTCATTAATTAAGTGCAATTATGCTATTTAAGAAAGTTAGTATTTCAAGTTACAAAACTAATAACATTCTATTTAAATTTGTCATATTTGATGTGTATATTATCTATTTTTATCCACCCTAATTTGATATGCTAAGTGCCCAACTGCGATCCAGACTTGATTGTTCATTATAAGATTGTTCAGCAACCCATTGTTCCTGAATGCAGTATATCCAATATATTATATTCTAGGCAGTCTTGGGTTAGACCAGTGGTGGCAAACCTATGGCATGCGTGCTGCAGTGGGCACACGGAGCCCTCTGTTGGCACATGAGCCAAGTCGCCCCAGCAGCTGAGCATTGGATAACAGCACACACAGGGGCCATGCGCATGCTCGGAAAGGAGTAGAGCGATGACGTCACGAGCTGCGACTCACTAGCCGGGACTCGTCCGACCTTTCGCCTGGCCAGTCAGTGCGCTGCCAAGGATATAGATAGATACATATTTGCTTGGACTGACTTTGAGGTGTTTTTTCTGAACTAAAACCTCAGATTTCAGGTTTTATTGCAGTGTTGACACTTTGCAATAAATAAGTGGGTTTTGGGTTGCAGTTTGGGCACTCGGTCTCTAAAATGTTCACCATCACTGGTTTAGACCATTCCTTTCCCTGAATATGCAGAGGTACTTCAGCTACAAATTCATGAGCAAGCAATAAAAACAGCCCCCCGACGGATTTCTCTCATCTCCTTTTAAAGCCACTTATGTTAGTGGCCATATCCCATGTCTTAAGGGAGCAGATTCCAGAAATCATTTATGCATTGTGGGAAGGACCGTCTTTCGCTCATCCTGAATTTCCTGCTAGTCAATTCCACTGGGTGAAGATTAAGTGAAAATGTGGCCGTCTTCAATTATCCCGATGAGCTCTCATGCCGAAGATGAAGCAAACCTAGTCTCTGATGCTCCAGAGGATAAGACTAGAACCAAGGGGCGGAGACTGCAGGGAAGCGTTCAGAAAAATTTGCAGGAGAAATTGAAATGGCCATTTATTATTTCCAACATGCAAACGGCTTTCACGACTATTCCCCACCGACGGGCCTCTCATTCTCCTTGAATTTGCCTAATCTAAGTCAATGGCTACTCATACACCTTGTGACACTAAACCCCATAACTAAATAGTGTGGCGTTTGAAGAAGTATCTTTTTTCTCTCTCCCGGACTGGAAATATTAGATGTCCCTAGAAGCACGGCATGATGGTAAAGCTGTTCTCCAGCTGTTCTTGGCCAGGGACTGGCCACTTCCCTTATAAATCCCATAATTTCGGTATGCCATGTGTGGACAACTTCTTCCTTTTCTCCATCTTGAATCTATCACTACTCAGCTGCATAGGATGGCCCAAACTTGTAATATTATGAGAGAGCGAGAAAACATCTACCTGTACATTTTTGGTAGCCATGCATCCTTTTATTTAGAACTCCATCAAGCCTAGTTATGGCCCAGGAACTCAAAACTAGGGTTACTTGGTAGAACCCAGAATGTTTGGAATGCTGATATCTATACCAAGCTTAGAGGTCCATCGAGCACACCTTAGTATTTTTCATGCTAGACCACCCATATTTAAAGAAATAGCCATGTAGGTTATGATCTACACCTTCCTTCCGTGTTTCCAAGTTCCTTGTGACTTATTTTCCTTTCTGAGTCCTACTGATCTACAGTGGCTATGGCTCATGGGAGCTGAAGTCCAAAGCAACTAAGGATGCCAGGTTGGCCAGGGCTGCTGGAGGCTCGAAAGCCCCCAGATGTATTCCAATCTTTAAGGTGTGCATTGACAGCTTTAATGAGCCTACAGGCTTCTGAAAAATGTGGTATCTGGTCTGAAAAAAAATGGCAAAGGAGTTCTTCTTTGCAGAAGGCAAAGCTCCAGTGCCTTCTTCAGGGACACGAAGCAATAGCATTTCCTGTTTTTCCTTTCTCTCTGTTTTTGCCAAACACCTGTGGATCCTCGTTCAAAGCACTTGAAGCAGTTGGAAGCATCAAGCAGAGAAAGTTAATCAGAGCATCTCAACAAAGAGAAAGTAAGGAAGAAAAAGATGATGAAGAGGGAGAACCAAGACAAATCAATGCAGACCCCACCGGCTCTCAGCAGCAGCGATGTTAATTTGTAACGTAATTAAATTCTCCCCAGAGGAAGAGATGCAATTGAATTAGAGGCGCCAAATCGGGCGGTGGGTGTTGCTGATCCTTCCTAGAGCAGAAGTGCTGCTTTCTCCATGGAAGTTCACACATCTTGCTCAAAATCCAATGACAGAAACACCCCATGAGGCCATCTAATCAGGGACGACTGCACTTCAGTCCCCAAGAAGGTTCATTGTGTATCGATGCTAAAGCTGCCGGGGGAGGGGGAGTCATTCTCTTTCCATGGCTTGCTGTAGCTTCCAAATAAAGCACACAAGAAAGCCAGAGAAGCCACCATTGTTCAATGGGACCACAGCCAGTGCTTTTGGGAAATCCACAAGTGACCACGGGTAAGATTGTGCTAAAGAACACTTCCAAGTTGGCCCAGAATATGCCAAGCCAGCCTTCTCCAACCTGGCAGCCTTCAGAGGCATGTGGACCACAACTCCCAGAATTCCCATCCAGCGGGGCCATTGACTGGGAATTCCGGCGGCTGTGGTCCAAAAGTGCCTGGAAGGCTGTGCTAAGGTATCTCGCCCCCACTGCCAAAATAGAGATTTCCAAGCTCATTCAGGTCCAATCAAGTCAAGCTCCGAATCAGAAAGGTAATAGGGTTTGATAACTTTTCTACTCCCACTGTGCAAGCTTCCAAGTCGCCTCCTCCTTCCCCCACCTACACAAGTTTCTTTTTCCCATGCAGTTGGTTACAACTTGAACCAAAGAAGATTTAGGCTGCCTCTCACTGTGTACAACCAGTTGCATTAAGCAAAAAAGTCCACCTGAAAATCGGTGTGTGTTTTTGTGCACGCTTTTCAACATGACTTTGCTAGCACATGCAATTTTGCAGACTTTCCCCTGAAATAACGAACTTTTCTAAGCTGCGGACAGTTTCAAGTTCTAGTGAGCAAGCTGAGATGGGAGAGGACGGACTTCGCATCCTCCTTCCAATGGTACAGCATCAGCTTAAGAAGATGGGCCAATTAAGAAACATCAGGCTTTCCAGGCGATTGGTCCATAAGCAGCAGGATCCACCTTGAAGGTTGGGATCAGCTTCTTACCATTAAACCACATTTCCTTCATTCTAACTTGGCCTTTTCTCTTATACCTCTGTAACACCTTTTCTTCTGTACTCCAATGCAAGCCTGGCCAGTCCGGGTTAACTTAATACAGCTTTTGCTTAGGCAGCTGCAGTCCTAAGCTGCTTGGAAGGATCCAGTCCTGACAACTTGCTGGCTTGTAATCGCTGTGTACAGGTTGCTTTGTCTGGAAAATGACATTATCCGGCTTTCTTGAGACAAGCCTAATTCAGCCAGCAGGTGCCAATCCCACTTCACCAGCATCCTCAGCGTACAGGTCAAAGCACCTGTGAGCTTCCCGTATTCCCTGCTTTCTTTCTCCTCCCTCTCAGCTGCAGCCTTGCTGAATTATTTTTTCTGTTTTGATCCAGCCTTCCCCCCGCCTTCCTTGTACGTAGCCCATACAATTTTTCACTCCATTTGTAATTAACAAAAGCGTTCTTTCTGACACCAGCTGGGAGATGAATATTTGCTCATAAAGTTCCCTTGTTTAAGAGGTCTGCCACAAGCGTTTCTGTTCAAGGAAACACTCATAGCTCTTTCTCTTATGCAGATTGGTAGTGGGGATGACCAAAATCTGACTTTCGAAGCAAAACACGCAAAGTCTCGGGCCTGGATGAACACATGAAATCACAGAAGCACCCAGACAACGTGTGGATGGGTGACTTTAATCACCCTCCCATTGACGGTATAAATGTATGGTCCACTCACAAAACTGAGGTTACACCGCTTGATGCCCTTAGTGACTCAGTGCCCTTGAAAGTTGGCCATGGAACCGACCAGAAGGGTTGTGATCCAGGATTTAATCCTAGGTGGCGTCACCCAGGACCCAGTGGGAGATGTGGCCACTGCTGAACTACATGGAAACAGCAACTCCAATGCTGTCAGATTTAACATATATCTGACTGGGACTTTGCCAAGGAAAGTTTGGCCTAGTTGCAGGTGACTTCAAAAGAAGAAACTTCTCTAAAATGAGGAAAGTGATAAAGAGGAAGTTGAAAGGGGGAGGCAAGGAGGTTAAAGCTCTCAAATTGCTCACAAGGTACACAAAACCACAACAGTTTTGTTCTGCTATAATGCATACCACAAGATAGGAAAGAGGTGCAAGAGGTCTCCCAGCATGGTTGAGAAGCAGTGACAAGGAAATTATTTTGGAAAAGAATTGCTGATCGTCTAGCGGAGTTTGCCACCTTTCCTCCAGAAAGCTGAGGGAGATGCCTCTAATGGTCTCATCCATTTTATCTTTCCGAGATGCTGAGCTGAGAGATTGAGACTTCTGCTTAACTTGTGTGTGGATTTGACAATGGCTCTCACTTTCAAAAGTCAAACACTCTTACTCAGAAACTGGCTCATTAAGTAGAGTGCTAGCTCAGCCCAGCTCTTCAGGTCCTTGCGCTGGGAAAGGTCTTTCGCAACTCTGGCTGCAAAAGTTCTTTGGGAATGGAAAGCGAGGTCTTCTACATGGAATTCCCACTCAACGTAGCCAACCTGCTATGGTACTAAACTCTGAGATGCTAAGCATGTAGCACCCTCTATCACAGCCAGTAGTAACATGGAGAACATCTTCTAGAGGTTCCCTTCCTGGGAGATACATGCCAGCTTGGTTTGCTTGATGCCTTTCTCCAGCTGGTCAGTATAGAGGGCCATTGTCCACGGTTCCATCCATGGACTGCCATGTCTTACTGCAAGACACCCCAGGCTCGCTTGCCCTGCCCCACTCAGCTTTCTATTTTCTTGGCGTCTCTGCAGTCAGTCAGTATTGGGTGGGTGGACTCTTTGGGGAAGGGGGCTTTGCCTTTTTTAATACCAAAATGGGGGGGGGGGGGTGCCATTTCTGCAAAGAGTGAGGCTCCTCTGCATTCTCTTAAGGGCAAGCGTGCTACCTTAGCTCCAAAATAAGCATATTTGGAGAAAGAATTTGCTATTTGTATACAGCAGACTTCCCCAACCTGGAATCCTCTCCACATTCTGGACTAAAATTCCCATCATCCTCAAAAGTCAGCCATGCTGACTGTAGCTGAGTGGGCTTTGCTATCCAAAATATCTGGAGAACACCAGGTTAAGGAAGGCTGGTCTATGGGTGATCATGGGCCAAGCATGTGTTCAAATAAGAACAGAAGTCACACAGAAGTTGGGTTTCTTAAAAGGACTGAGGAATGAAAAATCAAGCCATGGGAACAACGGCAACTCATCATCACGTATCTGTGTTACTGAATATTCCTGGGGGGCGAGCAAAGCAACCATGCCAGCAAATTCTGCTGGGCCTTCCCACCCTGCATGAGAGTAAAGACAGACAGTAAGAGGCGCATCGGGGCCTTACTCACACAACGCAGTGGTGAGCCCTTCTGGCTGGTCATAATGCACAATGGCGACACACATGGTGTTGAGGGCCACAACGCAGAGGACCATCCAGTAGAAGCTCTGGGCTTTCACCATGCGCCGGATGAAGAACCGGAACATCTTCTCTTTTCTGCGGAAGTAGGAGGAACTCTCGTTCTTGCCGCTCTTGAGGCTGGCCCGGGCAAATGGAGAACCTGGGGGCATTGAAGGGGAAGAAAAGAGGGTCATCACTTGCAGGGAAAGTCAAGGAGATGTCCCAACAGTCACGCCCTATGGAGAATCACACTCTAACTTCATTATCCTTTAGACATGGCTCATCTCTCTAAAAGGATTCAACAAGGTCATGAAGCACAAACTTTTCATTGGTTATAATTATTATTACATTATATTTCTATACTGCCCATAGCCAAAGCTCTCTGGGCAGTGCACAACATTTTAAGTCCCCCATCCAGATTTCCACCAGGCCTGACTCTGCTTAGCTTCCAAGATTAGGCAGGATCAGGCACTTCCGGCTATATGGAAGACTATTAGTCATGTTCAAGGTCCAGATAAAGCCCACCATTGATTGGTCTGAAAATATGCCCCCAGGATGCCACTGCTGTGAAAAGAGCAAATACCATGTTAGGTTCAATCAAAATACAACAGCAACTAGCTTAATTGAAGTAGGAATTTAAAACAAAGCTGCCAAGATTGTGCTCCCCTTATGCATTTTGGAACACCATGGCCCAGCTGTGACCACCACCCCTAAAAATGGTACCCTAGAGGTAAGAAAAAGGCAACAGAAGCGATCCTCAGGCTACATGAACACCCCCTGTGAGGAAAGGTTACTGCAACAGGGATTGGCTAGGTTAGGAAAACGGTGAGTGACAGAGGTGTATAGAATCACGCACGGTGATCCCTCTCACAACACTAGGGTCCAGAATCACATCGACAGACAGATTTAGTGACAGACTCGGGACAGAAAAGGGAAGTATTTCTTCAGAAGGCGCCTAAGTTCAAGCATGGAAGTTATTTCCACAAGCTCTCACGATGGCCACCCATTTGGAAGGCTTTAAATGTCAGGTTGAGGATAGCACCGTTAGCCTATTAGCATCTTTCCTGCTCCCAAAGGCTCCAAAAAGCCTCCTTAATGCCAACGTCCTGCTGGGTTGAAGTTGACAGGCCAGGAGGATTGGTAGAGGTGATCCTTGCCCCTCTGAGTTTTGCTTTGAGAGTGCTTTGGAAAGTGGCCGGAAGAAATTCAGGAGAAACCCTGCCTTGGCTTCTCCAACTCATTTCCCCTCCTGGCCACCGGAACAGCCCCTCTGCTCCCTCTCCAAGGCTGTTCTTCCAACCTGGGGGAGGCAGACAGTGCCAGGTTCTGCAGAGCAAGCCAGGTGGCTTGACAGGGCAGCCAGCCTGGTTCACCTTGTAAGTAAGGTGTGGATGAACCCTTTTGGAGCCCATCCCTCCAGCATGCATGGACTTCCTCTCCTGCTTGGCCCAGTCCGGCAAAGTGAGCTGAGCCAAGAGGAAATCCGCAGGTGCCCAAAGATGCCCGGTGGCACAAGCAGCAACCTTCTGTACCAGGTGCCGTCACCCAAGGGGCAGCAGCTGCAGGACACAGCAGAGGAGCTCTGGAAGTGGCCACGCCAGGCACCATTACCAATGACTAAGCTTCTTCCATAACCAGTGCAGCCAGCAACCACAGTGCCGGACTGCTTGCTCAGTGCTGGGGGCCCCATTCCTCGTACACACAGTGCCTCACTTGATCTCAGGGAGCATTCACCAGGAATTCATGGCCGCTGCAAGGCAGACTGAAGTATGAGGAGCTGAGCCCAGGGAATCCTGTGGATTCCTTGCAAATCCCTGCTTGTGAGGACCGATACCAGCCTCGTTGGCACCCGAGCCTTGCTCGCATCCCATTTGGCCTTTGCCCCTGGCAGTGCCACATCTCACCACCAGCTCCATCCCTCCTGCTCCTGGTACTCCAAGCACAGACTATCTACTGCTTCGTTCTCAGAGCTGGCAGCCAGCGCTGTCTCTCTGCATGGCTGCAAGGCGCCAAGTGGAAACAGCTCTCCACCTTCTGGGGCTGAAGCACTGCCTCTCTGCTTGGAGCCAAGTACAGCCACCGGCCCAGGGTCTCTGCAGGACTGCTCTTTAAAAGGGCATCATCTTGGTCACCACAGCAGAGTGATACAGCCATGCTTCAGGAAGGCCTTTGCTTTAATAAAGTGGATTCGGTCCTTTGCCACCCGTCACTGTAAAACGTGATGATGAGTTCTTGCAGACAGTCTTGAGAGGATTACAGAGCAACTCACCCTGTGACCAGCCTGCAGAAGCCTCTGCTCCACTGCTCAGCATATTTTCATTCCAGCTCGGAATTATGCAGCTTGTTTTCATCGAGCCCCAGAACCACACCAGAGGAATGATCCGTTTTGAAAACACAATAATGTGAATGTCAAGCAGGCCAGGGATGTGGGGATATTGGATTGGATTCTAGCCTGTGCATCTGGAGGAAAGATTGCTAGAGGGGCACGAGCTAGTCAGAGTGAAAGAACCTTGCTAAATAGACGAGAAACTATCTTCTTGTTTTCATCAGGCTGGCCTATCCAAGCAGCAAGATGCTGGCCTATCCAGCAGCAAACACTGATCACAGAAGACACTGCGAACGGCCAGTCTTGGCCACTGATCCGCCCACCATGCTCCTTTAGGGGACCACCTATGGGTAAAAGTGCTGCTCCCATCAGACTTGTGACTTACCAACCGAGCAAACATCTGTGAAGTGGTCCTCGCCCTCTTCAGCGTGGATGAGGTCGTTTTTGCTCTTCTTGATCGTAGCTCTTTTCAGCACTGAATACAAGGGGGCGGGGGAGGGGAGACCAAATATGCTGGTTAGTGTTCGAAAGCAGATGAGCTCTCTGGACAAGCACACGGTCAGAGACTCCAACCGTCTCTCCAGCTGGAGGCTGGTTCCCAAACAGCCATGTAATAATAAACTATCACAAAATAGTCAGGCTGACAGCTCCCCTCATATGGTCTTTGGAGAAAGGTTGTAATTTAGTCTTCTGGCTCTGATTCTGGTGCAGCTTTTCCATAAGCTGCACCAGAGCTCCCTATAGCAGATGCAACCAGGGCGATGGGCCAAGAGTGAAAGCATGGGCCAGAAAGTCCCAGGAGTTCTGCCCGCCATATGTCTACTGCATGGTCACGCTTCAGGGAGATGCTGCAGGGAACCTCCAGGTAGCAAGCAAGATTGCCGCGCAAAACCCCTCTTGAAACACTCACTGTGCAGCAGAAGACGGTTTGCAGCTCACACAAGAAATAGAACGCTCCCCACTCCTCTATTCTGCTCAAAGCTTCCAAGGTTCACACATCTTACGTAAAGGAGGAGGAATGCAAACCAGTGAACCTACCATCCAGGGGCGACTTCTCTTCGGCATTCTTGTCTTCCTCTGCTAACATCACCTCCTCTGCAAACATGGGAAAGACAGCACTGAATTTCGGATAAAAGCACAGCCAAAAACTGTGGCACCTAAGGGCCAATGCACCAGGACACATCCAAAGGGAAAGGAGCCGTTATAGTCCAGCCGTCTGAATGCATGCCTTGAATGTCGAAGGCTGGGACTTCAACTCCAAGCATCTCCAGGACTGGGAACTCAGGAGTGGAAAGTTGCTTTTCCCAAAATCCTGGAGAATGGCTGCCAGTCAGAGAAGACATTATGGGCTTCAATCAGACAACCTCTTGGGGCAATGGGCTCAGCGGAGGATTTGAAACGTCGGCCTGAGCACTGCTGCACAATGGCTGCCACGGGAGGGGCAGCAAAGGACAGAGACCGAGCACAACGCAGCTCATTGAGAAGTCATGAGCTGTTCAACATCAAGCCCTCCTCTCTCCCCACTCTGCCTGCTGGTTAGAACGCTTTGCCTGATGCGCTGACTTGGAGGGCTTGAACACCTGTGCATTTTGCAACCAATGCAGGTATTACCCCTCACTAGAGTTTTTGTATTTTTTTCTTTATATATCTAATTTTGCAAAGAGACCAAACCAGTCAATCTCAAAGGAGACCAACCTTGACTGCTCTTTAGAGGATCAGATACTGAAGATGAAACTCAAATACTTTGGCCACCTAATGAGAAGGAAAGACTCCCAGGAGAAGGAAGGCCCTGATGCTGGGAACAACTGACGGCAAGAGAAGAAGGGGACGGCAGAGGATGAGGGGGCTGGATGAGGTCACTGGGGTGGTGGGTGTGGACTTGGATGGACTCTGGGGGATGGCGGAGAACAGGAAGGCCTGGAGGAATGTTGTCCATGGGGTCGCGATGGGTCGGACACAACTTCGCAACTCACAACATCTTGGTGGGCTAGGACACTGGAGGAATGTTGCACATGGGATCATGATGAGCTGGGCTTGACTTTGCGACTAAACAACAATATCTAATTTTATACGACCAACCCAGAAGCATCTTTGGGTGATACCAGCGAATGGCAAGGGGAAATAACCATTTGCCATAGCGGGTTAAAATGTGATGATAGTCCCCAACTTAGATGGCTTTAAGAGGGGTGGGTGTTGGGAGCTGGGCTTTCCCTTATTCATTTCAAGTGTTCAAAAGCCCCTTAAAAAGTCCCCCTGTGAACATGCAGTCTATTCTTTTAAAAAGAAGTTCAATTTACACTATTTATAGCATGTCCCTCTCTCCTTCTCTACCCCGGAAAAAACCAAAGTTGCCGAGATGGCCGGCCAGCCCATCACTACCTCTCATGGAAGTGAATTTTCAAGTTTAACGATGTCCTGTGTGAAGAAGTCCAACCTTTGATCTGCCCTCAATCTCCCACCCATTAACTTCATGAGATGACCCCACTGGATTCTATCGTTGCAGGAGGAGGAGCAACAGCTTCCCTCATCACTTTCTCCACACCATGCATAACCCGGCACCCCCCTCTCAGGTCTCGCCCGAGCTGTCTTTCCCCTCCATCTCATCCGCTGCTCCACTGCTTCATGCATTTTGGTTGTCCCAGACCGCAGCATTTCCCTCCTCCCCATGCATAAGATGGGAGGAGCTCCATGGCCTCCATCCATGGACAAGACCACCCTTTTTCTTGGAGCAATATCCAACTTTTTTAAACAAATCTATTGCTCTCTATGCCCTACTTTCCTTAGAATGTGGAAGGCAGCTCACCTAGACCATCACCCATCTGTTTTTAACACACAGTCCCCAAAACTGGATCAAAAAGCAACGGTTGTATAAAACACGACAGGAATCCGAGTGGCTTTGATTGTCTTGACAGAAAAACAACACATACACCATAAATTAAACTGAAGCGTGGGCTGACATTTTCTTCCCTTTTGGCTTGGCTAGATGAGAAAGAAGTGTGAGGAAAGACCGCTAGAGAGTTCTCCTGGACGCAAACCAGCCTCCTTTGGTCACAGCAAGATCTAAGGTGACTTACAACACAACACGTTTTAAAGGGAACATTAAAACACCATGCACAACGAAACCACAAAATCAGACCATGCAGCCAAGATGCTTAAAATCATCCTAAGGTCATACAAGACATAGACATAGACATAGACACACACACACACAGCATCATGTGCTGAATTTCCCCCTTTGCACATTCGAGAAAACAGACCATTTCTTTGCAAAAAGCTCTTTATCCATTGCAAGATATCCAATAAACCCAAGCACTGTGTAATGAATCTCCGAGCATGCACAGAGTGCAGCATTGAATCCAGTCTGAACAACTCCTTCAAGGAACCCTCCTTCTGAGTATGCCCGGGCCCGATCCCTTCTAAAGGGCTCCCTTGGAAGCAAGCCTGCTTCTTTTCTTATCCACCTCTCCTCTAGCTGGTTGGCCCTCCATTCCTGACTGCATCACTTGGTCAAGAGTCGGACCACAGCTATTCTGTCAGGCCCCAACCCGACACTTGTGCATCTGGGCTGCCCTCAGAGCCTGGCCGAATGTTTGGGGAGAGCAGCCTTGAGACTATTGCCTCCTCTTTGATCTCAGAGCCTGGAGCTCCACTGGAACTTGTCTCCTGCCCTTCCCTGACTCACAGTCCAAATCGGCATGATCTGTGAGTGTGCACCAAGAAACAGAGAAACAGAGCGAGTCAGAAGGGGTCTCTTGGGCCATCTAGTCTGACCCCCGGCTCCAGCTGGCTCCGCTCACGACATGCCCACCATGTGCATGGCCAGCCTATCCTTGAACACCCGCACCGATGGGGCCTCAACAACCTCTCATGGAAGCCCACTCCACACCCTCGGGGTCCTGACTGTCAGGACCCCGCGGGTATGGAAGAAGTACCAGATCCTGCCTAATCTTGCAAGCTAAGGCCCGGTTAGTATTTGGAGAGGAAACTTATGTCCTGCATTGAACAGAAGGTTGGAGCCAATGGCCTTCCAGACCTCTCCAACCGTATGATCCTATGATTCTGAGCACTTCTGCCCTCATTCCCACACACAGGTTTAACAGCCTGGTGAAACTGAACAGATCAGAGCCAGTCTATCACCCGAAGGGATGGAGCGTCACAATCGACTCGTACAAGAAACGAGCCCGAACGTGGCATGCCAGCCGTGATCAGCTGGAAGCTGGAAAAAAATTAATAAGGCTTTGGCAGCTCCAGAACATCCCTCAAGGTGCGTTAATGCTTTGTCACAGAGAAGGGAGTTATTGCTAATTAAAGCTCTACAGTTATTATGTGTCGCCTCTACCCCAATATTCATCATTAGTCATAATGAAATCTACCAGCCCAGCCTCCTTATTCAATAAGCCCTCCTCGTGCCAGCTAAAGTACGGTCTGCCCTGTCACATCTGAAACATTCAACAGGCAAAATGTCTCCGTGACTATTCCTCAATGCAAGAGAAAGCTCAGCCTGTTGGGATGTTTGCTTACCATGCAGGCCTGAAAGACACAGAAGCCCCGTGGAGGCAAAAAGGGGTGAAAGTAAGTATGCCAAGCATAACACCAAATATATATCATTCCTCCTTTTTTATCTCTTTTTTATACCTTATCTTTTAGACTGTACTTTGGAAAGCAGGAACTTTTTAATATTTTTATGCCACTCAGGGTGTTGTTGTTGTTGTTGGGGAATGGAGAGGGATAAACTATTAGTGTTGTGTGTGCACTCGGAAGAGACTGGGCTTCTGCTGGATAACAACATTTCAAAATGTGCAAATTACTGCAAGAATGGGAAGCAAATAACTTGAAGCTTTTGTTTGTTGACTGATTGTTTTTCACAAATATGGTAGAAAGGAAACCTGACAGATGCATCCACCCAGGGAAAAGGGTTGGTGGACTTCAATTCTTGTGTATTCAAACTAGATTTATGGCACTGAATTTAGGGGGAAGCCTTCTTTTGCTCTCCATGGGTGAGGATTTCATTTGGTTTATTGTTAGGTATGAGCTTCCGCAACTTCACAAACTTCTGGAAGTAAATTTCCTCCTCTCCATGCATCTGTTTTTACAAATAGGACTGTCCTTCGGAGACAGGGTCCCTCAAAAATACAGAATAGACTTTAGGGCATATGCAAATTAGTACATGCCAATGCATATGTTTGCTTTTGTTCATCCTGTGGGCTTGAGTCCCAGATCGCTGGGAACCTAGCACCACCCCCAATCTCTTTGCAGCTCCAAATCCTCTGAAGCAGACCCTGGAACCCTTTTTCTAGACTAAATAGCAGAAAGAAAGATGGCTGGTTGTGAAGGTGGAGGTTAGATTCGGGGACTTGTCTCTGAAGAAACCAGCAGCAGTGCAGTGCAATTTTGTTAAGGTTTTGTATCACATTTGGGGCCACTTTTTGCCTTGGATCTTACTCTGGACCCATCGAGGTCTCCCAGACTAAATTCCACCCTCCTCCTCCTCCTCCTCCTCCTCCTCCTCCTCCGTGCATGCATGCTGCATGCCCTTCCAAGACATGAGGCATCACCTGCAGGAGCCCATGTGGGGTCTCAGGAAGTCTTTTGTCCTTGTGGAGAGAGGGAGCTTAGAAATGCAGCACGAGACTGCATTCCAATGAAGGAAGCAGCAGCAAATTCATTTCCGTGGGTGGGATTCATGTGTCCCAGAGGTGCTTTTAAGGCTTGTGTTAAGCATGGATACAGTAACTCCGCTCGTTCGGTCTCTGCCCTTTTCTTACTGAACGAGGGGAGACACAGCCGGGCTTTGGGAAACGGGCAGGAGCCGTGGGACAGCCGCTCAAGGAACCGCTAGGAGGCTGCTTGCTTCTACAGGAAGCAAAACATCGCTGGCAGGTCCCCCAAGGCGGTGCTGTCTGTGGTCCTGAATCTTGGCTTTGAACAAGCACCTCCGCCCCTGTCCAGGGTCCTGACCCCAGCACCAGGCCAGGCCAGGCCTGCCTTCCTCCACCTTGGTTGGGCCACTGCATTTCCCCAGCCGTCGTGGCTATTGTGGTGGGTCAGGGCATTAAATTGGACAAGCCCAGCTTAGACTGAAATGCACTCGTGCGTTAAAAAAATAAAATAAAACCTCCCCGGCATATAAATTAAATTAGAAAAGAGAATGGTGCTTGGCAGTAGGTATTGCTTTGAAGGAGAAAACATAGCCAGAGCCATCAACACAAAAAGGCATATTTTATGAATGGGAATGTGGCATGAAGGGCTCTCTTCCTGAAGCTGAGAAACCGCAGAGCGATCACGCGGAGATAAAGGGAGACTGGATCACAATGGGGGAGTCCCGCTGAGCGGCACCGGTCAGGTGGGCCCCCAACCCAGAGGCCTTCAGACAGGCCAGGTGCAGCTTCCACTCTCCCCAGCCATCAGGTTCAACATGCGTGGGGTGAGGAGCAGCTGGAGAAACTGTTTTATGGCCCAATATTTCTCCTGGCACTTCCAAACCCTTGCTGGTTTCGGGGCCTGCCTGAGCACCTAGAGACGGCAGCCTTGACATAAGCTCACCCTCTTCCACTATCTCTGGCTGCAGACCTCATTTCCCACGCCTGAACAACCACATCCAAAGAGTCGGTGCCACACTGGCCCTGGAAGCACACCGAGAACAACGGCCCCTTTCGTTCCCAACATAACTTCTACAGCCCGCCAGTCACATTAGTGCACATACGTAAGTCCAGTCTGGCTGGGTGGCCACCCAGACGTCCCTTGAATGCCGAGGAGACCCACACGTGGCCCACCCCAGCCCCCTACATCTATTGTGACAAACGGCTGCCTGCCCCAGACCCCATGTCCTTAGAAGTGTGGAATGTTATTCTCTGCTGAGCACATTATTTATATGATGCAAAGTCCATGAAATACAGCCTGTGATTTTTCTATACAAGCTCAGTGGTGTACCCAAAAGGCACCGAGAGACCATCCGTGACAACACTCCCGATCATAACACCGTCCTTCCTTCCTAGCTTTGCTGTACTAATTCAGCAGCTGCAGTGCGAGAGCAAACCTTGGTCCCAGCCGAGTCCTAAATAAGCACACCAATTCCCTGATAAATCCTAGCCTGTCCCTTTCATGCTGAAGCATCTCTTTTTCTTGCCTTAGGTGCAGTTGAGAGATCTTCTAAGGAAAGGAATGACAGCCTAAATGGGAATTTTGGCTTTATCTACTCCCCTATTCCCACCCCAAGAGCCCCAAGCTCTCCTGCTTACCTGCCTTAAAGATCCATTCCAAGTAGCCATTGAGTTCCCGTTCTATTTGTTGCTGCCTCCGGAGTTTTAGGAAGGCCCGTCGGTTTTCGACTCTCTCTCGTTCTTTGGCAAACTCTCTGCAGAGAAGGGAAGAAACAAAAGGCTACAAGTCTTGCCCCATCTGAAGCCTGTTTGCAAAGGAGCTGATTCTTCCTACTAAGCTGATTTCTCAGAGGCGAGCCGCATTTGGAATAGTTTAAGTTTCCTGGAATAGCAGCATTTCAGAAAGACAGAATTGGAAGGATTTGCAAAACAGCCATGCCAGAAATAATGCTCAGTGGGAATTCTTGTCCAGGCCAGTCTCACTCCATTTAGGGAAAGATGTTTGAGGAGGAAACACAAATGCATGATCGGCCACCTGCACTTGAAGCAATCCAGCCACAGGAAGATTTCTGCAATTCCTCAGAAATTATGCAAACTACCTATTTCATGCCCCAAAATCATGGATGGCTGTGAGACAACCTCACAGCTGTGGCACAATTGGGCAGCATACAAATGTGTTAAACAAACAAAACTTTAGATACTAGAAATAGGCTATTGTAATGTCCCCTTCCAAGGCTAAACATGCCCAGTTCTTTCACTCTTTCCTCTTAATGCCTAGATTCTAGTCCCCTGATCATCTTGGCCTCCTTTCTCTGAACTTGTTCCAAATCCTTCACAGAGAGTAGCATCCAGAACCAGACATGATGGCTGGGTTCGCACCACACAACCAGCCATGCTGGTCTTTTGTTTTCTTGGTTTGTCATGCTGTTCAAACCTAGTCACAGTATTTCAGTGTGGTACATTTGGTCTTCAGAAACCATGATAGGAAACCATGATTTGTTCCATGGATTCTTTATGCCACAATGGTTACTACTCATGTTGTTTTCAGGGAAAAGCATCTCTCCCCTCTATTTAAAGCCGCCTCTTCAAATGGGGTGGGGTGCATGATGTAGGGAGTGAACTAGACTGCCCCTCTTGGAAGACATTCCAGAATCATCATGCCCTAAATTCTGAAGACGACGACCTTGCAGACTCTGTGATGGGAGTTTTGGGAGCTCAGGGAGAGGCTAAGGTGTTTGAAGTTCCCTCACAGGTTCTCAGGCCAACCAGGAGAGCAGAAATGCTTCGGAAGAGACAGGAGGAGTCCAAGAAAGGAAGGAAGGAGAGCTGTTGGCTTGCCTGGTCCATGACCCAGTGACGAGCCATTGGGGGATATGAGCTCCCCACCTAGAGGGCTCGCATAGGACCTGCCGACTGGTCTTCACCAACTGAGTCACCCTGAGTCCAGCTTGTGACTAAATGAGGAGACACAGGAGAAGTTCCCAGTTTGGGTTCCCCTCTTGACATGAGGAGGGGCTTAACTTTCAGCTTGCTAGAGGGTTTCCAAAATTACTTTGTCTTGCAGCTGTGAAGTACCAGTAAAGATCCAAATTGCAAGGAGACTGACTGGTGTCTGGGAGCCCAAGAGCAAGAAGGTAAGGACTAAACTCATGACACGTGGACAGCATATGGGGCATTCAAACAGGAGAATGTCCCCTGGAAAAACCCTACCCTTAGCTCCACTTTCCTTGCCTACAACATACCTCAGGACTGTCAACAGGGTCCACCATCACCTTCCACCTGCAGCATAGTTTTTCCTAAAGGACAGCCTAGCAACACTTCCAGGGAGCTGCAGAGAGGGCTGCCTCTGGAAAGTTATTCAGCAGCCCATGCCGTGTTCCATCCCTGACACTGGTGCCTGGCCTCCAGGGCAGAATGGACAAAGGCATCAGGGGATGCTGATGTCAAATTCCCAACAGCCAGGTTCTTCCCCAGAACGTAGCTCCCTCCTTGGCTCCTTCTCAGCAGCACTTCCTTCCTGGAGAAGACCCCATCAGCTGCAGAGGGGCAACCAGCACAGCCCAACCAAAGAGTGGGCTCCTACATATGGACAGAAGAACCACCAGGCACATCCACTGACCCTTCGGCCAGCCCAGAAGCTCAGGCAGACCTGAGCGGCACATCACACAACTCCCTCCCCCTTTTGGCTTTTGAAGCAACTGAAAGCACCGGAGGGTTTTGTCTGCTGCCTTGCTGAAGTCAAGATATACTCCGCCCACAGCATAGTGACAATCGAAGGAAGTTAACCAGTTGTAAAACAAAATAGGATTTGTCTTGCAGGAGTTTTTGCTGGACAAGCCATCTGGCTTCCAGGGATCCCTGCATGACAGAGGCAATGCTGTGCCCCATGTAGCACCAGCTAACTTTGGGTTGTAGAACCTTGACAGAAAGAATCAGAAGCCCCCAAGAATGCTTCCCGCTGGAGGTGGAGGCAACATCCTGGACCAAGGATACAGGTCTACAGATCTCCTGAGTTGGGTCACTTGCCTGGAACTGGATCACAAGGCGACACATGAACTTCCCTGCTGATGCTGGTAGAAATGTTTTTCAGCAGCCCATCCAAACTCCACATCTTTCTCACTGGGTCCCTACTTTTCTGAGCCTGGCTGTTCAATGCCCCTTCTCATCAGCAATGTTGCACTTGTCCGTTTACACTCCAAATGAGGGATCGAGGCGCACATGTGCTGGTTTTGTTGTCAAAGGAGCCGAGGATACAAGCGCCCTGGGACAGCCTCGTCTCCACGGTCCTCATTGTACCTGTCGAGACTGTCACTTGCATTTAACCCAGAGGGGCTGGGCCTGAGCTTCCCCGAAGCACTTCTGCCTGACCTCAGAGTGTTCCTTTAATGGCCATCAGCTGAAATCTGCCATCCGTTTCTCCTCTCATTTATAGCACTGGCCCTGTCTTTCCCATCTTCCAACCATCAACGTAGCATCTCCTCTCCCGATAATAAAATGCCCTCTTTTCTGGGTCAGTGCTCCAGCCAGTGGCCCAGTCACTCAGCCTTGATGTCGCATCGGGAAGAGGAAAGCAACCTGACAGCTACAAGGGAACATCAGCCTGCATGTCGGATGCGCTACGCCCTTCTTGCCACTGCACAATTGTTTCGATGCAAATAGAGTGGAGGGGCGCACCAGCATGGAGGAGCAGAAAAGCCCCCCCCCCAACCCTGGCTTTCTAGGGAGTACTGGGTGAAAACCTGAGCTGCACCGAAAACTGGAATGGAGACAAGAGAAGACATCTTCTGAGCTGGGGATGTGAGTGATGAGGCAGTGGAAAAGGTACGATTGCTCTTGTACTTCCACAGAAAATCTCCCTTTTCTAGGAATGGATTGTCCCACCAAATGTATTCACAAACCAAGACATGAACACACTGGCTCTGTTTGGACATCACTCTAAAAGTGGGGTTTAGATGGTCCCAACTTTCTTGGCCTTTAGAAGGAGTGGCCTTTCCAAATGAGCCCCACACACCCCAGAGGGAGAACACTGAAGGGAGCCAAAAAGGGGAGCAAACCCTCAAAGGGCCATGCCCGACAGCCATCGAACATTGTGCTGAAAAGCAAGAACGGAAAACTGGGGGATGTGAAATGGAGCATCATGGAAGAGCGACAGGCTGGCCAGCATTCAATCGGGTCATGAAAATACACAGCAACATTCTATGGCCCCCTCCCTCTGTGTGTTTGTGTGTGTGTGTGTGTGTGTGTGTGTGTGTGTCTGTGCTTAAAGAACATATTCAGTAAGCTCTGTTGGCTGAAGAGCTCTCAGTCTCCCCTTCAAAAAAATGGCAAATTAAGCAGCTGTTGGGCTGAAATGAATTCTCCAGGTGGGGACATGAAAAGAGGCCAAGAGAGATGGATGGCTTTTACAAGAAGCTAAATTGGGATCCCATTGTCGCAGGATGTTGGAGACATCGTTTTCCAGCGTGGCAAAACCTTAAAGATGACTTGATGGCACAAAGAGCAGGAAAGGAGGAGGGAAAGTGGGTGAAATAGAGCAGGGATCTCAATGAATCTGCAAAGGAATTTGAGCCCCGTCACTCAAACAAGCTACGTTCAACAGCTTTGGAACAAGCCGTGATACTAAGCCAATTTTGAGTTTGGATTTAATTGTCTGCCTTGTTCCAAAGCTTCCCACTCAGACAAAATGCAGAACTGTAGTTCACAGGAAACCTCCTAGGTTGTTTGCTTCTGTTCACTATGGTGTGCCCAACGCTCCTCACATCATAACTTATTACATAACACTCTGATTCAGTGCACAATTTGCAGCACAAGCCCACATTTAATTTATTAATTCCTCTATTCGTATTTAATTTCCATGCCACCCAATAAGCAGAGCTCTCCAGGCAGTTCTCAACATCATTTCCCATGGCCAGCCTGCCTTAACGCTTCTGCTCATCAGTGGGAGCATATCCCCGATTCCACAAATGGTGCCAGCTGGTGTCCCAATCTGTAGACATAAACCTACCTACCTTGCAACGTCTGCAAATTTTGCAACCCATTCATGCAGTGGGCTATGCGAGCACTAAACTAATGGACAGAGCACCATCCAGGATTCTTCTGCAGCTCCCCCAGGAGCCATGGTGCAGGTGGAGGAGCATGCAAACTACTGCACAGAGGCAAATAGCCCAAAGCATGGCTGCTGGACCCTTCGTACGCCTGGAAGAAACATCAGGGCTCAGCCAGCGATTAGCGACTACTCTGGCATGAGCGATTCTGTGCATTCATTGTGTGGCTTGGCCTGCACACTCAGCCATAGAATGCTACCTTGGACTAGGTCCCACCTTTTAGCCTGATCTTCCCGTATTGTCTCCTCCGGTTGTCAGTGGCTCCCCAAGACCCCCGGCAGAGGTCTCTCCTATCACCTTTTAGTGGGAGAACCTAGAACTGCACCTGGGACTTCCAGTGTGCAAAGCAGGGGTTCCAGGACCTAGAAAGGATTCTGTTTCCCCTATCCACTCTTCCACGCTCAGCCTCAGACTGAAGACAAGCTTGACTTTCCGTGGCACAAGCTGGAAGGATAAACCACCAGGCTGGGCCTGGCAAGTGCTGAAGAGCATGAATATTTTCAAAGCCCCTCGTGGCTCACGATTCCCCCAGGAGTCAGCCTGAGTTAATGTTCTCCATGCTTCATTTCAGTCTAAGAATTAACAACGTAGTGCTTGGAAAAAGCAGATCCTTGCTCAGGGGGAAAGTATTTATTCTCAGGTTTCAGAGTGCTGTCTCTTGCCTTCCCCGAGCACAATAAATCGTCTCTAATATGCAGCCCCTCCCGGGGCTCCCACTATGAGCAACAGCCATTTTGCCATTTCCAGCTGTTTTGCTGAAATTCAAACATAATCTGAGCAACAGCTTTTACTGCACGCATCAGTGTTCTCTCTGCAAAGCAGCTTGGAAAGAAAGGCCAGGCAGGAGCTGCGATGGGGAGGCGAGGACAAGTCAGGAACGTTTGGCCCTCTGGACGTGGTTGTATCATCCCTCATCAGCACCACCAGTGGTGAGAGCTAATGGGAGTTGCAGTCCAACATCTGGAGGGCCACACAAGTTGTCCACTCTCGGCACAGATGTACAGGAGGCAGACTTTCAGGAGAGAGGGCAACCAAGCGAAGTATCAGACCAAGGAACCAAGACAGAGGTGTCCGAACACAGTGAGGGTCAGACTCCTGACAGTCAAGTGATGGCTCCAAAGGGAGCTAATTTTCACTCCACATACACCTGAGTGGTGAGATGCAGCTGAGGTGAGCCAGCAACCAAGGCCTATGGACTGATGAAGAAACCAACTGCTCCTCCGCACCTCTGCTGCAAGGACTCGCACACCGGGGGTGGACATGTGGGAGCCCCGTGTCAGACACAGCCTGCTCCCAAAACCATATGAGCGACCCGAGCTCGGAAAGGAAGAAAATCAGCATGTTCCCAAGAGGATGGAGAAGCAACCTCTCGCTTTGATTTTAGGTCTGTTTGCCAGAGATATCTCGGTCTGCTCTGACCTTCTGCAAGCAGCTTGCCTGAACTCACAGCTGGGCCAAGAGCCCCATGAGAGATCTTGCGCTGCCTCCTGTCAGCCCTTGCAGAAGAAGAAGCCTGCAGGGCTGGAGTGCTCCGGCTGGCAGAGATGCTGGACCTTGCTAATAGCCGGTATTTATCTGAGGAAGGACTGGGCTGTCTCAGCCCATCACAGTCAGAGAAGCCGCTGCTGCCACCACTGCACTCACGGCCTTCCTGTGCCATGAAACAGCTGCACGCCGGCTTTATATTCCTGAAAATGCATGCAGAAATAGATAGTCCTGAAGAGGCAAGCAGAGTGCGAGAGTACCTGACAAAAAATGGGGAGAAATTCATGCAGTCTGGTGCTTTGATTCAGAAAAATGACTCAAAATTCAAAATATCCTTCATCAAGAGGATGGAGCCAACCTGGAGGTTAAAAAATGGAGGCGAAGGGTGCTCTGATGGCACTCTGCAAGTACTTGAAAGCCTGTCACAAAGCGGAAGGACAAAACTCAATCATCCCAAAGTGCAAGACACAGAATAATGGGTTCAGGTTACAGGAAACTGGAATCCAGCCGGATATCAGGAAACATGACCTGGAGAGGTTGTGGGACTGGAGTCATTCAAGACACAACTGGACAGCCCTCTGAGAGGGATAGTTGAACAAGGTGTCCTGCACCGAGCAGGAGGTGGAACTTGATGGCCTTCTAGACCCCTTCCTACTCTATTTTAGGATTCTGCCTTTGACTGTCCCTCACATGATGGTCTTCTCCAGGGAGCACTGTCTTCTCATGATGCGTCCAAAGTGGAACAGCCTTGGCTTTGGCATGTTTGCTTGCAAAGAAAGTTCTGCCTTGGTTTGATCTGGGGCCCACTGGCTTCTCTTTGTCAGTCCAGGATATTCCCTTACTTTAAGAAATTGCCAACATAGGAACATTTCTTCATAAATAGAAGAGCAGGAAGTTGAGGTGAAAAAGAATTGAAGGCGGGGGAAATAATAATCTTGACAGCTGTCACCCATCCTTAATGATGGTCCAACATTATATGCATTATAAATTCTATATTGCTCATGGATGAAGCTCTCTGGGCGGTTTGCAAGATTCAGTCCCCCAACCCTGATTTCAACCAGACCTGATCCTGCTTAGTTTCCATGATCAGGCAGGATCAGGCACTTCAGGGTCTACAGAAGCGATGCCTCTTCATCAAGGGAGCACAAGATCCTCCTTCTGATTCAAATTCACAGCTTCTAAACCTCTGATGGACCATTTCTCTCAAGACCTCATTGCAAGAATAAGACCCCTTTGCATTATGCCACTGGTTTAACCATTTTGCTCCATCACCTTCAACTTCACAGGCCATTCAATGTAGGAAATAAAGACCTTCATGAATAAACAGAATTCCTTGCACTATTTCTAAACAGAATCAAGGGGTCAAGAAAAGGGAATTCAAGAGCTCGTCCCTATTGATCAGCAAGTATCAACAGAAAAATTAGGGCTTCAATGCCCTAATGATAATTATCATAGGGTTGTTAATAATGTAAGAAGAGGCAGGGTGCATCAGACAAAAGGTACATATAGTCTAGCTTAATGCTCACAGAGAGGTCAACCAGCTGCCCATAGAAAGCTCAAAAGGAAGAGCTATGTATAAATAAATATCAAAAGAGTTCTAGTCTTCTTTTGGGCCAGTCTTTGCCCCTCATCCAAAGAGTTGTTCTTGGATGATACCATGGAGAAGAGATGATCCCTGAAAGCTACCTTGGGTTGCTTTCAAGAGAAACAAACAGGATATAAATGGAAAGGAGTAATTCTGTCAACTTACTTATTGGAACACTGGCTAAAACTTCAGAGCGTCAGAACATTCTTTTTATACACAATAGAGCTATCATAGCTGATACTCTTCTCTGATGTATATGTCAAAGGGGAAAAAGGGGGTTCTTACCCTGACAAGACACCAAGTACCAGGTTGAGCATGAAGAAAGAACCGATGATGATAAGCGGAATGAAATATAACCAGTTCCACATATTCCCTGCGGCGTCATTAGTCTGAAAAGACAGAAAGGAGGAAAGAGAGAAATTAGACTCCAAGGCCATGTATCTGCCATACAAGAGGCCATGCATTGTTTCCAAGGGTCTGTTGTTACACTTTAGGACTTGCCACACATCACATAAAATGTGCAACCATTCTAGTGGGGCCTCTGACAAAACACTGAGAAGTGTTCCGGTTCAACGTTCCAGCCAGCCGTGCCTTTTGCCAGGATACTCCACTCCAGCCCCACTTCAGTTTTTCCATTTTCCCAAGCACTCAAGTCAGCATTTCCTGGCCACCAAGGATGCTGCTTGAGCCAATTTTGAGGTTTTACCCTATTCCCTTCCCCATTCTGCACTGCCCCATAACACTAACAAAAATATTTTGCCCTGCTGCAAACTTTGGAGTTTTCCCAAGTCAGCTCATCTTTCCTTCTTGTACACAGATGTCCATTTACATACAAATAATATGTTTGCTCTTGGCATATATGAATATCCGTAGAAACTGGGCCCAATTCTCCCAAAATGCACCATTCCAAGATGGATACTTCAGACTCATAATCTGAACTAGAAGAGGAGGTGTGGACAGAAAACTTAGCTGAAATGCCAAGGCCATTGAGCTTCCAGATAAGCCAAGTGTTTTGTGTCCAGGGAGAGATGGTTAGGAACAGGAAGAGTTAGGGAAGGAATAGCGTCACTTGATCAGATCAGTGGTTCGACATCACATCAAATGAGTGGATGAATTAAGTAACATCCCGCATTCCCACTATCTGGCCCACAAGCAACATGAACCTCCCTGAGGGTGGTACCAACTCTGTTTGGTGGAGAAGCAAGAAGAGGAATTCGATTTGCAGTAAATTTCTGCCTGCAATTCCTAGGGGGCACATTCACTTGTTGGATGCTTGTTGCTAGCTTCATGTACCACAAAACCAGTTCTGGCTGGCCAGCTTAATCAAAGACTGTAGTCAGAAGCCTCTTGATTTGATCTGCTGGGAAAGGAAGAGGAAAGGGCTTGGAGGAGAGAGGGAGAGACCAGCTCTCAATGATAACAGAAGCAATCAGATTTGAGTGGAGAGATTTTCATTAAGTCAGGTGGTAGGTGGGGCAACCTCACAGCAACTATACAGGAGATTTTTTACTTTCACAGACTGAGGAGCTGGGTTAATCCAAGTAGGACCCCAGTGGCCCTTTCTTCACCTGACCTTGCTGCAAATTTTAGCTGCAGTGCCTTTTCTGGCCATCTTGAAGGAGGGCGCTGGTGTGCTTTGCAGTACAGGACAGCTCCCTGATGAGCTGCTCCATCCCATGTGCCTTGACTCTTTACATGTGGCACTTCGTAATCCACACATCTGTACGGGAAGCAGATCGCCTGTGCCGAAGCACCCAGGCTAATGAAATAATGCAATTTGCAGAGCACAAAGAGCCAAAGCCAGCAAAACAGACAACAGAAATCAACCAGCTGTTCTTGAGCTTAGGAAAGGCAGCGTGCCTGTGAACGTTTTCCATCTCATTCCACTCGAAAAGAGGATCAAAGGGGGAGGGATGGGACATCTCCTCTCTTGCTCATTAACAGCTCGAAGCCAAGAAGTGAAATGATTCTTCATGGCTTCAATTAAAATATTTTAATGCCTGGGTGACTTTCTCGGCTGCTCTCTCCTGCCCCCACTAAACCTCAAAACCATTTGGATACAATAGGGATGGGAAAAGGAAGCAGTGTGTGCCCAAGGCTTGGAAGGCATTATTATATTATTATTATTATTATTATTATTATTATTATTAATAATAATAATAATAATAATAATAAGTGCACTCTTGGAAGGAACCCAAGGGCACGTACATGGCTCCATTTTATCCTTGCAACAACCCGGTGAGGTAGGCTAGGCTGAGAGTGCTTGAAGGCATCCTGTTCAAAGGGCCATCCAGCCCAAGTCAGGTTCAAAGAAAATGAATCCTAAGGGAGAACAAACAGGGAGCTTGGCATCATCACTTCCCCACAGTCAACCCCTGGAGAGCAGACCCGCATCTCCCCTGGCACAGTCTGCCCCACTGGGGTGTGAAATGGTTTGCTACGATAATCCAGTAACGTGGACTTGGGGATTTTTGTTACAATCAACACAGCTAGCTTTGACTTTTAGGAATGGGTACATTTAGCCATTCTACTCCAGGACCCTACACAGAGCTCCCATCGCTCAAAGCCCTTCTTTGTATGTTTCCTTCAACTACTCTGTAAAGCTAACCAATTTGGCATCAACTGTCTTTAAAAAAAAAAAAAAAGACCGTTGCAGGACATCTAAACTTATCTTTGGTTTGGTTAATATGAAATCTGCCTGATTTTGCTTGGTGATGCACCGGTGAAAGGAGACAGAGTCTTGCCCAAATTAGAAGCATGTCTGAAAAAGAGCCTCCAAAGGGACATTTTCCATTTTCCATTTCCCAGCCCATCCTGGGTCCAATTCACGCCCCTCATGACCCTCTCACCCCACGTCAATTTTGGATTCTGAACATGCAGGCGCAGCCGTTAAGCCGAATCTCGCTGCTGCCCCCAAACCTGCTCTTTGTATCTTCCCCAAGGACGAGATGCAGATCACAAAAGTTTGCAAATCTTCTGGTGGGTCTTAAAAGGAATTACACTAATTGGAGTTTTCAATCTGCTTTTCTAGGTAAATGTTGATATTCTAAGTTTTCATCTATACATATATAGATCATTGTATGCACATTTATCTGTCCTCTTTTGTCTTTTTTCTCTTGCGATGCATAAGTTGGTCATCCAAAATTATTCAGTTAATTGCATGGGTTTCAGGGAGTTCTAGTAATGCATGTATGTTGGATTATTATTATTATTATATTATTTACTCCTATACCACTCCACAGCCAAAGGTTTGGAGAACGTATGGACCTACAGCTGCTTGGAGTGCAAAATCCCACAAATGACCCTTGAATTCTTAATCAAGCCAAAACCCATATGTTTCTTACCTGTGATTCAAAGTCACTCTCAAAATGCATTAAAACACATGGATTTTTTTAAATGCACTTGAAAAATGCTTTTGTCAATGGGGGAGATGCAAGAGGATGCACAAAATTGTGTGAGTTTGGGGAAACATGTAAAAATGCAGATTTCTTTAAAATATACAGATAAATGATTACAAAGTTTCATGCATGATACCAGACAAATCCAATGCAGAATTGGGACAGAATAAATGGAGCACCGGAAAATTGAGCTCAACAGATTACAACATCCTTAATTCAGAGCCATTTTAAATCACACTGCAGCATGCCAGTTGCCCGGACTATAATATCCACTGTTCATTCAAATAATCAATTTGCTCCCGGAAATAATTTCTATGGTTTCAGGCGTGCATCTTAGGAGAGATTGTACATCATGCTAGAAAATGCTACTCGATGTGGAAATAAACAGTCTGACTTCCCAACAGACTGACAAAGATTTAACTGTCAGACACTTTGCCCTGAGTCAGAAAAGTAACTTCATCCAAAATAAGAAATACTATCCATCTGGGAAAGCTCTCCTTCCCTGTCTCCTGCCCTCAAAACTCAGCTTGGATTACCTCTGTTGCAGCTTCGCAGGTGTGCTTGCTGCGTCTGTTAATTAGCCAAGCTATTGAGACTTTGTTTATTTCAGTTTATCCCCACACCTAGTTCAGGGAGCGGACACAAACCTGACAGAAACAAAGGGACACGATCCAAGTTGAAACACGTCCAGGCATCTCAGGTGTGGGCCTGCCCCCGAAGCCCTTCCCGCACCCGCTCCCAGAGCCTCTCCAGGGGCCATGTGTTTTGCCATAAACGATGGGAGAACATTACTCAGCCATGCTGGAGCTCCAAGCACCCATCCTGAGTGACTAAGAGGAGAGGATTAGCACTGCTGGATCAGGCCCAAGTTATGCGCCTCGCCGTGCGCAGCGCTTCCCACAGTAGGGCAGCTGGTCAGTCCAGCCACGGGGCACGAAAGCAGCAACCTTCTCCCATGGCTGAATCGCAGAAATGGGGAGTCTACCGCTTCTGAAACTGAAAATCCAGTTTGTAGAGCTCCCGTGCCCATGCATGGGTCCAGCCCTACTTAAACGGCATCACTGCAACCGATTCCTGATATGAACTCAGCACTGTCGCAAGACCCTAACCATTCCTTCGGCCACATCTATTCCACTTGACCTGAGCATGTGTCCCGTGTTGTGGGGAACCCAAAGATGCTGCGCAAATGAGCACAGGGTAAGGGTGGGGAGACTCACTCGTGGGAGCCGAGCTGCTTCCTTCCCTGGAGGTCTGGGGATCTACTGCTTGGTGCCTGGTGCAAAAGCCAAACACTTAGAACTCAAGGAACCTGAGTCTTGACTATGAGATCGACTCGTAGTTCACAGTCCTTGAATAAAAAATCCCCTCCAGTTACCCTCCCCAGCTCCCCAGTATGAGCTCTACTGGAGGAATTTCAAGGAGATTATTAAGGTTCAACAGGCAGTGCAGTGAACTTTCCCTGTGTCCAGAAAAGGAAGTAGTTGATTGAAGGCTTGCTGAAGCCTTACATCCTTCAGCTTGTGAGGAAGAGTGCCAGAGAGCATGGCCCCGAAGCCACCTTTCCAACCATTCTGTAGATAAGAGCAGCTTTTGCTTTGAGGGAAAAAAAAGCAAAAAAAAAAAGGCCTTACTAAAGTCACTTCACCTCTCTATCCCCAAGGAACAAAAGGTCAGAGCTGGTATGCGTGCTGGCGGACTGCAATAGTAGGAGAAAGGAAATCTAGGAAATCTTAAAAATCCACCACAAGAAGAAATCCACCATTCCCAGCCTGGGGAGACCAGGCTTGGAGAGTCACGGGCAGCCCCTGGCCTATTCAGGAAAGCATTACAGTCACACATATGGGAAGTCGACACTTCCTTCTGCATCACTGTATTCAGTGCTGTCATGCACCCTTGTCCAGGTGGTCCTGTTTCTTCCTGAGCATCCCTGCATGTAAAGGAAGGTGCTTTGGCTGGAGCAAGTCCCTGGAGTTCACACACACACACACCACCAACCCATTTTCTTCATTTTGGATGTCTTTTTGAAGCACTGGGGTCCCTTTTTTTGCTGCAAAAACATCATTGAGCTGCAAAAGGTTCAGAGATCTACCTGGAGATTCTAGTCTCCTCTTTGCCAAGCCCTGCCCTGGAAAAGCCAACCTGTGCGCATACCCCTCCGTTGGATTCGTTCTCTATCTTTCTACCAAGAAAGGAGGAGTTCAAGGCAGCCTACAATCAGCAACAGCATAAAAAGAAATGAAAACAAAAATGATGAAAGGGGATAAAACCAACAGCAACAAAAAGGGGGTGGGGAACCAGACAGAACAACAGGAAAAAAACTGAAAGCACTCCCCCAAACAGACAAAAGGCTTGCTTGAATTAAAAAAAAGATCTGCCTGTTGAAGGAAAGACAGGAGAGTTCTGGTGTTCAGGAGGAGTTGTACGTTCCTCAGAACCAGCCCTGGCCAAAAGTCCGCCTACAGCATCCTGCACCAGCTGAACCTCCCAAAAAGCTTGCAGGAGCAACTGCATAACAATTGCATTGCCATAGACCACGTGGGACTGAATTAAGGCATCCACCGCCAATGCCAGGGGGGGAATCTCTAGGAATGGTTGCAGCTGCTCCAGCCATACAGATACATTTCTGTCCTCTATGGAACGCTACACGTCCAGGTTTCAAGACCTAGTCTATTAATTAATCAATTAATTAATGAAAGTTTTTCTAAGCCACACACTGCAAGCAGCTCGGGACAGCTTACAAGAAAAAGAAAAGAAAAAAAACTGAAACTATAAAACAAAACAAAAACCAATTAAACATTAAAATGCAGGGAAAATAAAAAGGGTTTCACCTGATGCCAAAAAGGATTAACCAACAGTGCCAGGCGACCCTCCCTGGGGAGCACACTTCACACTTGGGGTGCCACTGCTGAAAAGGCCCTTCTCTGGGTAGCTACCCTCCTAATCTGCTTCGAGGAGGGGTCCCAGAGAAGGACCTCGGCCTCAAATCCCAAGGCTCGGGAAGGAAGAAGGCGCTCCCTTAGGTAGGATTATGTCCGAGTGGCAAGCCTGAGTCACCCGCACGAGTGAAACGCCATCCAGCACAGGTTGAAGCCCTGTTCCCTCATTTGCCTTTCCACTGACCAAGGGCACTTTTGTCCTGAAAAAGCTTCCATGCATCTGTCTTTGCCCAGCCTCTTACAGACTTCAGACACCAACTGCGAACCAGACAGAATAGCTTCCCTGGAGTCAGAAGGACAGGAGAAATGGCTGGGTGCCATCAGCCAAGTGGTGGCACCAAACCCCAGACTTGGAAACCTCTTCCCAGCTGCTTCATACATATTGAAAGAAGCCTGGAGAGCACAATTCAAACCCTGAGATAAAAACATTGCAAGCCAACAGCCATAAGGCTGAGCAGGGATTCGCCAGCAATGCATGGCTCCCTACAAGAACTCCACAAAGACCATCCACACGATGAAGCCGAACAAATGAACCTCCTCCCTACCAGGTGGGCCCTCCAAGGCTCACCTGTCTTAGCACCTCAGAGGCTTGGTCCATGTAGCTCAGAATTGTCCACATGGACAGCAGTTCACCAGGATATCGGGCCGGAGTATTTCTCAGTCCTATCTGCAGATTCCTAAGATAGAAACTGCAATGTTCCACATGCAATGTGGCCATGGTTAAGCTTTCTTCTTCCCGGCAGGTCACCACAGGTCAGATTAAGCATGCTGCCCCAACAAGCCACAGGAACTTCTGGTCACCTGAAGGAGCGTCTCCCTCCCTATGTGCCTGCCCGTCCCTTAAGATCTGGGCCAGAGGCCCTTCTCCGGGAGCCCTCCTTGAAGGAGATAAGGAGAGTGGTTACCCAGAGAAGGGCCTGCTCTGTGGTGGCACCCCAACTGTGGAATACGCTCCCCAGAGAGGTTTGCCTGGTGCCATTACTTTTTTCTTTCTGGTGCCAGGCTAAAACCTTCTTATTTTCCCAATATTTTAAGGCTTGACTGTTATTTTAATATGGGTTTTATTGCCAGATATTGATTAGAAGGCTGCGTTTTATTTTTTGTGTTACTGTTAACCATCCTGAGACTTTGGTAAGGGAAGGTCTAAAAAAAAGTTTAAAGCAAACAAACAATTACCGGACAGTAATTCACAGGCCATCCTTCATCAACCAGCCCAGCTCCAAAAAAGGCCAGCACGGCAAGGAAACGCAGTGTGCGGCACATCACGTGTGTGGCCTGCTGAGCCAACATGTGCAGTTCCTTAGCCCAAGAGCTATTACAGGGTTGCGGGTCATTCCTCGGGTAAGAGCGCCTCTTGAAAATTGTCGCCCTTCTGCTTGGAAAGCCAGCTTGTCTGCAAAGTCTTTCATTAAGGCAACCACGTGGCATCTTTGTTTCCCGAAATGGCTTGAGCAATCATAGGTTTTTCTTGATGTTTCTGTCTCCTGGATAGCAAAGTCCAGTGTGACAGTTTCATTAGAGAATAATGTCTGGCAACTACTATTAATACTTTGGCAACCAGAGTGGAGGGAAGGAGCCAACTCCTTCCTGGGCCACACGTTTGGTTGGAGCCCAGCGGCTTTGCTTTCCAACACTGCTGTACTGGAAGTCAACTTCTCTGAAGTCGAGAGAAAGCATCTTCTCGGGTCAGTTACCATAGCAAAAACAGCTGGTGGCAAGACCTCCCTTCACTGGCCTGGGAGCGGTTGGCTCCCATGTCCACAGGGACATTGAAGGTCATCCGAGTCCTCCAACATGAGTGTCCAGGACTGAACACAATATATATGAGCTATGACCACCAGAGAGAAGAGAGCAGCTACTTCCCTATTTATTAACTGCACTCCAGTTGATGCAACCTCAAAATACATTTACCATTTTGCAGGAATATCACAGTGCTGACTCATATTCAGCTTATCACTAGCTGCTACTCCAAGCTCTCTATTACACATGTGCTAGTCAGCCCAGATCCCACCCATTAGATTTGTTCACTTGATTTCTTTGGCCCTACCTGAGGAACTTTGCATTTTGCTAATTTGCTTCATTATCTCCTGACACGATTCCTAACCTATTGATCTTTCTGAACGGTCTTAGGTTTTGTGTGCAGTGCGTAAGTACAGCTCTTCCTCTGCAGATTTGATGAGGAACCAGTGACTACCAGCCATCCAACTATCATTCCATCAGACCAGCAAGTGTGGATCAAACTAGTAGCTATTCAGACAGTACTCAGATTGCTAACTAGGTCTTCGGGAAATCAGTTAAGACATCTTAACTTCAGTAAGTGATTTATGTCCCTAGCATATCCATGATCTGTTAAGTTACCTGATCAGAAAATGAATGAGTAATCTAGCAGAATTTGTTCTTCAGAAATCCATGCTGGTTTCCAGTGATCAATGCATTAAACGCAAGATGCCTACAGATTCGTTGTTGGTCACGAAGTCGTGTCCGACCCATCACGACCCCATGGACAACATTCCTCCAGGCTCTCCTGTCCTCCACCATCCCTCAGAGGCCACCCAAGCTCACACCCACCGCCCCAGTGACTCCATCCGGCCACCTCAACCTCTGCTGTCCCCTTCGCCTTTTGCCATCAATCATTATCAGCCTACAGATTAGATGCATTTAATCTACTGTGGTGCCTTCCCAAGTATATTTCATACAGAAATTCCTTGGATTCTTCTTCTGGCCCTTTTTGAAAGTGAGTAGGACATTCACCCACTTCTGGTTCTCCAGCACTTCAATCCATTTTCCAGGATTTCTTTGGGAGTCCATCAACACCGTCGGATGCCATGATCTGGCCCAGCAAACTCGAATTCATTTAAGGCACTTAGTTATTCCCCGCTCGTCTCCGTCAGCCTCAAGCCACACTCCCACACCTTTGCCCCATTTGTCACACACGCCAGATGGAACACAGATCCCGTGGCAGAGAAGACGGAGCCAAAATAAGCGTTGAACAGTTATGCCTTTTCTGCGTCACTTGTCAACATTGGCCGTCTTCACCGTGCCACTAATCTGCTGCCGTCCTGCTTTTACTGTGAATACGTCTTCTGCAGAAGCCCTTTCTGTTATTCTTAGCATCCCTTGCCAACCTTGGCTCACTCTGAGTTTCAGACTTCCCGAACTTTCCCTGCAATTCCTGCCTCTCTGCCTACACTCGCTGAGCTGCCCTTCGCTCCAACTCCCATCTGGACCCTTTTCAATTCTTAGATCAACACTACTTTTTTGTGTAGGCTTTTTTGTGACCTCTCTCATTTTTTTAATTGCGCCTTTCACATCGCCTTTTTGAAGGAGCACTTGGGCGGGTGTCGCACTTCAGGGATCACAAATCGGCAATTTCCAAAAATAAAGGCGGGGGAAAGCTGCAGCAAGTAAACGTGCATGGGGGAAACTGAGGCAGAGGTGGATAGTTGTCCATTCTTCTTGGTCCTGTCATGGGGTCACCTAGGATACCCAGAGGACCACCAAGGGGGGAGGGGGGGTGAAAGCCCAGACCGTGTCCAAAGGGCTACTGCACTGCATTGTGGGTTGTCTCCTTACCAAACTGTCCTACAGGGTAAGTTGCCGTCATGTACAAACTTGCCCATCGAGTTCCACGTACAGGATAACACTCATTTTCCAAATTTCTTGGATAACATTGCTGGTTTACAAGCTGAGCTGTTGCCACCAGGCATGTTACAATATCCACCAGCAGGGAGCCTCAGATCCGTCTGAACCCAATTTGGACAAAAGAGGACATGTCCCTGCTACCCACACAGCCGTTTTTCCACTCGTTAGCAGAATTAGCTCTTTAATGTCATGATAATTTTACCAGCAGGTGGCAGGGACTGCAAAGGGCTGCAGGTACACCTCGACTCAGCTAACATTCACATGGACCATTTCAAACTGACCAATGTGTGGCAAGAAGGCAATCTTTTCCAGCACACGGTTCTTTGCAGGAAATGGCCAAATAACAATTTTTTTGCTATGGAAAGTAACAGAGGAGACTTGCCGGCACTGAATTTGGAATCCCAACAAATCCAGGTTGAATGCCCTGGTTGCTGAAGTCATCTCTAAGAACGGGTCTTTTGCTACAGATTTACATCAGAAAAACACTGACGCAAATCCTTTCGACGTATCATAGGTAACATTATTGTAGCCAGTCAGCCGTATGCCATGAGCGGGACGCTCCCTCCCTGTTTTACTCTCCCATAGACATGACTTTAGAAGCACAGTCCATTTACTAGAGCTTGACAGCATAGATCAAAGGAATGCTCTATTTAAGATGCAGGAGAAGCATCTGTTCATACAAAGAGACTCTACCTTCCCTCCCTTTCGGAAAGAATCAGATTCCACCATTTGGCTGTCTCCTGCAGCTTGAGGACTAGGCAGCAGGTACATCCGGCAGGTGCTTACATCACCTCTCACAGCCAAGGTACGTCCCGTCCATCTCCTTCACACCCAGGTGAGACTTGATCCTCCTTTTCCAAGGTGTGCTAGTTCTCATACCCTTCCTGGGACCTTTCACCGGCTAGCCTTGAACTTTCCAAAGTTATCTGCCCACCCTCTACCTGCTCCTCGGAATTGGATGCATCCATCTGAGCAAACAACGGCGTGGCCCCTTTCTCTGCAGCTTATTCACAGATGTTTGGTTTGCATTAGAAGCATGGTGGGACCCATTCTCTCTAAGCAGGTGGAAAATTGGAGAACTTCGCCTGGTGGGTGAAGATGGCCGCTGAATCTGTTAAGCAGGAGTACCCGTGGAGCCTTGAAAAGTGACTGATAACTCAAGCTCCAAAAGAGATAGGAAGAATGGGGGGGGGGGTGACTTTAACCAATGGGCATACCAGTCGACATTTCTGCCACTATCCATAAATATCAGTACTGTTGGAAGGATATACCTGGTAGTCCTTTGTTGGCCCAACTAAAACAGAAGCTTAGAGGAACGCGCAGTTTTTGCAAATCAGAATTGGCTGAAAAAGCGTTTCTAGCTGAGAAGTAAAAAGGACATTTCCTGCAGTCTGCTTGGAAATGTTTGGAAATATTCCTGCTTGGAGCCGCCACACAAGCAAGAGTTTGCTGCCTGGAAAGATAATGCCCCGTATTTCTATCAGTGCGCCTCACCTGAGAGCAAAGTGTAGTGGCGAGCATTGGACTGGGGTCCTGGGAGATCCAGGTTCTAGTCCCAACTCAGCCATGAAGCTGCTGGAGTGACTTTGGGCCAGTCATTCCCTCTCAGCCTAGCCTACCCCACAGGGCTGTTGTAGTGGCCATAGAAAGGTGGGTATAAAAGCCACCTTGGGTTCCTTCACGAGAAAAACTGCAGAATTTCAACACGACATAAAAATAACAAATTGTTAGTGCAAAAGAGCCTTCAAAGGGGGTGGGAACAGACTGGGAATGTCAGGATTTCAGACCTGCTCGGAATGAGTACCCAGATTCAGTGGAAGCACTCGATGGTTTATTTCCAGCCAAGTGAAACCTCTACATTGCAACAGCGCTGAAGGGTAGCAGTTTAGGACTGGCTACCAGGAAACAGGACATGTACAGAGTGTTTTATGGAGTGGGTGTCATGGATGCTTTTGCAGGGAGGGGGAAGGAGACCTTGAATGGGCAATATACAAGAACAATAGAAGCTCAAAATTACCATCAGACGCAACAGGAAAACATGATGCATCGAGAGCTTGAGAAACAGATAACAAATAAATCAGTCGGGAGTTACAGAATGTAACAGGCTTCAATGTTTGCTTTTTACAGTCAGAGGTAGGCCATTTCTTTGAGGCCACAAGAGAGCTGGCCCAGTATTTGAATATTCAAATCAGCTGCATGGTATCCACTGGCTGTGCTCTGCACTGGAGAGCAATTTGCCAGCGGGTGAATCATTGTGTATGCCGCGGCTCCTGCAACTCATCTCATTTTCCCATAGAAAGACCCCAAACGGGGAAAAAAACCCTGGAGATTGAAGCAGGGAGGGTGTGCAGGAGAACAGGCAAAGCTTTCTATATTCTGAAGTATAAAACTTATGACTTTTATAAGGGCAACTCCAACAGGAGGCAGAGATCACGGACCAGCAGACCAAGAGATGACCCAGGCTGGAGCGTGTGGTTCTCCGCTTCCCCCTCCATACAGGTGCTCACCAAGAACTGTTCTTCCCACTCCTTTCTAAATATCCCAGTTACTCCGATTCTTTTTATCTTCGTTGCTTTTATCCAATCAATCCGATTTTATCTCCTTCACTACAGCCCAATACTGTTCGGTAGTTTGTACAGTGTGAGGTAGAATTAACCCTAAATGTTGTTAGGTTCTACTAGAATGCTTTTATTTTCTTTATCTTAATTGTTGTAATTTTAGTAGTGCTGTATTTTTCTTATTTTTAACTAATTGTAATTCTGTGTTTTATTTATTGGCTGGTCAATGACCAAATAAAGAATTGATTGATTGATTGATTGATTGATTGAGAAGAGCTAGGCAAGTTGCTAGGAATCTGTTTCAAATACCATGGGAAGCAAGCTACTGAGGAAGGCAGCAAACCTGCCAGCACTAATCCAAGGGTCCAGCCTTCGCAAAAGGGAGCAGATGAGTGAGAAAGCAGCAAAGCTTTTAGGAGACTGACCTTGCAGCAGAAGGACCCACGGATTCAGGGATCTGAATTAGGAAGGAGGGCCAATGGAGAGAGAGCTGGGCTAGGGATAAAATGGAGCTACTTAAATTGCCTTGGGTTTCTCACAAGTGGAAAAAGGGCAAGATATGAATGCAATAGCAACAACTGCCACAGCCAAAGAATTGTGTGCATAACTTTAATACGCCCTCATAAATGGTTTATGTGGGAATGACAGCAAGAGCTATAGAAATCAAGATCTGTGAACTTTAAAGCTCATGTGAAACCAGAGCATGTGCACCGCTTGTGCTCAGCAATTCCACCAATGTGGGCAGAACGGGGAAGTTCTCCAGTTCTGCTGTTTGGAAAAAGCCCAATGGACAGGAGCTGTACCGGAAACTTCGACAAAAGCAAGCGTATTGATCTGTGTCTTGGAGACTAAATTTCCAATAAGTTCCAGGGAGGATTGGGTGGTTATGTGCCAAAAAGAAAGTCTCAATAGGAATGTTACCTGTGGTTGAAAAATGTATAGGTGTTCAGCTATTGTGTTTATGCTGGTTTGGGGGAAAGGAGTGACGTTTTGTTAATGTTTTAGGAACGTTTTGCTTTCTGGGTGCCCTTCAAAGGGACCAGCTGCCATCATAAGGTCTCCATTAAACTCCATCTGTCCTTGTAGCTTCATGTTCAACGAATGAGCCAAACTTCTGTTTTATTAACAGGTCCCTGGGAAGGTAAGCCTCCTGAGAGTTTTCATTCGTGTGCAAGTTACTGCTTAACATATGTGAGCATGCAAGATTTTATACAGATGGGACCTGTGCATTTTTCGTTTGCTCTGAAAGGGTAGTTTTCTCTTCAGAAACTCTCTGCCAGTGCTACAGTTTGTCCCTTTCTTAAAATTGCATCTCATAGAGAAGCCAAAAGCTCCTTTTCACATTGGTCTCATTTATATATGAATATGCATTAGCACGTATTGATGTTATTTTTGGTTTAGTGAGCTGCATGAGTCGGAGCCTGAATTAATCTGTCATGTTTTCAACATACAATATCTTTAAGTGCCTCAGTCTATATATGTGGGCACCGAGGGTTTAAATAAATTGGGTGTTTTTTTATAAATGCAGGCAGAGACAGTGAAGCATTTTGCACCATGAATATAGGGAAGAAGCTCAGATCTCTCTCTCTCTCTCTCTCTCCCCGAGATATGCTAATGAAGCAACAAACATGAATGAGACTGAAGCAGAAGCATGGCTTCCTTTCGGTAGTTAGCTCAGCCCCCGTGATGTGTCAAGCCTTCTCTGTTATATGAACCTCGCTTGCTCACTTGAGAAGTTTGTGGTAGTGATGACACAGACAACGGCAATATGGCGGCAGCTTTGGGGCCGCCATCTTTAGAAGCCAAAGACAACATCCTCCCGGTGCAGGGGAATGGATTCCCAGGCTCTTCTGGGGTGGGGCAGGGGGTGTGAGGAAGTCGCAGCCTTGAAATATGCTTCCAGCATCCCAAACGTCCTATTCTGTATGAGTGCCTCCCAAGGGGAGGGGGGCGGGGGGGACTGGGCCTCAGCATCCTGACAGACAATTAAAGCAAAGTATCCCTCGAAACACCTTAGTTCTGCTGAAGTGACATCCATGTTTAGCTCACCTGTCTTCCCATTCATCCTTCTTATCCCAAACCAGTCTTGACTTGATTCTAGAAGCTCCCCTTCTCGGTTCCCATAGCAGAGCCCCAACTGGTCTGGGACTTTCATTCAGAACCGGGGGAGCTATTGCCCAAGCAAAACAGCATTTGACAAAGTTTGGTCTAATCTGGATGTACATTCCTGAATGACAGTCCCTTGACCCTCCTCTTACCAACTTTAGTAGGGAGATCCAGGTTTGTTTAAAACCAACATTGAACCTGAAACTAGAACACCTGGCCAAGGAAATCTAACAAGCCGGGATAGCAAGCCAGTATCTGCATCATTCTTTGAACAGCCAACATGTTTCCAAAGCCCCCCATTTTGGAACTAGGAGGAAATTCGTATTAAAAGCCCCCAGGATATCTGAACAAAAGCTTCTGGCAGGAGGACTCCATTGGGGAAAAAATTAAGCCATTTTAACAGGAAAGAAAGAACCTATGATATGACTGATTCTCCTTATCTGACAAGTCCAGAAATCTCCTCCATAAGAAAAGAAGAGACAGTAATTAGAGAAAAGGGACTGTGATCCAATACAGGTCACAGGTGAGAGAAAGCAGCGGAATCCAAGGCCAACACACGCCAGTGCCTTATCCTCACCCATTTGTCACAAGTCCAGATCCCAGAGAGATCTGAGGCTAATTTTAAGCTTTTCTGCAAATGGCTGAGAAGAGGCTAAAAATAAGGAAGGCTTATTAGCAGCCTTAAGGAAAGAGACTTGAGTAAAAGCCATGACCAGGCAAAGAAGTACCTATTCTCTTTTCTCACTCATGTAGGCACGCACCAAAAAGTTGCATCAGACAGCATCTGCATGGGTTTTGAAAGAGACGGGCATAAGCAGAAAGCAAAGTC
This sequence comes from Varanus komodoensis, assembly GCF_004798865.1. Taxonomy (NCBI): domain Eukaryota; kingdom Metazoa; phylum Chordata; class Lepidosauria; order Squamata; family Varanidae; genus Varanus; species Varanus komodoensis. The sequence continues at coordinate 4,619,260 of NW_025335873.1, read as the reverse complement.
ACCAACTTTTTAGCGTGAGAGAGCTAAAAAGCTGGTTTCGTGAAGGTTTTGCTCCCTGCTTGTTTCTTCTGCCCTGCTTTCCCAGGGGTGCAAAGCCAGCCTGGGGGTCCATTCCTGCAGCGGCGGGGGTTGAAGGCAACATCGGCTAGGCCAAACGCACAGCGATGGCATTAAAATATCAGCAGACAGTCGCTTTATGACCAATAAATAGGATTTCAGAGAAAAATAGGAGAAAATGCAATCAGCCTTAAGGGGTAGTGGGGAACCTTTGGTCGAGGTCTTCTGGAGAACCTTGGGGACATAGGTTCAGGTCCTAGTCCTAAGACTTGCACACCTGTGATAGTCAAGCCAGTTTTTGAAGCTTTACGGAAAGCTATCGCGAGATGCACCCAGAGTGGGACGCCCTGCTTTGCTAGTCAAGGGTCAGGTGATGGCCAGGCGTGCTGGTATCGGGGCCTCCCAACACAACAAGCTTGCAAGCATCAGTTCTGCAACTTGTGTCATTGTCACCCTACTCCCTAATGGAGCATCACTTGGGGCATTGCAAGAAGTTCAGAATGGTGACTTTCTACCCACCCTTTGCTCTGTTTGGTGAAACCAGAGAATGGGAGAAAGCAAAGACTCTTGGGCACCATGGCTGGGTAAGGACTAGAACTCAGCTCCAATGGACTCCCAAATCCAACACCTAACACTGCACTGGTTCTCAGTATTACAGAACTCCAACCTAGGTTCCTTTTTCTAACTACCCATTAAACTACCCTACATGAGCTTCTGAAGTTCTGTATCGCAGCTATTTTAATCTCAGCTTCCTTCTATCAGGCTGCTGCAGAGGGAGAGTTGGGGAACCAGATCTATTCCACTGGCTCTGCTGAGACACCAATGAAATCAGACTGGCCCACTCTCCACTCTCTTTCTAACTGGCCGTGCTAAGAACTATTAAACAACTTGGAAAATTGCTGTCTGCACTGACTTGCATTCCTTCTCCTGCACCTCACCGCCCGGGTATTATCGCGAGCGCAATTCAGCCTTGTCATATTGATCTTCCATAAGCCGCACCGGGAAGCTAAGAGGGGTTAAAATGCCTTACGCAAAACTACCCTCAAGCTGACATGCACAGAAGGGCTTCCCATCCAAGCAAAATGCTTGAGTGCTGGAGGGATCCTGAAACTGGCTCCGTGCTGCCATGGCAACTTCTTTCTCCACTGTCATATGGGCAAAGGTGGAGTGCCAGGTGGTGGGCACCAGATAACGGTGCGCAGCTGCAAAGGGGTTTAGCCAACGAATGCCAGGACCATTTCCCTTCAGAATGGAAGCTGGAGTAAAATCGGCCCCTCGTGCATTCCAGCAACTGCTCCTCGGCTCCGAGATGACTGAACTAATTGCATGTGCCATCCATGTCTTTATTTATTTAAAGCAAACACTAATTTAAGCTGCCAAGCCATTAAGGCTGTGCTAAATTCTGTTGGCTTTTTTTTCCCCGGAGGGCACAGCACACCTACAGGTGATGGCCCCCAGATGATATTGTCAGTAGTGGTTCTTGGTCAGGGAAGATTCTAATGATGGAACCACAATTCTGTCCACAACAGAGGCAGGAAGAGAACTGGCTGAAGGGTCCCCAAAGCTTCTGGGCTTGGCCTCAGGCAGTCACAGTTGTATGCACAGGGTCCCTTCACCCTGGTTAATGCAGCATCTCCCAGCCCTGGAGTAGCCCCACATAGCCAGCCTGGATATTGTCTTCTCTTCAGGCCTTCCTGCTTGGAATGGGGCTTTGCTTATTTTATGGGCAGGCCATTCAGGGTCCTCCGAATGGTTTTAATCCTGCACCACCAGCAATAATTAGCAGGGTGTCCTTCCGATTTCCAGCCTAGAAGCTACACTCTGGTTATGCAGCACACACCTTGCCCAGCTCTCCGTTTATGATCGACCCCTTCCCTGGGTCTCTGATGGAGGGACATCCGTCCATGCCTCAGTTCCAAGAGGGCCCGTTACAGGCTTAATCATTATGTGATCAGCCGAAGAAAGTCTCAGCTGGATTGGAGTCCCCCGCAGAGCCATTGGTAAGTCTAGACTCTGGAATTAATGGTCTTATGGGAGAAATCTTCAGCTGGCAATGGGCTATTTCTTTTACATCATCATGGAGTTTACCAGCCCTGCTAATGTTTGGAGTTATTCCTGCTCCTTCTGGGAAGCAGAGCCCTGAACATATACTTTAAATCCTGTCCTGGGAACATCTTGGAAGGCACTGTTGGGCACTATCCGTACCGATGCTCATGTTTCCACCTATCAGCCATGCAGAAAATAGGTGCTCAGCAGAGGAAATATGGCCTGCATTAGCAGCAGACTTCGGTACCAATGCAGAAGAAACCACACCTGCATTAAGCATGCAGGTATCAGAAGATGAATTTGCTCCAATGCTCTCAGAAGCAGTCATCTTGTAAACACAGCTAATGGGCAAAGACAAGGGCTATAAATTTCCAGACAAAAATGTGTATTAAATCAGGAATGAAAGCCTTCACCCCCATAAATATCAAATCGAGGCATAAGGTTGACACTCTCGATCCTGCCTCCGTCCTCCTAATGTGAGTTTTGCTGTCCTGCCAGCTGCAAGGAAAGGTGGGAGGAAACAGAGGAAGGAGCGTGACAAGAGGGAAGATTCGAATCTGCTCAGTGACACGCAAGAGCTTTAGAAACACCTCCTCGATTATTGTTCCATCCCTATTTTATTGAAGAAAATAGAAAGGGGGGCTTCTTTTCCCACACTCTGGTGCCTCCCCCAGATGTCTTCCCATGATTTTGGTCCACTTTTTTCATCTCCAAGCCTTCAACGTGAATGAAGCTACATCAGACAGACCCACCCACTCACCCTTACGTTTGCAGAATCCTTTGTACCCCACAAGAATTGGAAAGACAATCCACAACATGGAAGGGACGGAGGGTTTTCCTTTCTTTTGTGCTATCTCTGTTTCCAAAGCACAGGAAGCCATCCTTTTCCTGCTCCAAAGATGCTTCAGGAAACCCTGTGACCCGCAACGCAGCATCGTTTCCATGGGCTGCGCTGTTGCAGGAATGCACCTAAGCTGCTATGGGCAAGCTGTGCAACCATTTGAAGAGGCAGAGGAAGAGAAGGCCAAGAATGAATTCTTTCCTGCCTTGTCTTCAAAGCCATCTCATAAAAACGGAGGAGCACCATAAAACATTGCACAGCACGGAAAGCCTCATGGAACTGAACCACCTTTACTGCCTGGCAGAAGCAAAATGGAAGAGGAACCAAACTCTGCTAACTAAGCTTGGCTTGCTGGGACATAGAATAGGTCCTCCGGGGATGCTCACACATTAAATTTATATGGCCCACAGCTGTCTCCTGCTGAGCACTCACAAGCACCAACTGGCATCCAGTTCCACGGAGCAAGTGAAATGAAAGACTTAGCTCCTTGGAAGCCAAGCAGGGAAAAGGCGGGAAGAGGGTTGGCAGAAATGAATCGGGGGTTGGAAATCTATGCAACGCTTTCTCCCATCCACAATCAAAACTTGCATTGCTTTTAAAAAATGTAACCAGTGCAACCTCTGTCTCTTTGGTGGCACCCTGATTGTGGAATTCGCTCCCCAGAGAGGGTCGCCTGGTGCCGTCACTTTATTCTTTTCGGTGCCAGGCTAAAAGCTTTTTATTTTCCCAATATTTTAAGATCTGGTTGTTTTTAATTGGGGTTTTATTGTCAGTTGAGATTTTTAGGATGCTGTGTTTTATTTTACATGGTTGTATTGTTAAACCATCCTGAGACTTTGGTAAGAGACGGTCTACAAAAGTTTTAAATGAATAAATATGTTCTGTGTGACACATTTGGTGCATCTGTGATGTCTTGCACCAGTTGCCCTCACTTTAGTGGAACTTGCTCTCAAACTAACTGGCCTTCGGGGATTTTTCAAGCAGTGCCATGCATTCTCTTCAGGCAAAATTCCTATGTTGACATGAACTTCTGCTGGGAACAGGTGAGGAATCCAATGGACAGAAATCCCACATCCCGAATCCCATTTTGCAATCAATTCAGCCTTGTGGACTCTGTTGCATCAGCCCTCCCAGGTGCCATCTTGATCTAATGCCACTCATATTTTTTAAAAAAAGAAATCCATGTGCTGGTATATTTATGTATTTTCTTAAGCCAGGCAAATTTGCAAAAACTTCAGGCCTTTGCAGATTTGTGCCAGCTGGATTGATTGCACAATTTATTCGATTTAGATCCCACTTCTTTCTTGTGATCTCAAAGCAGCTTATACCATTTTCCTTCCGCTGCTCTCGTTCTTATTCCCACAACAACTCCGTGAAGTAAGTTGGGCTGAGAGTCTGTAACTGGCCCAAGGTCACCCAGTTGGCTCCATGGCCAAGTGGGAACTAGAACCCAGATCCTCTGAGTCCCAGTCACAAGCTCTTAACCACAAGCTCTCAATAACGGAGGAGTTGAAGCATTGCAAAATTCTGAAAGTACTTCCTGGAGAGGTCAAGGTGCGGTAAAGACATTTGCAGTGAGAAAGAAGGTTTCCATGCTTCCCGTATCAAATGGTTCAACATAACCAATTGCCCAGTTCAAATGAGCTGGCTCTGAGTTGCCCCGACTCCATATGGCACAAATTGTGCTAGAGTTCTCAGCTACAAATTTGTGCAAATATTTTGAGCGCTTTTACAGGAGACAAAGCAAAAACCCAACTCATACTGCTTTTGGTCATTATGTCAGAAATGCATCAAAAAGCCATGGAGCTCAAACAGAATGAACTCTCCAATATCACACGTTCCTTCAACCTGCTAGGGATGATGCTTCAACAGGAGCATCTGCTGAGTTTTGAGATTTCACCGAGTGGGAGCAGCGCTATGCCTGCTTTCCACTTGTCTGAGGAACACAGTTCTCTGACCCACATGAATGGGGGCTCTGGCTTTCCAAGACGGAAAAAGTAAAGACCTTTCGTTTTCAGCACGAGTTCACTTACTGGACCTCACCTACTCATTCCCCTGGAATTCATCCTCTTTTCAACTAAAAAGCTACACACACAGTCAGTTTTCTACGCAGAAGAAATGTCCCAGCTTCTGGATCCTCGTGCTTGCCTTTTTCCGAACCCTTTTCCAGTTCACACAATATGCTTTTTGGGCTGGGCAGCCAGGACTGCCCCTCATCTTCCCCCAAGAAGAAAAAACCTAGAAAGCTAGAGAGCAAACCGCAGGCTTCAGGGCACCAACAAATCAATGCATCTCTGTGCTAAGAGGGCTGAATGATAAAAAATTCATTGACCTCGGCACTGCTGCGGTGGGCCCGGGCTCCTGCCTTATTCATGAGATTGCCTTCACGTCCCTGTGCAAGCTTTAATTCGCCATCAAGAATTACAAGCTGGCCCAGCAATGTTTCCTTTATCTTTCTTGCTTCCCACTGTCTTTCATAAGACAGCAGGACATGTTAATTAGAAATAAGTGGCTGCATCAAAGCACACGTGACTTGTTGCCAGAGTGGGAAGGCAGAAGGGGGAAAGGAGCCTTATAGCTAATGGGGCAGGATAAAAATCTAATTAATAAATAAATAGGAGTGGAAGGGTGCTGCTCTGTGACACTTAAGGATGTCAGAAAAATCTGGAATACAGCATGGATTTCCCTGAGCCCAGCCTGCAGCTCGGGGGCAGTGGTGGGAATCGGTCTCCTGCAGAGTTTGCAGGTTGAGCTCATGGAAATCCAAGACCTGCTGCAGATTTCTCTCTCTCTCTCCACACCTCTGGAGAAGATGAGTTCTAATGTGCATTAGCTTCAACATCTGCAAATGCACACAGAGAAATGAAACGCTCACACCAAAAGCCCAATTCCATCCATGGAACAAAAGGCTGACTTGGATCCACAAAACAGACAGAATGAGCTCAACAAAACCTATGCGACTCTTTTGAGATAGCGCCTGTAAGACAACGGTCTCGTGCTCGATGCCCAGCATCACCAGGAGGGGCTGGGTAGGAGCCCTGTCTGGAATTGTGGGGCACACATGCCAGGCAGTGTTCTGAAAACACTGGAATAGGTTTGGGCAGTTCTGTCCTCCCAAGCCCCATGGTTCTGCCCACCTCAGATCTGTGCTCCCACCAGCTACTGAGCCATTGGTCCAAGTTCCATTGTCACACAGAGCCCCAAACAACCTAGGACCAGGACAACTAGCAATCTCTTGCCTTATAAATACCCAAAGAACCATCTAGCTTTTTGGAGAAGGCTTGCCTGTCATCGAGGACTCCTGACGGTGGGCCATCTTCACAGCTTCACCCATCCTGGGGTGGGGGGCCTCGTGCAGTTTGGGAGGCAGAAAAATGAGTGTCTTTCCAAACCTCCCTGAAAATGCACCTGTTCAACCAGGTTTTCCCCGGCCTGTAATTAAGTTTATCATACTGTACCACTTTAGGGCTGCTCGTTGCTTTGCATTATTAGATTGCTTGTAAATGTGTATTTTAATTGTGATTTTAATCTTTATAGGGAAAACATTCAGGGATTGTTCATGATATTTATCCAAATAGAAAAAAGCTAGAGCTAGAAATGAACTGAGGCTAGTGAGGGATGCTAAAAGCTATAAAAAAAGCCTTCTTTGGCTACATCCAAAAGAAAAGACCCAGGAAAGAAATGGGATTTCTGTTACTGTGGATGGCAAAATGAGAACGGATGATCAAGAACAGGGAGAAGGACTCTATTCCTACTTCAGCTCAGTCTTCTCCCAGAAGAAGATCTGTGACCTTCTTGATGAAAGGGAAGTACAAGCTGAAGGGGCGAGAGAGCAGCTCAGAAATGACAGGCCAATGGTCGAGGATCATTTAATTGGGTTGAGCAGCTGCAGATCTCCAGGGCCCAGTGAACGCCATCCTAGAGGCATAAAGGAGCTGGCAAAAGAACTCTCAGGACTGCTTTCTATTCTCTTTGAGAAATCATGGAGGACAGAGGAAGTGCCAGATGACTGGAGAAGGGCTAATGCTGTCTCTATCTTCAAGCAAGGAAAAATGAACCACCCGTGAACTACCGACCATGCAGTCTGACATCAATCCCGGGCTAACAAGCCCATGTCTGGGCCTGTCGTAAGTCCATTCCATACAATTTCTGGGTTTTGATGTTCAATGCGAACAGCATCACAACATTCAGAGAATCTGTAGTCCAAAGGACAGGTGCTTCAGTTCACGTATTCGTGAGAGAAGTGTGAATGGCAAAGGCTTCCTTTAAACGACCCCCCTCCCTTTATGGGGCCAATAGGAGAGGGAGATCAGGGTCAGCTAGGGAAAAGGCAGGGAAGAGGGAGGAGAAGGTCATGCTGGTCTTCTCCTGCGGAAATCCATCTTGCTGCTGTCATGGGGCAAGGATGTGGGGAATATTCCTCAGATCTTTCCCAACCAGCGGCCCATGGCGCAGGGGACGTTGGTGACCCCTGTGTGAGTGGGCTTCCTCCTGCATTGGCAGCCAGCACTTCAACTTCATAGGAGCTATCCCTGCCGCTGAATGCCACCCCCAGAATGACCGTGGGTCATTCCCATAAGGCGGAAAAGAAAAGCTGCAATGGATGCAGGGCCCCACTGACCGAGGGGTCATCCATGTCTACTGCCAAGACTCCAGAACAAGAGGCTTGGCCCAACACGGCACTTTTCCTTCTGTGTCGCTAAGCTTGGTGCAGCGAAGGGCCACTAGGGAGGCGGCCGGTTTGCAGGGTAAGCCGCATCAGGAGAGACTGAGGGAGCTGGGTCTTTTCAGCCCAGAGAAGAAGAGACTCAGAGGGGACCTATTGGTGACATACAGGTAATGTGAGGGGGTGCCACGCAGGGGTGGCTCATGACCTTTTTCCCCCCTGCAATGGAGGGCAGGACGCGCTCCAATGGAGCCAAGCTCAGGGAGCCAAGGTTCCATTTGGATGCCAGGAAGCACTTCCTGACAGTCGGGACCCTGAGGGTGTGGAATGGGCTTCCACGGGAGGGGGTTGAGGCCCCATTGGTGTGGGTGTTCGAGGACAGGCTGGACATGCACATGGTGGTCATGTCGTGAGTGGAGCCGGCTGGTGCCAGGGGTCAGACTAGATGGCCTGAGAGACCCCTTCTGCCTCACTCCGTTTCTATGTTTCCTATAAGAATAACGCCCATCCTATCTGCCACATCCACTTTGTGTCAATGCCTCACTTATGAGAAGGGCCACAAGTAGGCCTTTCCCACCCTGCACCACGATTCCTTGCAAAAATAGGATGCGTGGAAAATACTGGTACCCGGTTATAATCAACCTTTAGAATGAACTTGAAAAAATCAGTTCATTAAGCAATTTCTGCCCACTTGAAATGCCAGCAGTAAACAGACCAACAGAACTCGGGGCCCTGATCCATGCATATCTGACAGCTCCCACACCTGCCTTTTCATAGAATCATAGAATAGCAGAGTTGGAAGGGGCCATGGAGGCCATCCAGTCCAACCCCCTGCTGGTGCAGGACACCAATTCACACCGTCCCACTCAGATGGCTGCCCAGTTTCGCCTTGAGTGTCTCCAGTGTGGGAGAGCCCCCCACCTCTCCAGGCAACTAGTTCCACTGTCACATTGCTCTGACAGTGAGGCAACTTTTCCTGATGTCCAGCCTGAATCTCAGTTGCCACAGCTTGACTTGATTATTCTGTGTCCTACACTCTGGTATCAGCAAGAAGAGATCTTGGCCTTCCTTTGAGGTACTTAGAGGGGTTATCATGTCCCTGCTCTGTCTTCTCTTCTCAAGGCTGAACTTGTCCAGTTCTCTCAGTCTCTCCCCACAGGGCAGTGTTTCCAAATCCTGGATCAGTTTTGTTGCCCTCTTCTAGAACCTTCCCAATTTCTCTCGTTTTGTGCAGAAGAAACCACATCCTTGACTTCTTGTGTCACAGTGATTAGCCACCTTTGCAATATTATTTAACTCCCCCTTAATACCAGTGCCGTTCTGTCAAGATCACAGTCTATTATACAACTCCATATCAAAAAATAATCATTAAGCATCCTCTGGGTGCTCTGAAGCTTCTACAGAAATAAAATTAGGATGCCAAACAAAAGCATGTGCCACCCATAAATAGAATTCCTGGACAATACACAATCTAGCTAGATTCAACCATCTATCTACATGATCAAAACCATTTATTAGTGGCCAGAGATTGGTTTTTAATTATTAAATATTAACAGAGTGAAAATGGCAAAAGAAATAGGGTGGTAATTTAGTGTTTTGTGAGACTTTACAGCTATCAAAATCCAGTCCATAATAAAGTTTCAGTTTAGCTAAGGAGTAGCAACTGAATGGAATCCCCCCACTCTTTTAAGCAGTGGTGCATTGACTATATAGTACGTAGTCCGATTTCTCCAACCTACTTCCTTCCAGTTGCCTTAGACTACTAATTCTAGCATCCCAATAGCTCCTTCTACAGATCCGCCATTGGCTTCTGATTCTCAGGAATAAACGCAGGAGCTGCACCAGAAGAAAAAGGAAACCCTGTGCAGTTTGATCCTCTGTGTGTCTCAACATCTCCTTCCAGCTCAAACCAGCCTTTCCAAAACATGGAACAGCTGGGAAAAGCAGAGAGCCAACACCAGTGAGAAACAAACACACCTGTAAGTTAAACTACTGGTCAGTCAGGGACTGACTGGGGCACAAGGGAGACTGGAAAGCTTGTGGCAAGAGGGGCTGAGTAACAGAGGTTGGCAGAAGAGGAGGAAGGAGGTGGGAATGAGCGAAGAGGGACACACTGCCTACTCTGGGTCCTGCCCACCTTTGACATGACGCCTCCAGGGATTACTCCTGAAATAATGTCGCCTTCAACATGAAAGATCCCCCAGCTGTTCTAGACCCTAGAAAAATGAATATTCTTAACATTCCCAAAAGAGGACAGAGGAAGACGAGGTCGAGGGGGATTGCTGATCCTTGAGAAGGCAAATCTGACACTCACAGCAGACAATGCATTGCCCCTGCAGCTTTAGCTGTGGAGCAGCACACAAAACACAAAAAACGTAATTCTTGCGGGCATTTCCAAAAGGGGAAAAAACCCTGTTCTGCCCATGAACAGACGATGGGACGCAAGATGTCCAGGACACCACTAAACAGGCAGAGATTGGATCAGACAAAACCCACACTCGCCTCAACGCGATCCACAGACACGTCTGCAGGAACCCGTTGGTGAAGCTTCGCATTGCTGTTCCACACATTAGCCTCCCACCCTGCCCCAGTGATGCTTTAATCGCTCTGCTTTCAGCATAAATCATTTTCCAGATAAAGTCGTGCTTGAAAGCTTTCATTGGCTTCAGTTAAAAGGAAACACTCCCATAAAAGCTTAAGCCACGAACAAGCAGAGCAGAAAGGAACGAAAGATGTGAGTCCAGAGAGAACCTCTAATCCATCTCCTTGCCTTTATACGATACATTAATTCATTATCGGCAACGGGAGGGAGACTAAGAGCCTGGAAATACATAGGTCTCTAAGCCAATTTCCAGATACCTTCACACACAGTTAGAATGGCCTTCCACACAGTTTTTTCCCCAACATCCATGCTGAGTTCTCACTGACTACATAAGAAAAACCAAGCAAGCCAACTTCCTCTGGGTGGTAGAAAGCTATGAGCCAGGCTGATTGGAAACACTATTGCTGAAACACGCCAACTGAGCTGGATAGAAGTGCTAAACCTGACCTCTGAAAGTTGTGACTAATGCTGCAATTCACAAAGGGGGTTCCCGGTGAAAGCCCCTCAGCCAGATCTATCTACCCATCCTATTTGCATGGTGGAGAATAATGAGCACATGGCTTTTTTCCTGTCTTCTGGGTACAGCTGCCCTGCCTCAAACATCACTCAACTTCAGAACAGACATTTATTTATTTATTTATTAAATTCCCAAAGGAATGTTCACTGGTGCCAGAACTAGAGCTTGCCCAGGGCATGGCTGAAACATTCCTTTGCCCACTGCATTCCTTTGAATCTGAATCACAACCACAAGAAGCACGACCAGAAACTGTAGTCGAAATGTCAGGGCTGGGAGGCTTGGTGATAAGGCAAGAGTCTGGTGAGAATCAGCTCACATCTGGTTCAGTGATAAACTGTATTGTACCAGAGGAGTTAGATGGGGCAGATGCGACATAATTAACTCCATAGTCCGTTATCAGATCAAAAAGCAGACCAACTAACATCCAGTGTTCTTACCATCTGACCTACAAGCATCAGGAACCTTCCTGAGGATGGAGTTAACCCCTTTTGGTGTCAGGAAGGGAGAAAACAGATTTAGTTTGGAAACAACTTTTTAGCATAAGGTGTTTTTCCCTAATGTTCGTACCCCAACTTGACTGGTGTTTTTCTTTTTTTCTAATTCTCCTTTTAGATCACAAAACCAGCTTAGCTGGCCAGTTTTAATATAACAAAGACTGTAATTAGAAGTGTGTTGTCTTCATCTGCTTGGAAGGAGGACAGGGAGAGACCAGCACCCTGGATCACAGATCCTGCCCTAAGCAGGGAGCTAAACTAGAACAGGGATAGCAGACATTAGATCTGGGTCTATAGGAAGTTCTCCAGGTGATTCGCATTAGATTGGGACCAAAAAATATTTTCTAGCTAATGAACAAGAGGAGCAACCAAGCAGCAGCCACCGAGAGATGTGCTGTCCTAAATCACACTGCTGAAATGAAAAGTGTGTGGGGTGACTGGGAATGGTTTTCTCCACAGAAAAGCTGCCTTCCTGTTGCTGTTTTGTGCCAATAAGTAGCCTTTCACCTGTGGGGACCCAATGAATGAAAGTCCTCCAAAATGTCCTATGACAACTCCATTTAACTCTTCCAAATTCAAGGCCATCGCTTCCTTCATGGATTCAGTCCATTATTTGGTCTTCCTTTCATCTCCTGCCTTCGAGTTTCCCTAACGTGATTGATTTCTCAAGTGAGTCTCGCATTCTCAAGTATGACAGCTCTGTCATTTTGCTTCTAGGGAAAGCTCTGGCCTGATCTGATCCAGGACCCCCTTGTTTGCCTTTCTGTCTGCCCAGGGTATTTGTGAAGCCCTCCTCCAGCACCAGGCTTTGAACGCATCCATCTCTTCCCACCAGCTTTCTTCCCTGCCCAGCTTTCACACCCATAGATTATGATAGCCTTTTCTAACACTCAAATATAAGGATTGACTCAGAATTCTTTAATTTGAAATGACTATGTTTGTACCAGGTTCAAGTCAGTAGAACTGGAGGTTCTAGTAAGGCAAAGTTGATTTCACAAGCACCATGTTGGTTCCCCACCAGATCAGATTGTCTTCAGGATCCCTTCCAACTAGCTTTGAGATCCAAGACAAATTAAGCCCGCACACAACTAACAAATAATGGCAGTCTAACAGGGCCACCGAATGCTTGCTGGTTGTACTTACATTGTAGAGGATGTCTGTCCATCCCTCCATGGTGATGCACTGGAAGACGGTGAGCACAGCGAACAGGATATTGTCAAAGTTGGTAATCCCAAAATTGGGACCCTCCCAATATTTTTTGCAGATGCCTTCTTCACACTGCCTGGCAGGTCTCTCTTCCCCGCATGGGAAATCTCCCAGCCTCTCCTCTGTGAAGAAGCACATGCAAATGAGCAAAGGGGGAAGGACACCACGGAAAGCATCCTTCTGCCACTTGGTCCTTCCAGATGCGGTGGACTACACCCTCTAGCGCCCCCCACCAGCTGTGGTGGAACACCAGGTTGGGGGAGCCCGATTTGGAGAACAGCAAACATTAAGAACTCGGATGAACTGCTGAAAACAAAAGCTCAGCTCTCAGTTACTTAATTTTATTATTTTACCCAGGGGTAGGCAACCTGGCGCCCTCCAGATGTCTTGGACCCCAATTATGGCCCACTGTCATTGGACAAGTCAGCTGGAGCTTCTGTGAACTGAGGTCCAAAGTGTGTTTTAAATATATCATCATGGCAACTTACAATACAAGCATTAAAAACATTGAAAAAATGCATTAAAATACATCAAAACAAATCTACAACTCTATAGAAGAACATCCAAAACTAATGATCAGACATTTATAATAGGAGGTTAATCGCCTGCAAATGGAGTAGATGCCAAGCAACCCTCCACTAAGGAGAACATTCCAAGCATGAAAGGGACGTTTTTCCTTGTAGCCACTCAAATGGGGGTGGGGGGCAGAGAAAGGCCTTTGAGGGGGAACTCAGGGGCTGGGCAGGCACACGGGAATGGAGCCCAGAAATAGATCAGGTTAAGTGGGGAAGTTGGCAGCTGCTCTCCTTTAGCACCTACTGCATAACCTGGACCAATTGTATGTTCCGTGCCATCTTCACGGAGGCAGTCCTGCGTATCTTGCCCCTCAGGTGGTCTAACCTCGTCTCCAGCTGGAACTCAAGCCATCACTGTCAACTTTTCCGGTTCTGTCTAGAAATCACTGACACTTACCTACATTGCAAATAAGTACGCGCAAACTGAGGTCTTTTTTCGCCCTCCTTTTTCACAATGCAGCCCCTCTTTTCTGGCAATACCTAAGCAGGTGCCCACTAAAATCCCTCTAATGATACTCTGTTGGTTCAGTCCATGAGTTTGGCAAGCCCTGGCAATGCACGTAGAGCAAGGTTAAAAGGGGTGTAGAACTGCTATTTGTTTAGTCCCAGAGTCATGCCTGACACATTACAACCCCATGGACAACATTCCACCAGGCTCTCCTGTCCTCCACCATCCCCTGGAGGCCACCCAAGCCCACACCCAGTGACCCCATCCAGCCACCTCATCCTCTGCCGTCCCCTTCTTCTCTTGCCGTCAATCGTTCCCAGCATCAGGGTCTTCTCCAGGGAGTCCTTCCTTCTCATTAGGTGGCCAAAGTATTTGAGTTTCATCTTCAGTATCTGGCCTTCTAAAGAGCAGTCAGGGTTGATCTCCTCTAGGACTGACTGGTTTGATCGCCTTGCGGTCCAAGGGACTCGCAGGAGTCTCCTCCAGCACCACAATTCAAACGCCTCAATTCTTGGGCGCTCAGCCTTCCTTATGGTCCAGCTTTCACAGCCATACATTGCAACTGGAAGAACCGTAGCCTGGACTATACGCACTTTTGTCGGCAGGGTGATGTCTCTGCTTCTTAGTATGCTGCCTAGATTTGCCACAGCTTTCCTCCCTGGGAGCAAGCGTCTTTTAATTTCTTGGCTGCAATCAGAAATTCCACCAAGTTGCCCACAACGCTCAACAGGGCCAGAATGGTCTCAGTGGACTTTCCTGGGTTAAGGCACCCGTTGGTGGGAATGGAAATGCAGCACTCGTGCAGGAAACTTCCCCAGCTTGGAATGCCAAACTCCGCCTCTTTAGGCTTTTGATGGACTGGCTGTTTAGTTCTTTTTTTCCCTGGAAGGACTTTAAACCCAGATGAGGCTACTGGCTATATCTGTGGGGACCCTCATCCATTCCAGTTTGCCTTTTCAGTGTTATAGGAGCGATCCATAGCGCTGACTGCTACCTCCGATGTTACCAGGTAGAACCATGGATCATTCCTACAAAGCCAAGACAAGAGCTGCAGTGAAAGGGGAGCGCCAGGGACAGATGGGATACTGTCCTTCTTGCACCCAGCCTGTGCTTCTTCCACTGGGGAGGAGAGCCCCACTTCAGACTTCCCCTCTTGAGGGCTCAATGCTCCAGAGGGAAACAAGGCAGGATGGTACAGTCAGCGATGTGAGCATGACAAAAGCACTTCTGAAATTCCTGGAGAGATGCTGAAATGGAGCAAACCCAAACTGAAAATCTATCTCCATTGTAGGATCAGAATTCTAAAGGCCCACATTCCAGCAACCCAGAATCTCGCTGCTTCCAGGGCTTATATCCATGCTCACGAGTATTGAACCACCGAGCAAATCTAGGTCCCTCTTTCCTTCCCACCCTCAGCAACTCCATTCACATCTAACTCCCCCAGGGATCCCTCAAACCCCATCTCTAACACCTACCCGCTCTGCTGCTACATCACAGCTCCTGCCTCGGAGATGAATTCCTCACTTCCCATCAATATTCCAGGAGACTGCTCCACTAGCTGGCTCCCCACCCCCTGACCTACTTTCGCTGCTTGGAATACTGTCACTTTGCACAAGGAGACTCATGTTTCTTTTCAGCAAATAAGGACTGGTCAGATTCATGTGTCTCCTTGGAGATTACTGAAGGTGGCTTAGATGCCTCCAGAGCATCTCAGGTAGCTTCAAGCAGCAGCTGTCGTCTTCCTCTTGACTGGCAGCAGGAGGAAGAGCAGAGCCAACAGACAGTGGTTGGTATTGCCCCGAAGGTCAGGAAGCAGGAGTATGCCCTGGAGTGAGTCAAGAGTGTAGTCCAAAGTGAGCAAGAGGTCACTGAGTGAACAACAGAGCAAGGAGACGGTACCTTGGAGCAGGGTGACCAGGAGGGCTTCAGGAGCAACCAAATATGGCAGACAAGGTAAGGCAGAGCAGAGCAGGAACTGGGTCAGGCAAAAGTCCCAGAGGAGACGGTGTTGCTGAGGCAACTACTGGAGGGAAGAACTTGTTGTTCTATAGGTCTTCCCCCAGGACTCCCAGCTGGTGCTCATCACATGGAGTGCAAATTTCCAAATTGGACCACTGATGGAGCAGAGGGACTTTTCTTCCTGCCCCCTCCCAGCCATCAGGGCATGGTTTCAGGGCACATGAGGAAATTCTGGTGACTCGTTGCATTCGATGTGTCAGCGTATCCATTGTAGCCGGTATTTTGAGCTTTATGGGAGTCCCACACCCAAAATAAACTTGCCACCAACAGCAGCCATGGAGAAATCCTATAAGGTATCCTCCCTGTGGGAAAATGCCCAGCACCCCACCAAGCTGAATGAATGAAGATGGCCCTCAAACCAAGACTGGCTCACTGTATCTGGAAGCAAGTTATCCACACCGACAGAGTGAAAATTTCCAAATGGCCAGTAGGTCCCTAACTTTAAGATGACCTAGCAGATGCACTAGCTGGAGTTATACTTAACTCTGCATGGGAAAAACCAAACAAACGAACTTCAAAATGTGCATGGAGCTAAACCCAACCATATGAAGTGGGATTCTGCAGCCTATATAAATTAGACAACTTTGCATTTTTTCTTAGCATTCGCCATTTCCTGGGGATGGGTTCAGAACTACGCCTCCTTGCCCCAGAATATCTGGGGCTGGCCCTGCTTGAACTCACCTTCATGCCGCTGTCCATTGCTCACCTTCAGCCCCTACCCGCCCCTGCCCCTCTGGAAGCAGGTTACCCTCACCTGTTTCGTTGGAGAAGCAGGCCTTGTGGAACTTGCCCATGTAGAATTCCAGTCCGATGATGGCGAACATCACAATGGCAAAGAACAAGAGGAGCCCAATCTGAAGGAGAGGCACCATTGCCTTCATGATGGACTTGAGGACAACCTGCAGACCTAAACAAGAAGCAGCAGCGTGAAGTCGGCTCTTTGGTGGAGGGACAGGGGGCGTTCCCTACGAACGGCAGGTTGCAACGGGGACATGCCACCTGGGCTCATGGCTAGAGCTTCAGCAGCACCCAAGTTCCTGCCTCCACTCCTGGGGGTCTGAGCGAATGTATTTGAGGGCTGGGCTGAATCCAGCGAGGAGTCTGTCCCAGCCTTATTGGGAGATGCCTACATTGACCTTACATCAAGTCACTGACCTTACAAACAAGTCAAAGTCCACTAAACAGGTACTGCAGTTTTTATTGATTGGGTTTCTATCCCACCTTTTTCCTACAACAAACTCCAAGAGGCTTACATGATTCTCTTCTCCCTTCTATCAATCTTATCCCAACCACAATCTTGTGAGGTAGGTCGGGCAAAGACTCCATGACCTTCCCACTTGGCTCTGGGTCTGAGCGACGACTGGAGCTCAAATTGCCTGAGTCCCAGTCCCATGCTCTTAACCACACCATGCTGGCTACAGTGATGATGACGATGACGACGATTTCCCACCGCTCCCAGAGACTGAGACTCTGGGTGGTCGTCTCATACCATTAAAATTCACACAATTAGAGCATTCAAAGGGATACAAAAGTTAAAAAGGTAATCGAATCAATCCAATTTTAAAATGAAACCACTCCCTAGATTAAAAACACTACAAACATATGGAGAGTAAAATTAACCCCATGCAACCTTAGACACTTTTAATTACCTGCTGGGATAAAAAGGTTTTAGCCTCCTTATGGAAATGTAACAGGGAAGGCTCCAACCCAGGAGGTGCCTGGGGCAGCCACTGAGAAGGTCCTATCCTGCACTCCCACCACGTCTGCCAGTGAGGGTGGTGGGACCGAGAGAGGGCCCTTCCCCGCAGGCTCACATGAGAGAAGCCTGGAGCGATCCGTGAGTCTTGACAGAGAAGCAACTGCTCTGTAGGGATTCAAACAGGGGTCTTTTCCAGCCCCTCCCAGAGATGCTGCCACTTGAACCAGAGACTGCAAAGCCCATGTGCCACCCCTGAACTATGGCCCTTTCCCTGACAACAGGATTTCAAAAATCAGGGACCTGACCAAGACCAATGGCCTTGGATGGCGCAGGTTAGAAAGGAACAGCCATTCCCTTCCCACCGACTTGGCAAGTCTGCAGACCTCAAGTCTTCCTTGCCACGTCATGGATGATTATTCGTTTTGCCATTTCTATCCCCTTCCAAAAGGACTTTAACAAATACATTTCTGAAGGCAGGCGTTACAGTGGGGGGAGGCTGGGAGGGAGTCAGCCACTGATCCTGGGATGCCAGGATCAGTGGGACACTGTGGAAAAGCTCCTTCTCCTCCTCAGAGGGCCGCTGCAGCTTTATCCAGACCCATCGGTTCTAGCCTGTACAACTGTTGGGCAACCTCCCTGCTCTTCACCCTCAGAAGATACCCTTTCCAAGCAAAGCCGGAGAGAGAGGCTCTCACCGGAGCCAAGGTGGAGTCGTGATTTTATGCCAACGGCTTGGAAAGAAACAAAGCTGCAGGCACAGCCAGCTGCCGGGAGCTCCGCTGGCTGCACGAGTCACATCCGTATGCCAGGAAGGGTTGCTGTGACCACGCGCTTCTTTGATTTTGTTACAATGCCTGCAAACAACGGGTGGAGAGATCTGGATTTTGGCTTGGCTTCTCATTTTTCCGGCCTAATGTCAGCACACCCCCCGCCCCACCCACACACACACACACACACTTCCATGGGCTTTGTTCACAACCTAGGCACTTCGAGTTCCCCTTCACTGCAGATTTTGCAAGCATTTTTCCAGAACCCAATGCATTTTGCACATTATTTCCCCAAATGCAAGCATTTTTGTTTACTCCTAACAAATGCCTTTTCAGTTGGTGAACTGCATTGCAAAATATGCAGTCACTGCACATACACCGAGGTTTCACTGAGCTTTCTTAAGTGAATTATTTTGCAAAGTGCAAATTCAGTATCATCGTGCTGAAATGCAAACTGAACTAATTTCTCCCCCATCCTGATGGCAAATTTCCGAATCAAATTATCTCAGCTTGCTTTAAAAATGGGTCATCAAACTGTAAGGAGTTTTTGAGAAGAGTTTAAAAAGGCTCCATCTTGCTTCCGGAAGTTCTGAGTTTACTTATAACGCTGTTGTCTAAGCTCTATCATGTAGGTTTAAACGTAGTCTAATCTTGTTCAGATTCAAAAGAAAGCTGCTGCTCAGACTGAGCGGGAATAAAAACCTGCCCTGTTGCAGCCCTTCCACACCCTGTTGTCTTCCAGATGTTTTGGACCAGCTCGCATTAACATTAGCCAGCCCAGCCAGGACTCAAGAATCCTACAAGTTCAAAACATCTGAGATGTACCAGGTTGACAAAGGCTGCCCCCCACATACACAGAAGTAGTTTTAGAGTTCAGGTAGCAGAGAACCATCTGAAGGAAGCCGCGTTCAAGCCACGACAGTGCCCAGAAGTTATAACCATGCAAACTCGTACCTAAAAGCAAGGTAGTGATCTCCATGAGCATCATGGACAGAGGGAAGGCCCAGCTATGCAAGACCGGTGGAGGGTCCTTCCATTGCAAGCTTGTTCCTTTTGCCCACCACCAGGGCAAAATGAGAAGCTTCCAACTTCAAGGGAAAAGCCGCATTACAGGGCCTCTCTACACCCACTCCCCAAATTAATGCATGGAGATGAAATTCCTCGGCCAGTAGGACCCTTTTCTCCCGTACTCTCTGCTCTGCTCCCTATTGCATCTCATAGCTCATCTCTCTATCTAGAGTCGAACAGAAGAGTTGGAGGGGGCCATGAAGGCCATCGAGTCCATCTAGATGATGCCCAAAATGAAGCTACTTGGGACAGGTGTGAAAGCTTCTCTCAGAAGGCCTGGACAAAAAGGACGCTGTTGAGCAGGGAACGTGCAGCAAACGACAACAATAAAGGCTGCAGGGCTTAGGACTACAAAAGCTGGAATTCCTCTTTGGAATTGCCTCCATACTGAGACCCACCCAAACGTGCCATCTTTTCGGTGCCAGCCCAAGCCAGCCTGTTACGCAGAAGCCTGCAAAGATCTCCTTGGTTACCCAGGGAATCGTTGAAGGGATAAGTTATCTTGACTGCATCTTTTTAACCGTATTTTAACCATGTTTTATCCTATATGTTAAGCTGCTTTAAATTCAGTTTAGCTTTGTTGCTTTTGCGATGTTGCTATTGTATTTTATTGTTTTTCTCTATACGATGCTGTTAACCAGACAGAGAGCTTCAAGCTATGGGGTAGGAGAGAAATGAAAGAACAAGTCCAGCAACAATGCACAGGGAGGTAGAGCATGGCCTGGCTGGGGATGATGGAAGCCAAAACTCCACAGACCTGGAGAGCACTAGGTTGGAAACAGTGTCACAGGAAGAGCAATACTCACTCGGGATTCCTGAGACAAGCTTCAGCGGCCTCAATACTCGAACCGCCCTCAGGGTCCGCAGGTCAAATTGGGTCCCAGCTGTGGCCAGAATCCTAACGAGAACAGAGAGAGAGAGACGGTATTATGTCAAATTCTGCAATACAAAGCAAACCAAGCTACACAGTCTGAGGAGTCTCACTGAGCTGGGTCTCGGCTCTGGACTCTGCACCCTGTGGCTGGCATCCAAACACACACAGGTAGGGCCCTGAATCTCTACCACTACCAGACAGTTTCTAAAAGCTAACAGCCCCCTCTTGCTGACCTGGTGCCCTGCAGGTCTGGTGACCCAGCTGGCTGGGGATACTGGGACACCGCCAGAGGAAACGCCGCTCCAAGCTCCATTGACACTGACACTGTTCTGGTCTACACCAAAGGCCAAGCGACTGTCTGTCCTTCAGGCAAAAGTCTAGGTCCTGGGTACCTGAAGGAGCACCTTCTTCCCTGTGTGCCCTCCCACCCCTTGAGATGGAGGTCCTGCTCTGGGAGCCCTCCTTCAAGGAGATTTGGACTGCCTGGAGGAGGGCCTTCTCTGTGGTGGCACCCCAACTATGGAATACGCTCCCCTGAAAATTTTATTTTCCCAACATTTTGAGGTTTAATTATTATTTTAATTGGGGTTTTATAAAAGATGTGATGCTGTGCTTTACTTCAAGACTGTCCTGAGACTCTTTGTAATGGGATGGGATAGAAAAGCTTTGAACAAATAAGCCAAGAAGGGCAGCAGCAACAGAAGGGGAACGCTTTCCCCTACAAGCCCTGGCGGGTTCCCTTGATTATGGTGCAGAAGCACATAAGCCGCCGCCGCCTCTGCGCCCCCTAAACTAGCACACTCTTGGTTGTGGTTGGGGTGGCAAGAGTGAGCTGCCTGTTGGATGGAACTCCTGAACGCGCACGGTGGAGGTGGTACCATCTCCCCCATCGTCTTGAGCCTTCAGTGGTCCTCCAATGGCTCTGAAGGGGAAGTAGAGCAGCTGGTCCTGAGGATGGGCACAGCACCC
The DNA here is from genome assembly GCF_004798865.1 of Varanus komodoensis. Lineage (NCBI taxonomy): Eukaryota > Metazoa > Chordata > Lepidosauria > Squamata > Varanidae > Varanus > Varanus komodoensis. The sequence continues at coordinate 4,598,412 of NW_025335873.1, read as the reverse complement.
CCTGCTGGTTCAAGGGGGCTTGGCAGCTGCCTCATGAAGGCAAACTCTGGCCCTGGCCTTGACGCCGAGACAGGAGGGCCTCAGAGGTGGTTTGGGGCAGAAGAGCATGACTCGTACCGGCCAAGCCAATGTGTGTCCCGCTCTATTTTCCAGCAGTTTCAGAGACATAACAAAAATGGGAGCAATTATCTATTTTTTTAAAAAAACAAGAAGAGCAGACAGGAAAGCATGAGCTAAGCAAAGCTGCTGAAAGTAATTTAACTAACAATAACTATCACACTCCGAAAAAGCTCATTTTGGGCTCCTGTCCTCCTGCCAACACTTGTTCGCTTTCTCCCCCTGTATTTAATTGCTCATTTATAAAACATCGGATGCCGGGCAGAAGAAAACACTTCATCCAAAAATTAATCATCAGACATTCCCATCAATGGCACCGTCGGTCTCTGGTGACTTTTGAGAACGTGCGCTTTTCTTCGACACAGACCCTGCCTGATCTGGTGAAAAGGGCCCAGCAAACCCTTAAGATTTGCTGAAAAAGATGAGCTGCAGAACAGCAGCAGTTGAACACCCAAGCCAGTGACTGAGAAGGTCCTGACTCCAACACCCATCTTCCCCATGGCTTGATTGCCTGCCCCAGCGAAGCCTCCCTTTACCCACATGGTGCTTCTTAGAACCTCTCTTGGCTTGGTTTCTGGCCATCTCCCGCTTCCCATGAGCTCTCACACACCCACAGCAAACCATGGCATGGCCCAACATACAGGACTATTTCATGCTATTTCTCCAATCTTTTCCTGCCCTGCCCCATCTGATACTCAGGTGTTGCTTACTTTAACCCCTCAGCTGCTAAAGTAAATGAATAGCCCAAGCAAAACTAAAATCCAGAATTAAAGAATATGGAATGGAATGGGCTTCCACAAGAGGTCGTTGAGGCCCCACCGGTGAGGGTGTTCAAAGGTATGGTGGCCATGTCGTGAGTGGAGCCGGCTGGAGCCAGGGGTCAGACTAGATGGCCCGGGAGACCCCTTCTGACTCACTCTGCTTCTATGTTTCTAACATAGGAAACTACATAAACCAAACATATCGAGTATAACCTTTACAAAATAATTTATAGCACCATTCAAAACCACATGAACCGAACAGCCAGCAATCCCATACACATCTACCTGAGGAGTCCCATTGAATTCAGTGGCTTACTTCCAAGTAAGTGGATATAAAGTTGCAACCTATATTAAAGTATAGGCCTACGGCTAGTTGAGAGGGGAGGGGTACAATTCGAAATCATACATTCAAAAACGCAATCAAGAAGTTATGCCAGATAATGCTCCAGCTCTGCAAGCTTCAAGCTCAGCTTCCCCCAGTGGACTTTTTCTTAAACGGTCCCCATTATTCATCATTGAAAACAAAGCAGGGGGGATAAGTCAACTGTGGAAGGCTCCACATTGCAGTAAAATGCACGTCACAATCCCAGGGTGCATTTTGAGGTTGTGCATTTTCGAAACTAAGGTGGCCACACATCGAAAGATCAGAATGGCTGAGCCATTTCCATTGGATCTGCAGGTTTAAGTTTGCAACTTGCTGGCTAGATGGCAAATTGTAATGGGGTCGGTTTGTCTGCCCCAAGCCCAAGGAGCTTTTGTGTTCTCCGGCTTGTTATTCTTGTGAGAGGGCACCGTGTTTTCTTCCCTTCTGCAAAAGCCATGAGATTAATAGAACCTCTTCCTACTTAAAGCATCTCTTCATAGTTTATGGCTCCTTTCTGCCCCTCCAAGGAGTTCCATTTGCCACCACCATTAAGTCACATCCATCCTAGCCCAAAAGAATGAGAACCGCATTTCTAAAAGATACTTCTGCAGATTATTGGGGTGGGGGAAATATTATAATTTCTGCTTGACTATGGGAAAATCTACAGCTCTTTCACTTTCAGCTCTTCAGTGGTAAGTCAAGCTGTTCCCAACATGGGGAAGAAGAGTTAATTAACCCAAAGGCATCTGCAAAATTCATACACAAGTGCTTCCTTTCATTTCTGCCTTTTCCCTGGTGCTCCTCTTGGGGCCTCCAGAGAAATGCATTCAGCTAGTCAGAAAGCATTATTAAAATAAAATTTAAAAACTAGTGGGGAGGGGGAGAATGGAAGAGATCAAAGAACCAGATGACAAGCAGGGTTTGAAGAGAAGAAAAACCTCCAGAAAGGTTTCTCCTGTACCTGCAAAGGGAGAGAGAACTAATGGAATTGCTGCTGAGAATACCACCAGGTTGTCATTCAGTCGTGGCCAACGCTTCATGACCCCATAAGTCAAGTCCCGCTATCCTGCACAGCCCCCCAGAGTCTGCTCAAATTCATGTTCATTGCCTCCGTGACACCATCCAACCTCTCATCCTCTTCCATCCCCTTCTCCTTTTTATTTATTTTTTATTTATTAAAACATTTCTATGCCGCCCCTTGCTGAAGCCTTGGGGCAGCTTACAACACAATAAAATACAAAAAAATAACAATATAAAATTAAAATTAACAATATAAAATAAATGAAAAATATAAAAGAAGTCGCCTTTTGCCTTCTATCCCTCCCAGGATCTTTTCCAGTGAGTCCTCTCTTTTCATTAAGTGGCTGAAGTATTTGATCTTTACCTTCAGCATCCACCCTTCCAATTAACCAAAGCTTGATTTCCTTTAGGATTGATTTAATCTCCTTGCAGTCCAAGGGACTTTCAGGAGTCTACCACTAGGTAGGGGAAGAACATTGTGGAAGGAAACATTGGGAGACCAGGGTCCGTGACAAAAGCTGGGATACTTGGGCACCTGCCTGGGCCCACAAATCCCACTCGAATCCACCAGGAATGTCCTGCTTTCACCATGCTCCCCCCGCCCCCAGCTGTCTGAGCAGTATTGAAGGGATAAGACCTAGCAGCCAATTCCCATTCGCTGCAATCGACTGCCATTCTGAGGCATGCTGGGAAATGCACAGACCCACCACCGAGCCATCCAGTGCTGCTCCTCACCAGTACTGCCCAGTAAATCCACGAAGAGCACATGTTGCCAGTCAGGGGAGCTACTCTCTCAAGGATGACAAGTGCTTGTGACTTTTCACACCTCTGGCACATCATCCCAACGATCAAACTCCACCTCTGACAGTTCCTGGCTCCATTTCCTCTTTCTGCTCAGACTTCTGAAGAGTGTGGCCTGCATTCTATTTATGTATTCATTTACTCAAAATCTTGTCATCCTTTTTGTCTGACAACTGGTCTCCAAAGGAACTAACAGGAAATTAAAAAACAAAGATGCATTAATAAAATAGAAGACTTTGCCTTTAGACAACAAAATGATGGCTATCAAGTAGCACCGGATAGTTTCATCTTTGGGTACTGAGGCTTATCTCATACATATTTTAAATAAATGCACCCAGCTTTAGGGACAGGGGAGAATTCTGCAAATATGAAGCCAATCTGGACACTTAATAATGCCTGGGCACCTAGGATCAGTGTTTTTTTGGAAAGAAAGAAAGAAAGAAAGAAAGAAAGAAAGAAAGAAAGAGTGCCAGAACTCACGTCTTGGGGTCACACTTTTACACTGAAAAAAGATTTAATTCACCAACTTTTTTTGAAATAAAGAACTTATTTACCTTTGTACATAGCCAGTCACTCTACACACACATGAACATAATGGTCGCCGCCGGCAGTAAGCACTCAGCGCGCGACCACACGACCGATCCCAAGCCGAGCAGCGTCCCAAGCCGAGCAGCGCCCTCACAAGCAGCGCCGACACACAAGCAGCCCGCAGGCACTATGTTAATGATTTTTGCCACCAACCTGCTATGCCCAACAGAGCGAGTCACAATCACTTGGAAAAATCCGTCAAAAAAAGGTGCCGGAACGCTGTTCTGGTACGTTCTATGACAAAAAAAAGTCCTGCCTACGATAAATAAACTAGTTGATCAGCCAAATAGAAACTGCATACCAAAATTTGCCCTTTCCTGGATCTAACAACACAGTTCTCTTGTTTTTCAAAAAGTGTGCCTATCAGGAGATAGTGAACAGAAAAATCCATGTGCTACAGAAATGTGCACGATCACACAGCCCGTCACAAGCGTAAAAGTGCCTCGAGGAGAAGAGTACACAGAAAGGCACAAGAATTTTCTTTAAAAGTCAAATGCATACATGGACGTGAGCTGAACTTAAGGTCAGAAAAATGAGAAACTGGCTGGAACCCATAAGGAAAGAACTTTAAGAAAAGGATTGTTGGAAGAGACAAAAAGATTCTCTTCCAATACTCAGAAATGCAGCACCCAGAGATGCAAAGGTTCTGGGTGCTGAGTTTTAATATAGGTTGCAACATTGTCCCTGCTTCCTGGAAGCAACCCCCACTGAATTCAGTGGGACTTCTCAATAGATGTAGTATATGGGATTGCTAGCTGTTAGATTAAAAATGACTCCTATTCATATATTTTCCTGTACCCTTTTTTGATTTAGATCATTTGCTACATTTTTCCCCACTGGAGATTTAATTCAGCCTTGGGCACATAATATAAAATAAACCCTAAATTTCTAGGAATACATGTGTCTGCTTTGCTTTCTCCCATATCATTATTTTTAAACCCAATAACAAATTTAACAAATTCCTTTTGTCCCATTTAGGCAGAAATTTGAGAGTTTTTAAGTGCTGAAGAATAGAGGTCTTTGAATAGTGGTGCTGGAGGGGACTCCAGCGAGTCCCTTGGACCGCAAGGCGATCAAACCAGTCAGTCCCAGAGGAGATCAACCCCGACTGCTCTTGAGAAGGCCAGATACTGAAGACGAAACTCTAATACTTTGGCCACCTATTGAGAAGGAAGGACTCCCTGGAGAAGAGCCTGATGCTGGGAACAATTGACGGCAAAGGGAGAAGGGGACGGCAGAGGATGAGGTGGCTGGATGGAGTCACTGGGGCAGTCAGCGTGAGCTTGTGTGGAGTCCGGGGGATGGTGGAGGACAGGAAGGCCTGGAGGAGTGTGGCCCATGGGGTCGCAATGGGTCGGAGACAACTTTGAGACTAACAGCAGCAACCAAGTGAGCTCTTATACAAAGAAGAAGGAGATTCTCACCCATCCATTCTAGCCACATTCAAAAGGATCACCTATCCCAGCATGAACAGAATCGCGTTGTCTGCCCGCTTGTCAAGAAAAATGTAGGAAAAAACCCAATTCAGTATGACCAATCCAGTGAGGAGGGAACAATTGCAGCAGCCCTAGAATACGAACCAGCTGGTGAAAGTTGTGGGAAGAGGGAGAGCGGAAGGAGGATCCTGGAAGAGGACACATGATGCACCTTGGACAACTGTGCTGCTGATTTTACTTGGATCTAACAAAGGAGAAATGCCCAGGACAGGCCACAGTTCTTTGGGCCACCCACTTCCCAACTCTGAGTAACCCAAAGATGTGTCTGGAACAATTGTCTTGCCGGAGCTCCCATTAGGGGGGACCAGCCTACTAACCCTCACCAATCCTAAAGCTGAAGTCTCAGCAAAGGTTTGAGCTTGTGCCCAAGAAAGAACCGCTGTTGAATAGACAAGGATGTATTTCCAGGCGCCCGGCTATTCTGTTCCCTGATCCAACACAACCTGAACACTCCCTTTGAATGCATGCCTATCACGAGAGCACACCGTTGCACCTGGTCTTGCATTCCTCCAGAAAGGAGGATAGAGGCATGCAAATAGGATGCTAATGAGAAGGAAGTATTTGTTCCCATTGCCCAGGAGCAGCACAATTACTGCACCATTCCATTGGTCCGTGGCACTTGAAATCCCCTCACAAGGATTAAAATGCTTCCAGATAAGTCAACAGGTACCCAGAAGTACCAGGTTTGGGAATGACTGCAGCACAAAAGCTTTGACTCGCATTTCTGTTTTGTTTTCTGGCTGCCAGGGATAGGCAGAGTCAAAAGACACACACACACACACTTTGGAAGGAAGATGGTGCTGCATTGTTGGCACTCTGGAAAGCACATCTCTGAAAACCCTTGAATTTTTCCTCTCCCTACTGTATGCACTGATAAAGGCTGAGCAGCTTTTCTAGCCCACAATCCACTTTCAGAAATATCTAATGTCAGCAAACAAATATGACACACAAGCCCTTAAGCAAGAGTGGAATAATATACTGGAGAATCTATTCTGCCCAATCAATGGAACGCTCCGTTGCATCTATTTTGGAAAGGGCAGAGAATCTTCTCTTACATTTCATTCAGCAAGAATTGATGCTTCATGTATACTGAACACCACATCTCCTCAACAATTAAATCAGCCAATTGTCAGAAATGTACTACAACTAACACTCGCATCTTTTGGCAATGCCTGCTTCCTTTTGAGAAAAGGTAATTGTTCAGATAATTGTGATGCAAAGGGATTTAATATTCAGTTCTTCGTAACTGCTTCCCTCTTGGAACTTGCCACAAGGTCAACACAAATGGATTCCCCTGCCCTTCTGGCAGTTAGAAGACTTATCCTACCAGACTGGAAGGACACATTGCCACCAGAACCACCAAACGGGGGAGGAGATGGATGAAACTTTTGATTTTTGAACAGGTGTTTTTGGGCATGGTTTAAGAATGGAGGACCCTTTGGATATCTGAGCTGCTTTTGTTGAAGTATTGTCAATTGTAGCAGCATATCTTACTATATACACTATTTAGGGGCACATAATGTATGTATTCATTTTAATAGCTACCCAGAGAATTTTAGTGGCTACCTGGAGAAGCACCTTCACTGTGCTGGCACCCCCAGTAATGAACCCTGTATTCATTTCAGCACCAGAGCAAAACCTTTTTATTTTCCCAACATTTTAAGTCATAATTGTTTGAATTGGGTTTTGAGGATTTATGATGCTGTGCTTTTCATTGTATTACTGTCCCAAGACTTTTCCAATACGACAGTATAGAAAAGCTTTTAATAAGAAGATTGACTCAAATCTCATGTCAGAAAATCACAATACTCTTTTCATATTCCTCCCCCTTTTTTAGTTTGGTTTTGATTTTGAAACTCACAGAAAAAGGTGAGTGCGTTAGAAACAATGCTTGCTTAACGCTTGACTAGCAGTGAATTTAATATCTTTCTTCCAAAGAGCTTCCCACTGATCAGATGGTATTTCTTCACCAAGATTGTTTCCAGATTGTCATATGTTTCTTAGCTTGATGGCTTTCAGTATCATAGTGTAATAACAGTTTGTAAAGTCTTCCCAGTAAGTGATCATTCTGCTGTGTAATCAACATTTCAAACAAATCTCTTTTCACAGATCCAACTTAGCAAAATTTATGGTTGCACCCCCAATAAGTCCAGTACTGTAGGCAAGATGCGATTGACACATTGTGTTATTTAAGAAATAGTCCATGCAGTTATGGGACAAAGTCCAGTGATATATCTCTAGCCAGACGCTTAACAGTAAAGGGTCCAAGAGATAGAAGAGCCCAAGATTTGTATGTAGTGTGTGCAAAATACTTCAAGAAAGTATTTTGAAGATGTTCTCAAAGGCGCTCAAGTGTGTTGTTGTTGTTAGTCCCAAAGTCATGTCCGACCCATTGCAACCCCATGGGCAACATTCCTCCAGGCTCTCCTGTCCTCCACCATCCCCCGAAATCCACCCAAGCCCACACCCACCGCCACAGTGACCCCATCCAGCCACCTCATCCTCTGCCGTCCCCTTCTTCCTTTGCCATCTATTGCTCCCAGCATCAGGCTCTTCTCCAGGGAGTCCTTCCTTCTCATTAGGTGGCCAAAGTATTTGAGCTTCATCTTCAGCATCTGGCCTTCTCAAGAGCAGTCGGGGTTGATCTCCTCTCGGACTGACCGGTTTGATCGCCTGGCGGTCCAGAGGACTCGCAGGAGTCTCCTGCAGCACCACAACTCAAAGGCCTCAATTCTTCAGTACTCAGCCTTCCTTATGGTCCAGCTTTCACAGCCATGCATTGCAACTGGGAGAACCGTAGCCTTGACTATACGCACTTTTGTTGGCAGGGTGATGTCTCTGCTTTTTAGTATGCTGTCTAGATTTGCCATAGCTTTCCTCCCCAGGAGCATCTTTTAATTTCTTGGTTGCAGTCGCCATCTGCTTAAATACTTGAGCTGCTAAATATCTCCTGCAGATGATCTCTCCTAAGGGTAATTTGCCCCATCAATGAGCACTATGTCTGAGAGGACACTTCCATTCTTCTCTTCCCTAATGGTACCATAACTTTGGTGACTGTGTGGGTGCACTCAGATGAGATTCCCAGGCACACACAATAGATGGCTGGTTTTGGTGGGAATGATAGCTTGGACTCTGAGGAAGATGAGGGGGTGGCTGAGGCAGATGTGGCTCAGGGTTCACACCCCAATAACAGAGTTGTTGTTGTGACTGATGGGCCCACATCTGGTCCAACCCTCCCATCGTGCCAGCCTGAGCCAGCTCTGGATCGAAGGAGTCCAAGGACAACCTAGGGGCCCCGTCCCCCTCCCGCCTGTGGGAACGAGGCAGATGAAGGATGGGAGCAGGCAGAGTTCTCAGAGGGAGAACACAATCCCCCTCAGGACATGGACATGAGGGCCCTTCGTCACAACCGCAGGCTGGACCAACTGGGCTCAGAGTGCAGAATGAAGGCACATGTGCTTTTTACAGCACACCTCCTTCCAGAGTCTGGCCCTGAAGGGTTCATAAGCAAAGCTTTGGGTAAAGGGGGGCAGAGAGGGGTCAACACTCCTCGCGTATGCTCTGAAGCTTGTGAATGCTCAGACTCCTGTGTAGAACAAAGGCTCTTCCACGAATTGCTGAAGTGCCTGCCTTGCTTGGAGGGGATGCCTGGCTCATGACAGTGCTATTGCTGAAGCCCCTTCTCCTGCAGATTCCTTCTTGGGCTCAGTGTGTTTTGAGAAGGCTGACGCAAGATCTTGCCACTACAGTTGATGGGGATTACCATTTTTCTTCAGCTGGTGAGTGTATAGAAAGCAGGTGGAGCAGCTGTCAGGCCCTGGACTTCCCAGGGCAGGTCAGGGTTCAAATCATTCTGCTTTAAGTCTGAATCAGAACCTCACTCCACAGAAGGACATCAGTATGGAGGTAGGTCCAGGGTAGGCAGGACTAGATGTGGCCGCCTGTGTTGGCACAGTGCAGTAGGAAGCCGAAAATCTTCACTTTGCAGGATGGCCTGGTTTGAGGACAGGGAGGAAGGTCTTTCGCTTTCCACAGTGGTCCACATTTGCTGTCTCTGCACAAATCACAGAACTGGCGCAAAGCCCAGAATGAGTGAATGGAGAGCATCGTTCCAGGATGTGGAGCTTGATTTCATGGATCTTGGCTGATGAAGGGCCCAGATCAAGAGTGAGGGGAAACCAAACACTGCGAGAAAATCTGCAACTCGAACTGACCACAGCTCTGTAGCAAAGCACGAGGTACACGCACGCAGGACGCACGAGGTTCAAGTCCTTGGCATCTCCACGCAGAGCTCGTGAAACAGCTTCCTAGCACTGGAGCATCTTAAGGCAGGGGTGTAACACATTCCCGCGTTAATTCATCCCAGTGAAAACTGGTACAAGAACCTGCTGTTCTGCAGACTCAACTGTGCAGCCAGCGGAGCCGTTTTCTCGAGTTGGCGTTGGCTCTTCAGGAAAGCTCTGACAACTGTCAGAATGGCTGGGCCAGGGACAAACAAGCCAGCCAGCCAATAGTTGCACCGTGCCACTTAGTATTCCGTTCTTTGCAAATCAGAGATCAAAAAGACCTGGGCACAGCTTTCCTCACCCTGCCCTTATGCTCTTGGCCCCAGAAGCCTGAACCTTTTCTTCAGCTTACTCCCCATGGCATGATCATTAAGGTGCTTAGCACAGCAATGGAAGTACAATGGTTTCTGAGCCATGAAAGGAGAAAGCAACCATTATTTTTCAAAATGAGGAACCGCCTACAAAAGCCTTGAGATACAGATTCGTGTCTTTCTAGTTCCTGGAGCAAAATGGATGCTGCCATTTGGTATGCACAGAGAAGAACACACATGGGTTTTGTAGTTGCTTACATGGGAGAGAATTCATTCACATGCTCCCACAACCGTGCTAGTTTTGGCATCGCTTCCTCACTGGCAGAAATTAACAGCACCTCCTTGCTGCCTTCATCCAGTTGGAAAACTCAGAACCAAACTACACATGACACATTTGCAGGTTAAGCATCATGAGAACCTGGCTGCTCTTCACGCAAAGAGGTACAATGAGCCGCAGAGGCCTCATCCAGAACGGGACCCCGCAGCGCTCCCCTCTGACTCCTGCGGGCCCCTTGAAGGCCCATTTTCTGCAAATGCTACTTCACAGGGGGAAATAGTGGGGAGGAAGGGAATTCCAACATGCTTTGAGAGAACACACCCTGGATTGGGATTCCGTGGCTGCTTTTTCCTCCAAAAGAGCAGTAAACTAGGCCTTTCAAAAAGAACAAACCGTGAACATTTTCACATGCAGCTTCGCCACCAGGGCTCTCCTTTTTCCAGCTGCCTTGCAATGGGCCAAGCATTTCTTTTGGGACTAACCCCACCCCCCCCCCCCCCCCGCAAGCAGAACAGGGCTGCACTGGAGCCCTGCAATCAACAGCTACTTCTCAAGTGACTGCGAGCAATTAGCTTCCATCACAACCTTTCCTCGCCTCATTTGAGACGCTGCAAAAGCATTAGCATCAACGATGCTCTATAGGCGTTCCCTCTGAACCGATCCTCCGGGCGATCGAGCTTGCTGGATCACAGCAAAGTACTGTGCGTCACAGGCCGAGTGCTCAGCAAGGGGAACTCATTGCTCTTTGTCACCGGGGCTCTGCTCCTTTGTGAGACAATGGCTCATAAAATTGCCCGGTCTCACGAACCAGATCGGGCATCCTCTAGGGCAGTCGTGGTGAACCTATGGCACGCGTGCCACAGCATGGTCCCTTCCGATTCTGCCATTCTGCAGACATGCAGAGCCCTCTGTCGGCACGCGAGCCAATTCCCCCCAGCAGCCCAGCATCGGATAACAGCGCACATAGGGGCCATGCGCATGCTCGGAAAGGAATGGCGGCGCCAGGCAATGACATCACGAGTCGCGACGCGTTCAAGCTTTCACCTCGCCAGTCAGTGCACTGCTAAGGATAGATAGATATATTTTCTTGGACTGGCTGTGAGTTGCTTTTTCTCAACAGCTTTGTGAGCCGCCCCGAGGCTTCAGCAAATGGGGCGGCATAGCAGTCTCCTAAATAAAATAAATAAACCCTCAGTTTTCAGGTTACAGCAGCGTTGGCACTTTGCAATAAATAAGTGGGTTTTGGGTTGCAGTTTTGGGCACTCGATCTCTAAAAGGTTCGCCATCACTGCTCTAGGGTAAGAGGGAGAAGTGCCAGCTGCTGCCAGGATCTAAAAACAGCCTCTTCTCTCCTGGGGGAGAGACTGGTGCCATCCTGACCTCATATGCTCAATATATGGGATATTTGCTTGGCTCAGATACACACATGCAGAGCAACCAAAGGCGGACCCTTCCAATTCTACCATTGCACGAGCCTGTAACTTCTGTGTCACTCGGACTGCTCTCTGCTTGCAGCTGTCCATGGTACTGAAAGTCATCCCCTCAAAAAGTTTACTCCCTTTGATCACTCCTAGAAAGATTGTTTAATACACAACCAAGATTTAGAAAACACAACTGCAGTGGATAAGGACCCCCCCCCAACCGAGGAAACACCCATCTCCCCCAATAGACGTTGCCACAGTATGCATATATTTTGATGCTGTGGTTATGCCCATCCTGAGACTTACGTCTAGACAGGGTATAAAAGTTTTAAATAAATATGAATCAAGAGTGTGATGAATTTTTCTTTTGTTGTTCAAGGCTTGTTGGCACCAAGAGAAATAAAACTTTCAGAAGGGTTAATAAAAGCAAATAAATATAATGAAATGTGGGGTGATTTTGTAAAAGCAGTCTTGATGGAGGGTAAAGGCTGTAAGCCTAACCAAGATTATATGAATTTTTCGAGGGGATATGGATATAAGTATATTATATATTATCGTTATAACATATGAATTAAAATGGAGATATTATTGGTCTCCTAGGTGGAGGGGGCACTGTATTATTTCCTTTATTCATTAGTTGCATGTTTGGGTGCAACACTATTAATATTATGTTTGTATTCATGTTTTTTTCCTGTATTACAAAAATTTAAAGGGGGCAGGTAAAAAAATGCTTGTCGTCACCCATTCAGGCAGGAGAACTGCAGATCCTGGAAGCAATGCGAAAGAAAGCCATTGACTGCCTTTCTCAGCCGCTACTTGCTAGCTCTGTACTGGCAGGAGTGGCAGCAGCTCCTTGTCTGTCTAAGGTGCCACAGGCAAAAATAGAGCAAAACTACTTTCCTATGGAGGACCACTGCCCAATTCCCCATCAAGGCCTCCTGCATATGGCTGGCAATTTGATTCAGCTCTTGCACTACTCAACTTGACTTAGAAAATCCAGAAACGCTACGAGGACTACAATGGCAAGCACAAGCCATGAGCCTCCAGCTTTGCCATGGGGACCCTAGGAACCTAGTACCCCCCTATTTCTTCCCAGGGACACCCCGGATCCAACTTCCCTTCTCCAGAGAGCATCTCAGCAAGGCTGAGCCCTGACAATTCCTAGCAATGGAGAAGCACCAATTCATGATACACCACTATCAAAAGCGCAGTTGATCAGTAACCTGGAAGTTCCCAGCAGCCCTTGGGGCTAAGAGCTGCAAGTCCCATGATTGTGTAATCCCTTTTTAAAGCCATCTCCCAGGAACAGCAGGACAGTTTCCCAGGCTGATGCCCCCCTCTCAGGGGACAGGACAGAAAGAGCAGTCAATTTCCCCTGATTCATTTGGAAAGGAAAGACTAAAGCGTTCCAGTGCCATGACTCCAGCAACATCGTTTCCCATCCACTTCTATTTCCTTCAGAAAGGAAGGGGGTCAAACTCATCACCATCAGAACAAGCGAAGAAATGGTGGGGTTTAGAAGCATCATTATGCCGCCTGTGAAGGCCAGAACTAAGTTGCCCATTCGTAATCAAGTTGCGAGTCATAAAAATGGTTAAGTTCGTTACGTACCATCTAAGGTTTGCTACACATGCCAGCATTGCCAACGGAATGGATTCAACCAAGGAACCATTTGACTAGCGATGCTACCAACACATTAAAAGTCTTTTTCATTCTATTTCTTCATTAGTCTAAGTTTCCTTTAAAAATGTATGCCGTTTCTCCTAATACATGCATTTGGGGCATATTTTTTCTTAAAATATGCATTTCTGCATACAGCATTCCCTGATGTACACTCATCTTTTAAGCTATGGATTGCATTATAAATTTGGAGAAGGGGCGCAGTCCAAGAGCGAACTGTGTTTCTATCTGCTTATTAGTCTGGAAATGCAAATTAGGCGGGTTCACTTAAACACAAAATCCTCCTTTCTTGCTAATAAAAACATCCTTGCACTGACAAACGCACCCTGTCTATGGAAAGAGTATCTTTTGCCGTGATTCAGTACATATTTCACCATGCAGAAAGGCACTTTAAAATTCAAGCAAGCATGCATCGGCCTTTCATCTTGCAGAAAGCCATTTCTGCTTTCAAAGTAAACACAGACACCGCCAGTGTATGGACTCAAAGCCCGCACCTCAGGATCAACATTGTTTGCATTGCCAGCTTTTCCAAGCAGCGAGAGGTTCCAAGACAACATATGGAAACTTTGGAGACTTGTGTTATTATTTCAGTTGACCAGAAATGAGAGTCAAAGTCCACAGAGCTTCCGCAAAGGGCGCATCCATTGTCCAAGAGCCGATCTCAAGAGAGTGACTGCTGCACCCTAGATGCTTTTGGCTGGCGATTTGGGATTCCCTCTCTCAGTTTTATTCCAAGTGTCTCCCTCCTTCCACTCCAGAATTGCAAAACTTTTCTTTTCATCATATTACAGCATTAGAAGAACTTGGAGTTCACCTAGTCCAGCTCCTCTGCTCAGTGACTCCTGCAACCCATCAAAACCTTCCCAATAAGTGTTCTCTCCCAGTTTCCCCAACTGCAATGGCCCAAAGCCACAGGCTAAACATCAGCAGATTGACAAATCCCAGACAACAGGAGGCAGACCTATTCCAGCAGAAGCTGAAAACCCATTTAGCATTGTCAGTTTCACACCTATGCAAAGCATAAATTCATTCCACTCTATATGCGGTAAAATACCACAGGCATGCCCTTTAAATGTACTCATGCCCCTCAAAATGTATTTGATGCAGGTACACAAGCAAACGTGGTTGCACACGCTCCCCCCGAATTATGGAAGAGCACTGGTTTCCATATTGCCCAACTTGGTGCCGTTTGCTCCCTATCCAAGCTGCGGTCGTAAACATGGTAGAAAATGAGCTCCATTAAGCACTGTAGGACTCACTTCCAAAAAATGCAGTTATCGTTTGCAGACTCCTGGTAAGAATTCACACGGCCCCCTCAAAACAGAGTAATTCCAATCAGAGCCACAGGAGGCCCAGAATATGGTATGAAGGCACATTGGGCAGCCACACTGTTGAAGCTAAGCATGTCTGGGCTGGGCTCAGAGGGGAGACCACCTGGGCACCACAGGGAGCCCCCTTCGAGTTCCACAGTGGGAGAAAGAGTGGGCATAAATACAATGAAGAAATGCGTCCAAGGTTTCCCTACAATCATGCTGGGAAAAGCAACTCAGTAAAAGGAAGACCAGCGAGCAGGTGGATCAATTCCATAAAGCCAGCCACAGCCTTGAGATCAGCAAACTGAGCAGATCTGTGGAAGATGGGACATTGGGTGACTTGGCATTGTGTAACAGCAGCCAGGTAGCAGTGAAAGGTCAAGCCCTGTTTTGCCCGGACAAATGCAGGAGTCTTTCAAACACACCCAAGTATTTCACACCCACAGCCTCCAACCAGTTCTAAAACAGACCTTTGCCCCTACCCCAGAACCCCAAAATATTTTAAGCACACCAAATATTTTCTCCCCAGTCCAAAGCCATGCAAGTATTTAGAATGCAGCAGCCTTTTTTTTCTGCACCCCTAGATCAAGGCAGGAGTTTTACAAACACACAGCCAGCCAGAAAAGCTTTTAAAACCATCATGCCGCCCCCACACACACACACATTAGTCCAGAAAAAGAGAGCGGTCACTTGGTATTTTAAAAAAAAATCCCCTCAACATAACAATGAGGGAGAATAATCAAAGAATTCCTTAAAGAAAGCAGAAACCTCCTGTGGCAGAGAGCCTTTTGGGGAAGGTGCTAATAAAAATGATACATACAATTAATAAACATATTACACCCCCCCCCCCCCCCCACACACACACAGAGTGAAGCAGAGCCGGTAGTATAGCTTTTTAAAGTTTTTTAAAGTTGTAAAGTTTTTTTCTGGCTACCTGGCCAAATGAGACTGTACTGTCAGGCAACATTCTCTCCTCTACTTAAGCAAAACAATTTAATAAGATCATAAAATAAAAGCAAAGTTTGCACGCATGTCCACATCACACTGGAGTCCCTCTGAGCCCACCCTGAAAGGACCACGCTTGCTCAAGGATGCCCACTATGGCATGAAGAAGAGACGGAGCCGCTCCACTTCATGGGACTAACCAGGCTTCTGGATGGCCACATCCTCAAACCAGCTTGCAGGGTATCTATCATTCCCCCCACTCACCCTCTTGGAAGAGCTGTGCTTATTCCCCTCCCACTGATACAGATACACTGCTCCTGGGATTAGAAGCAGCACTAGCAGTAGCGACTGCTGGGAAAATTTGGGTAAACCCTGTCTGAAAAGCATTACTCCTGTGTGCCTTTGCATTGTGGGATCAAATCCTGTCTTCCCTCTCAAAACCAAGCTGTCACTGTTTAAAATGGCATTCCCCCGCTCCTTTCTCTCACCTTTAGCTGTGGGCTATAGCAGACAGACCATTTTAGCCCAAATATACATTGTAAGTAGTCATTGTTGGAATTCAGTTTACAATAATCTTTTGATAGCCCAGAGGGCTTCATGTGCCCTGATCATGCAGAATGTCTAGAGTCGAGATAGGGGTCTGAGCTTATCATGAATAGTTTCTAGTAGCTTGAATTTGCATGTCTGCCAGACCTGGAGATGGGTTCAAGTTACTCCACTAAAGTGTCAATACAGACAACTATAAATATTGTAATCTCATTGTTACAGTGTGATTGACTGACATTCCTTTATCTGTTCTGTATGTGATGACCTCAGAATCTTATTGTAATCTCTGCATTCTGCCATCAATTGCCCTGTACCTGTGTACCTATAAATGCCCTGCAATGGTATTGAAGCTTGGCAGCAGAGTTCATCTCTGCCTGCCCAGTAATGCATGCATTATTGGTTTTATTTATTGTTGTAAGCCACCCCGAGGCTTCGGCGAATGGGGCGGCATAAAAATGTTTTAATAAATCAATCAATCAATCAATAAAATTATCGTGAGTACCGCAGGAACACTGGGGGTAAAACAATAAAGCTTCAGATGGTCTGGACGCTTGTCTTTCCCACGAACCCGAGTTTTATTTCCTCTTCCCAGATTGAGATTCCCGGATTCTGACACAACTCACAGACGGCAAAGGGGGGAAGCAAAGCCCTCCCCACGCGGAAACTTACTTTAAAGCACAGAATCATGTGTTACTATCAGTAAAGAGGGTCACGTGGAAAGAGGCTCACTCCTACCAAGCGACAGCAAAGCAACTTCAGTAAGGTTTATCAGAGCAGGCATAAACTGGGAGGCGGGTTACAAATAATTCCTAATAAGAGACTAGATGGCTTCTCCGAGAAATAATGAAAGGACCCAGTGAAAGGAAGGCGATTCAACCCCCCCGCCCCCCCCCGTTTCCCCTTTCCAATGCTCACATCTTAGTTTTTCCAGTTATTTACAAGGGAAAGATCTCTTTGGATTTGCATCTTCTTGCAAAATCATCCATTTTTGCACTTGACCTAAGACTCATTCTTTGAAATGCACAACTTGAACCTGACAATGAGTTCCTTCAAAGCAAAATTCCATGCACAACATGATGCTTCTTAATTCTTCTATGAGACTATTCATTATAGCAAAGTTACTTTAATCCATAAATACTAGCCGAAATTGCACTAAAAGGCATCCTCTAGGAAAAACGCACACAAAGGGGCAAACCTAAAAAAAACCAAAATAAAGTTGCAACAAACCAGACTCAGCTCTCGGTGTGAAACTATCTATCAAAGAAAATTAGCAAGCAAAACATCAAAGTTACAAATTACCAGTCCAGGAAAAAAAAAGATTTTCAAGAGCAAGACCTTACCAGCATTCAGCCGCACAGCAAATCAGAGCAAATGAGAGCAAACGAGAGCAAGCGCCCCCCCCCACCAAGATTTAAAATAAACTGCCAACAACCAACAGCTGTCCCAAAGACTGCAAAAGCGGTTATCCCAGCTGAAGTCCATCAAGCACTTCCGGGGAACGCCTCCTTCCAAGGACCACTTTGCATACCTTTACTCACGAGGAGCATTCCTCTGCAACTGAGAAGGTGCTGCGGTGTCCTCGGTATGTCAGAAGAGGAGCTCTCCTCTTCTTGCAAAGAGGGGGCCATAGGCATCTCCCCAGAAGACTAGAGGTCAACTAGGGACTCGTATCAATGTTGAAATGGCCAACTCGCTGCTCAGACGCAAGATGGCCACCTCAACCCATCATCCTTGCATTATACCCCACATTTGCTCAGAGCAGTTGCTGGTTTTTCCCCTAGTGTATATGTCTACCCAGAAGGAGATCATATTCTCTTCAATGGACTTCCTCAGAAGGAAAACTGAATGGCACTTGCTCTTGAGAACGTCAGTGCAAGAAGGGGTTGTGTTCAGGAACTGCATTTGAGCAGGTGGAAATGAGAAACCAATCCTGCTAGCTTCCTTGGGAAGGGAATTTCTCATTTTTTCTGAGACAGAAGGCACTGTCACTTTAAAAGATCTTCTCTTGTTTGCTGCTTTGCATCTCTATGTAGATTTTTTTTTTTTAAGAAAAAACCTTTTTGTTTAAAGAGACATCACCTTTCTCACTCCTGTTTCCCACACAACACCATGTGTGTGTGTGCCCGACACAAGAACATATTTTGGAAACTGCACTGAATCCATAGTCACTCACTTCCAGCCTAGCCTACCTCACAGGGTTGTTGTGCATATAAAATGGAGTTTGTTTATTTATTTAGAAAATTTCTATGCCGCCCCATTCGCCGAAGCCTCGGGGCAGCTCACCAATATATCAATTAAAATATTATACAGTAAAAATAGGTTTACTGTATAATATTTGGAGTTATGTTCCATTTGCAAGAAGAAGAAAGGTGAGGTAGAAATGCAGCGTAAATGCAGTGTAAATACTAATACTGATAATACAGTGAATAATAATAATAATAATAATAATAATAATAATAAAAATAATAGCAGCAGCCAGTGTGGTGTAGTAGTTAAGAGCACAGGACTGGGACTCAGGCAGCCCAGTTTCTAGTCCCCACACAGCCATGGAGCCCAGTGGGTGACTCTGGGCCAGTCACAGACTCTCAGCCCAGCCTACCTCACAGGGCTGTTGTTGTGGGGATAAGAT
This sequence comes from Varanus komodoensis, assembly GCF_004798865.1. Lineage (NCBI taxonomy): Eukaryota > Metazoa > Chordata > Lepidosauria > Squamata > Varanidae > Varanus > Varanus komodoensis. The sequence goes on along the minus strand of NW_025335873.1, from coordinate 4,579,857 downwards.
TCACAGCAGCCGGAGGAGCATGAGAATGAATGAGGCCCCTCTGAGTTATTTAAAAGAAAAACGGTGGGCTAGAAATGAAATGAAATAAATGAAAACTTTGCCTTACTGGTAGGCATGCTGATAAGCGATGCTTCGTGTATAGTTTCTGATTCGGGTTAGCACACGTAACACCCTAAACTTGAAGAAAAGCTTGGCTTTTCTTCCCAGATCTGGTATAACACAGGAGATTAGCATTGGAAGAGCATCTTCCATCTGTATGACTGAATCATACAGAGAAAGTTAATCTGTATGACTCTTAAATTGTAGTTTGTAACTCTGAGCCCCTCTTTCTTGAGATTTTAAAGTTGTGATAAATAATCATATTTTAATATGTGGCACATTTCTAACCACAGGGACAAGTTTAAAGACTTAATTTTTATTTATCATTCTTCCGATTTCCCCGAGGAAGAGCCTATATGGAGTCTGAAACGAGACAGAGCTATTCGTTTTTGTTGAATAAAACATCCTTGCCTTGTGCTCTGTTGTTTGATGTAAACTGGGGCCTTAATGTTTTTAAAAACCTACTTTTAACTTGAAATAGTTTTGAATTAACTGCCTGACAACTGAGCTGTAGGCCCTGTAACATTTTCTGCTATTTTCTTGTTGGGAGTGAACATTTCGTTATTCTCTGTTGCTGTTATATCACTTTTGTAACTATTTTGGCACTTAATTTGGTAAATGGCCTTGAAAGGACTTTTTGCCCAGAAAGGCAGTATATTATTATTAATAAACAAATAATTGTAACTGCAAAATGGGGGAACAAATTGGGATGAAGCTGATTTCAGAAGCTGCTTTTTCAGAGATAGTGAGAAGCATAATAATGGATAGTTTTATCTAGCATTGGTGGTGCAGATTTTTAGAAAGGACAGACTGTACCAAATCCAGATAAGGAAACCCTGACTTACAGATGTTGTCCCGATTGTTTAACAAATCCTTCCACATTCCCGTGGCTATTGTTCAAAGCAATTAATTATCATTGGAGGCACTTAATTGTACTAATTATGTTCATTTTCAGAATGGGTGGCTTAATTGCTATCATCTACCTCCAATTGGTTGTGTGATCTCGGGAGCGATCACAGTTTCAGCCAGTCCCTTCTCTAACACTCTGTTCTCCCTAAATACGTCCACATGAGACAATGTGCCACCTGCAGCTCTTGAGATAATTATTGTGGACTGAAGACTCCACAAATGAAGAGCTACAGGCCAGGGGGAATGGTCCTTGAGTGAATGGACCTCCCTCTCCCTCTCCTTGAGGGATGGTCCTTCCTGCCATCCCTCT